>NC_086251.1:1571000-1871500 GCF_021018805.1 Prinia subflava | reverse complement strand
GCAAGTTGTAACCAGAATTTAATACAAAATTGTGCTACCTAATGTCACTTGAACTGGAAGATGTAAATGACTACCATAAGTCTTATGCAATAATTGTACAAATCATGAAAATGAATGTATGTCATTAGGTAAAATTTGAGTTTGCATTATTAAAAAAAAGAATGTTTTCTTCTTGAGCCGTGACAATAATTGGGGTGATAAAATGGTTCTTGTGGTTTGTTTTTGCCTTTCCCTTGGTACTGATTTCTGCAGTGCTGGACATGTCTGTTCCTATTGTTTTTGCTGGGCCCATGGAGGAGGTTACATGCAAGTTGGTATCAAAATGGAGACCTAAAGGATGCTGCTCTGTTATTTTTCAGCTCTAGAGGCACACATCATCCTCTGTAGGTACTTGGCACACTCAGTTTTAAAGGTGAAACCTCATTGGAGCTGAGCATTGATGGTTTTGGGCACTTGCATTTCCATCGCTACAAACCAGATATTCTTTCATCTCTCTTTTCCCCAAGACATCACTGGAAAAGCATTGTCATAGCACTTGAGCTGGGGCAGTTCTTGCATGTCATTTAGCAGAGTCCATGGTATTCTTTGGTAGTGTGTTCGTGTTCTGGTTTAGAAGATTGTGGGATTTTATTAAGGACAAAACAAAATCAGTTCTGGAACGAGGTGATGCCTCTGACCATGGTTGTTGCAGGTGCTCAGGTGGAGCGTGTGAAAGCTAAAGCAAAGAGAAGATCACCTTGTGTTATTAAATCAGGATCACATTTTTCTAGCTTCTGAAGGAAGACCTGAATCATCTAACTAAGTTTAATATGAGATTCCTCAGGTATTTTTTTTCCTTCCTGATTTGCTATGAATTTTTATTGCTTAAAGATTTAGGAGTGGAGGGAGAGGAAGGATTCAAATGAAGCCTTCTTGATTTCTTTAGTAAAAGTAGAGAAATGCAGTGGTGAACCTCACAGGCACACTCAGCTATATGAATTTGACACATTTTGGGGAATATTGCTTTGCATCCCTCCAACACTATTTAAAGTGCAGAAAGAAAAAAGAAAAAAGGACATGAAAAGCTAGAAGAACAGAGAGGGCCTACAGGAAAATGATGCAGGGCATTGATCAGTTATCTTCACCTCATATTTCAGAGCTATTTCTTACCTTGCTAGATGGTTTGTCTTTTCACCTGCCTGTGTAATAGGAGTAGTACTTTTGCAGTTCTAGCATTGCAGTTCAACACTGTTAAACTGCAGTTTAACTTCTGCAGTTTAACCTTGTGCTTTTGATAGATGCAGTCATTCCAGTGCTCTGTCTTGAGGTTTTATTGAAAACAAAAATAGGTGTTTGCCTATACTGTTCACGTAGGTGTCAATGATGTTTTTCTTTCACTAGCTTTTTGTCTAATTAAAAGTGTATATAACTCTTGGGAGTGTTCTAGAAATCAGCTGGTTTTGACTTAATTTCAAGTCATTATAAACATGTAAAGCCATTTGTTTTCTGAATTCCAGGTGAGAATAATTGGGGTTTGAGGGTGGAGGGGGTAAAATTGGCTTTGTAGTCCATCTCTAAGGAATACACTTGATATGATACTGTTTGAAAATGACCTTGATGAACTGGGGGAAATTGGCAGAATTAGTGTAGTAAAATTTAACAGCTAAATATGCACTGTTACAACTTACCAGTACAGGGCAGGGGAAAAGTAGTATTAGAAGACAAATATGGGACTGATAGGGTACTGCAAATTGAAGGAGCTAACAGCATCTGAAAGAGATCAAAAGAGAATTGCTTTGCTGTAATTTCTGATAGTACTTCCCTTTGTGTCTGACCATTTTGGGCCCTGCATTTTAAAATAAATAGTTGGAGGAAGGTGTTCGTTACACAACAATAACAGACATCTTAGGTGTGAGTTTTGAAGGACTTTAGAGGAAATAATTTGTTGAGATCAACAAGAGACAGGCAAATATTTTGAAGAACAATATTCAGATATGTCAGTGGTTGAGAGGAGTGAACTATTGATGCTGTGCAATCCCTGTGTGCTGGCTGTAGGAGAAGCTGTAATTTGGATTTGGGGGCTGCTCCCTAACTCTGTATCTGGGAGGTGGCAGGCTCCCCTTTGCTGCAGAGCTGTTCAGGAGGGATTTGAGTCACCTGCCTGAGCTTGGGCTGGATGTTTGTGAAGCTGCCCCTGCGTGCTGGTGGCTCAGCTGCTCCCCGAGATCCTGTCCCGCCCACCTCTCTGCTTTCCCTGGAAAGAATTCCTGTGGCTGTAACAAACCTAGCTTTTGTTGTTACAGTGTGTTCTGCTGGATCCAGCTAATGGCTTACAAATGTTTACAGTGTGTAAGGGTAGTACAAGCACGGACAGCAAAACCAAAATGGTGCTCCTTCAGCTTCCCATTAGTTGGCTCACTGAGAAGCCAGCTAGGTCAGGTAATTTGATTTTTCTCTTGATGAGGATGTTAATTTTGGGCTCTGCTCTGCCTGCTGCCAGGTGTCACAAAATGCATGACACTCATACCTCTGACACTTCAGCTCTTCTTTCACACTTGGTTTGGTGAATGAATTCAAAAGTTATTACTAAGGGACTGGTGCTGCATAAATCCTAGGAACAACTGGAAAACCTTACAAAAAGCCAAGTTGTAGTAACTGCCCTAAATATTACAAAACCTTACCTTAGCAAAGGTAGTGATGAAGTAGTTAACAAAATTAATTTTCTTAGCTGAAATAGGTCTGATGTTTCCCTGGATCCAAGGCACAATAGAATGTGAAGCCTTTCTTGATTTTTCTCCACCCTCCAGACACACAATCTCTTTTTAAAAAGATAAAATAGATTATGAAGTATCTAAATGATGAAATTAAGGTCACGGGAAATCTCTTGCTATATCAGGAATAAACACCAGATCATCAGACGTCCTTAATCTTCAAGTTCATATTTCATTATGAATTCAAAACCTCTTCTATATTTATGGAGCTACAATTTTCCCAGCATGATGTGAAAGAAGATGGTCAGGGAAAAAAAACCCTCAAGGCTGAGCTGGCGTTTTCCAAATAGTAAGTACATGGGGATATGTTCAGCAAGCCACTGGAAGAGCCACCTATAATTATCTCCCACAGAGAATATGAGAAGAACTTCAACACTGTATAAAATGGAGTCAGGAGGTATAATAAATGCTTTTCAAAAGTGTCTTAGTTAACTAAAATTGTTGCAATCCTGGAGGAAAAACGGTGGTGTGCATTTATCTCCATCTGTGCACTTCTTGGCCGAAGGAAGCAAAAGGATATTTTATGAACTATCCATGTTACCCACTATAAGGGAAAACCTAAATCTTGTCTTTGATGTGTAATTCAGGCACTGATGTAGTTTAGTTGCATTATTTTCTTATCTAGTCCTATACTTGATTTTTTTCCACAGTAATTGGATAAAAGAATGGTTCACTGATGGTGAATTTCTTAACTGTGAGCCAGAGGCAGTTGCAGCTTGTCCTTTAATGCTAGAAATTCCTTGTAAAGTCTCAGTCATCTTTTTCCCATTAACCAGCAGAGCAGGTGTTGTCTTTGTTCTGTGCAGAGACTTTCATGGACCCCATCACTGCAGTGAGTGCCTCCCAAACACTCCTCTGAAAACATCCTGCTGGGATAGGAAAATATTGCTCTCCTTATTGTGTAGATGATCAGCTGAGAGATTTGGTGATCTGCCCACAGCAGAGAGAAATCCGTGGGAGAGTTGAGAATAAAACCTGCAGTCCCTGCTCACAGCCTTTGCTAACTCATAGTGCTTCCTTTTTTGTTGTTTTTGTTTTTTTTACACCAGCTGTGAGCTTCAGTTGCATGTTTAGAAGATGATGTTGACTTTTCCAAATCAATTGGTTTATAATTTTGGTGCTGCCTATTCCTGTCTATAACTTTTTTACTTGGTTTAAAAGTTTTTTAAAATTCCTGGAACCTCTAAACTTCTCAATCTACGTATTTCCTATCTTATCAAAACAGGAGGGAGGACTATTGCTGATTTGCCATCTTATTTGTAAATATTTAGTAGGAATGAGCTGAGGCTGGCACATGTGCTGGGAGTTTGGTAAGTGTAAGTAAACTAATAGATTCTAGTTAGTAAGTCACCACTTCTGTCAACTGTACAAACTAGAGGAAAAATACAAGATGATGATCCTAAACAACAGCCCCAGCCTTCTGTCAGAGCTGAAACACCCTTCAAAAATGTTTTTAGCATCATCTTCCTTTGTACTTCTTGTATTTTCTTCTTGGAGGTGAGTGAACAGCCTGAGTTTTCAGAGCTGGTGAGCACTGGCAACATCATACTGAGTTTGGAAAACTGCCCAGGAGGCCATTTGCCCTGCACAGTCTCACTGGCAGAGGAGCCTCAGCATTTGAGAGGGTGGAGATTCATGTCAAAATAGGAAATTCAGTGCGTTTCTTAGACCAGGTCCTGCTGTGTGGCAGGTGTGTGTGTGTCTGTGTAATGTGAAATCTGACCTCTAATACAGCCACAGGTTGCTGGGCTGGATGCAGAAATGAGAGTTGAATTGTAAGGACTGTGTTACACAGCCTGTCACATTAGGTAAGACCAGAAGGGATTTTGATTATTAGGCTGAAAATTTAGGGTTGTTGTGTAGGCATCTGGCCAAAAGCAGACTGGATTTGTTAGCTCCCAGGAAAGAACTGCTGTTTGTGTCTGCTGCAGAACTGTAACACTACAGTGTGGAACTGGGTGGTGGTGAAACAAGGAGCATCCTGAGGTGAGCTGGGGAGCCAGTCTCACCTGTACTCTGCTATTGTCTTAGGTTTCCCTGCCTTCACAAATGAATTGGTTCCTCACATCATTTGCTGAGCTGCTGGCAGTGCTCTTTTTTTTTCTCTTTTTTTTTTTTAATAAGTACTGATCTTAGAAAGTAAACCTTGAGTCTTTAATGTGTCTTCCCATACCTGTTTAATACCAGTGAGAGTAATCTTGTATTTGACCACAACTACAAGGGTTTAGTTCCCAGCACCCTGCATAATTGGTGGTTTCTCTGAAAAGACTGGGACAATTGCTGTAGGAAAAGGCCTCCAAAGAAGTTCCCTGTGAAAGCCAAGGTGAAGGTGTCAAGCCCAGACAATAAAACTGAGATCAAAGTAGCCAGCAGGAGGGGCCACGGAGGAACAGGTTGTCCTTTAAGCTTCACTGCATTGTGTGAGGTGTCACCCCTCTCTTCCTGTAATCAGATCTCATGAAGGAAGCAGAGCTGTTCTTTCCTGATGTAATTTTAGCCCTCAGCTAGATGATCAGCAGGAAAAGCACCTGCCTTGTTTGCTTCAGATTTGGTGATGGACCCCAGTTTCTGATAGGAGTTGGTTAATCCATAATCCACGCATGTGCTCACAGCAACACCTGCCATGCAGGTGAGCTTTTAATCTTGTTAATATGCCAATATAATATAGATTTTTTTTTATTAGCCTCACACACATACACACCCAATAGTAAATGTTGTGAGTAGGAAAATTTAATAAAATGAGATTATAAATGTCTAATGTACGTTTTGTTGGGCAATAAAGTTGCCCACGTGTTGTAATTGATGTCTGAAGTGGACTTGCTTGCTGAGGCCTCTCTAGGGTAGATTACACAGACTAAGAGAGCAAGTGAAAAAATGTTTTTCATGCTCTGCTTTTCTTCCTGTTTTGTCCACTAGCCTTTCCTCCTTAGCTCTGTCTTGGGTTGGTGCCCACTGTAATATCTACTGCCATCAAACTCAGCACTTAAAAATGAGGCACATGTTTGAAACATCTGCTTATTTGAGACCCTCCACAGTGACTATTAACTTGTGCCTCTGATGCTTTCCAAAGCCCTTGGTTCTCTTCTCATCTCCTGAGTGGTCCTGGTGCAGTCCTCTGGAGGTCTGTAAAGCAGGATCCTCTGCTTCTTGATTGTGTAGACATTGGAAAGTGAGGTATGAGGAAAATTTGGGTTCAGGCTTAAATATTCTAAGGCTCATATGCTTTGTATAGGTGGATCTTGGGAAATGTAGGTCTGTGGCACCTCATATGCAGTTCCGCACCAAACTTGGATGTTTGGTGTCATTTCTGATCTGCACAGAGAGGTGTTACCTGGCTTTTCAGCAGACACTCATGAACAGATGTCTGGGGAGGACCACGTTCAGCTCAGTAAATGAGGAAGAGCTGAATGAAACACCAATCCAGGTGGTTTGGATTGAAAGGTTTGTGACCCATCTATGTATGTCTGAATCCTGCTTGGGGGGTGTTCAGTCTTAAGCAGAAGATGTGTTAAAGATTGCCATTTGAACTGGGTCACTGCAGAGCTGGGCTTAACGGGGTTAATGGGACAGAGCCCTCTGAGCAGCAAAGGCTGTTTTGCCATTTATGCTGCAGGTCCATTTTGTAGGGGTGCTGTCACAGTCCTTCTGGCTGTTCAATATCTTCTTGGCTGCTTAATTGTGATGTAGGAATGAATATTCCCGTGCAAGGTAGTGGTAGGCCAGACACAATGCTCTCAAAACAACTTTGAAATAAGTTTTAAAAAACTGGAGTATGTGACCTATGACAAAAGGCACAGAATCTGCTCTGTAGGCTCCTTGGGGCAGAAATTCTCTCCCTGGAAATTGAGATAGATGAAGAGCAGGAACACTTGCCGGGGGAAAAAAACTGAGCCAAAATGTCTTGAAGCACAAAATATTATCTTAGGATAGCAGACTGAACCCATTTGCCACCCCATTACCTCTAGTAGACCTTTCTCCCCAGTTGTAGTTTTGGTCCTTGTCAAGTACATCTTAATTTACCACTCTGATGGTGTGATTTTTTTCTCAGCAGTTCTCCAATCTTTTTTGTACAGACTGGTTGGTTTTTTATCACAGTTACTGTCCTCTTTGTGGTCTGTTGGCAGTGCTTAAGAAGGAAATTGTGCAGGACTCACCTGCAGAGCTTCCAAGTCACAGGCCAGTATTCTGTGGGAGCAACAAACAGGGAAGGTCAAGAGTTTTCTTTTCAGGTACTGCAAAACTGCTTTGAGATGCTAGCAACTAAAAAGATGAAAATATCTAAGGAAGAGGTAAATATTATCTTTATTTTTTTTTAATGTAGGTAGGTTTTTTTCCCTTTTTTTGAACATGAGAGATTTTTATTAGCTTTTCAGCTGTGTTTTTAGCCAGCAGAGGGAGTTCAAGCCCGTATTTTACACTGACCTTGCAGGCTGGGCTGTGTGATCAGCACTTCTGGATGCACTTAATGGAACATTCTCAGCAT
The DNA here is from genome assembly GCF_021018805.1 of Prinia subflava. Lineage (NCBI taxonomy): Eukaryota > Metazoa > Chordata > Aves > Passeriformes > Cisticolidae > Prinia > Prinia subflava. Next base: position 1,864,267 of record NC_086251.1, on the reverse strand, counting down.
AGTTAAGTGCTGGGGCCTGAATCAAGGGGGTTGGAATACAATCAGGTTTTGTTTTTTAATGGCAAAACATAAAAAGGTGTGTTTTGAGGCAGTGAATTATCAGTAACACACGTCTGTTTGCACCAAGATTTTCTTATCTGTTACACTTCTGCAGTGTGCTTGGAGTATGAAAATGTAAGCCTATCAAAGTGGCACTTGTTATAAAGTGCTAAATCCGGGTTTTTTTGCCTTATTGTTAAATACCATTAACTGTTAATGAGACTCAGAACAATCTCTGGTCTTTCAGAACCCCGGAGTGCAGCAGTGAACAGAATGTTTTGGAAATAACTTCTGTCTTTTAATGCAGTGATGAGATTTTCTGGTAGGTGGTTATTGGGAAAGAAGTCAGTTCTTCCTTCCTTTAGGTTTTTAGTGTGTTATTCTACAACCTGTATGCTCTGGTGAGAGGAACGTGCTGCTACATCTTGTGTGCCAAAATAGAATAGAAAGAAATAGAAATAGAATAGAAATTAAATAGGTGAAAGTAAATCAAGTGCTGATGCTCTTCCTTTAAACCTGTAATTGTGATTCCACTGTGACAATAAACTCTCAACTGAGCCTTAACTCCTGAGCAGTTGGGGTCTTTTATATCAGCTCAAGCTGATAACTGAAAGTGTGAACCACATTTTGAAGTAATTCATTGTATACTCTGGGCTGACAAATGTTAAATTACACTAATTTGGGCAGATGCACATGTTGTTGCCCTAGGATTCTGGACAGATTTTTCTTGTGTGCAACTACATATTGACAAAAATTACCTGTCTACTTTCTTGGGTTTCCTTAAACTGGCACTACACAAATGTCTATTTTAACTGCAAGGAAAGCTGAACTGTTTGAACTTTTGAGAACATAATTATAGGTGGGGTAAACCCCAAGTTCCACATTACTGCATTTCCCCTTCTTCACTTAAACCTGACAGGCTACCACTCGTGTTTATACACCATTGCAAACTAAATTTAGAAGTAGTAGTAAGGACTAAAACAAATTGTGCTTTGTCAGGAGAGCAAAGAAAAGAGCCAGGCAGTGAAAACAGCGCGGGGAGCCTGGCATTGACACAGCGCTGCCAAATCCAGGCTTTGATGGCCTCTAAAGCATAATACCAGCTGTGTGAAAGGTTTGCTGTGCTTAGCTGGCGTTATCTCCCGTGCAAAGGGAAGCACGTTGTAAACCAGTAAAAATTAACTGCTGCAGCACAATGCTGGGTTTGTGGCGGGGAGCTCAGATCAAGGTGTGCCGCTGCTGGCGGGACCATGAAAAGGACCGGGGCCATTTGCATACAGGTGAGGAGAGGCGCTGATGTCCTGTGCTCCCCAGAGGCCTGGGCACCACGGCTATGCAGAGTGCTGCAGCGCTAAATGCTGCCCCTAATCTGGGTTTTTTTGGTTTTTTTAACCTGGTTGTAGAGTAGGAGAAAATAGACAATCCCGGGAAACGTCATTGGGTGGCAGCAGAGCATTTAGCACTTGCCGTGGCATCCCAGCAAAATCAAGCTAGGAAGAGCTGCAGTTCTGCATGTTTGTGATATAGGTAACTGCAGATGTCATCTCAGAGTGGTATTTATGGTGAGACAGCCTTTTATGTTTGAGACACAAGATTTCTCCCCAAAAGTGTGTTTGCTTGTATGTATGTGTCTGTGTATATAAGTAAAAATACATATTTATATATAAATATGTATATGCACATAAACATAAAAGCTGTGTCTCTGCAGGTGATGCTTGCACTGTGATAGTGAGCAGCTTTAATGTCATGACTGCACCTAACAGTTCCTAAATGAGTTTCCATATCCTTGGCAGACCAAGCTTGTTCCCAAAAGATACATCTTGGTGCTGGTGCAAGTAAAAGCATGTGGAAGTTCTAAATTAATTTTTCTGCTGGGAAGAATGAAGTGGGTCTGTGAATGTGGCAAGAAAAAGTGATAGTTTTTATGAGTAATTTCTGGTTTTCTGTGGTAAAAACATGACAAGCAGGACAGTATTTGTTATCCTTTTAGGAAGAAGTTAACCCCTTCATATTTATTCTGCAGTGTGAGTATTTGGCCTTTTTGGATAATGTAGATAGTGCCTGAAAGACTTGGAAAATCTGTCCTGTATTTGGAACTCAGACTTAAGTGTCTTTTGGTGTGTTCATTTCGGTCAAGAGATGGAGCATTTGGTTTTCTTTGCTTTGTGTTTAACACCTCACCAGTAGCTAACACCAAGGGTTGTGTCATGGCTTTAAAGAGAGCACAAACTGCAGCAGGCATACATACAAACGTGCCTGTTTCCTTTAACCAGTTACATCCTCGTTTGCTAGCTTGTTAAAAATTGTGTGTGAGTTGCTGCTCCTGTCAGTAAATGTCTTACCTTCCACTGCCCGTTCTGCTGTCAGCGCCGTGGAAATGCCATCCATCTCCTACTTAATGGGCAGTGCCACTGCAAATGTGGAAACTCAGTGACTGGAAGGAATTTAACATCTTTTTTTTGCTCCTTTGCCTGGGAATAAGAAAGTTAACACTGTCCCCATGGCTTCTTTCAGGCAGCAGGGACAGGCTGCCTTTGGGAATTGTTTGTCCCTGAAATAGGGAGGGACCTCTGTGGTTCACTGCTCCTACTGAGCCCTGAATGTCAGGTGCCAATCCCTTCTAGTCTGGCACGAAGATCTTGCCCTAGTGATGCTGAGGTTTTTCTGAACTACACTGGTTTCTCTTTGGTTCAAGCCCAAAGCCCACACAAACAAGAACAAGCTCTGAGCAAGAGCTGCCCTGTTCTGAAGCACTTACCAAGATCAGGATTCAATGCTTGCTTCTGTATCTCCAAAAGTTATGATCTTGCACCAGTAAGAGGCAGCATTTTGTGGCTCCCAGGGAGCCCTGAACCCTTGTTTGCTGGTGACATGTGGCCTCTGCAAGGGATAGTGGCATTTGGCTCCTGCAGAGCTTAATAAAGCCTATTTTTATACCACATGTGGATTCTGTTGGGAACTCTCTGAGGAAAGGTATCTCTAAAATTACATTGCTCTTTTGTTTGTACAAATTACTGCAAGAGATTCTCAACTCGCGTCTCTCAGCTTCTAGTATGTAAGACATCAGGTGTCCCTTGTTTTGAAAAGCTGGAAAACAGGCAAGAATCAACGTGAGAAAATAAACCTGTTCAGTCACAGGAAGGTTCCTTGTATCTGGACCAGATGTCATGAGGTTATTTCATTAGATCATCTTTGTTCTATCTGCCGGGATTTAACTACGCTGCACTGATGTCATTCCTGAATTTTTCTCTTATTAGTTTAAATAATTCCCCTGTTAATTGCTGCACCCACACAGCTCTGAGATTGTCTTTATTTGCCTATACACCAATGAAGTGTTGCTTTATGCAGTGTTTCATTATTTGTTTCCATGCTTTGTGTGCCTTTTGCAGAACATTGAGGTGGTGGCCTGGAAATGACAGGAATTGTTGTACTGAAGGTCAAATGTGCAAACTGTTAGGATACCTCACTAACCTAGGAACACAGTCATCAGTGAGAATGTGATGGTAGAAACAACACCTGAGCTTTTGATCTGCAGACAATTCATAAAAAGCTGCTATGGGGTTATGGTGGAGGAAAATGTTGGTGACTAATGGGAATATTCTCGTTTTTTCATTTGTGGTACATGTACCAGAATTTTCTTGTTTTCTTTTGGACAAAGACACTGCTTGAGGAAAGAGGCTGATACTGGAAAAACTTCTTTTATTGGAGAAATCCATTATACCTGTTCTAATACTGAAGTTTCATGGTCTTTTCAAGACTCTGCACTGCTTCTGTCTCTTTGAGGAGTCAGCTCTCTAAATCTCAGCTTTATAACCCTGAGTTAATTAATAGTTCTTTGGAGCACACTGCCTCTGGCTTTCATTTTCTTCACATTCAAGGATTTGCCAACCTGACTGCAGAAAAATCATGGTGCCTGTTGTCCTGTGCCTATTTTGCATGCTGCCAATGGGAAAAGTTGCTTTTCCCCACAAGTTTGCAATGACATCCTCATCTTCTCTAGGGGTTACTTCAAGAGGATAACCACCATTTCCTTCCAGTTCAGCTTCCCTGTGTCCAAGACATTTGATGGTTTCCAGTGGGTGGCGAAGGGCAGTTTGCAGGCTGCTAATTCCATGTGTACCTGTTTCAAAGGATGTATCTTAGGGCAAATCTCCAAGAGGCATAAAACCATCAAGTTAACAAAATAACACGAGGATCTGTGAGGTCAGCACTGACTGTAGGGCCCTTACAGCCTCAGTGGCTGCGAGGCCACTCCTGCTAGTAGTGCTTGCAGGAATTTCTGAGGGTTCCTTTGGATTTGCTGTGGATTCAGCAAAAGTGCTGAATTTAAAAGGCTGAATTTTGGGATCATTTAAACAAAAGGTTGTTTTAGCTAGAAAGCTTCAGAATGTGCAATTATGAAAGACCTACACAAATTCTTGAGCAAACAAAGAGGAAGGAAGGTGCTGCTGTTGTGAAGGAGGGCGCCTGAAATCATCAAAGCCTTTGTGCATTTTTGGGACACTTGGTTACAAATCAGATGTTTATGCCTCTCCCAGTGTACCACAGACCTTTGGAATTTAATGTGGCCCTATATAGAGGAAAAGATCATGTATTACTCATAAAATAGTGTATGTCTGTTTTTCTCAGTTCACCAGTGGTGGACTGAAGGATTGATCACCTGTTTTAGTTTGAATTCACAGCTGAAGTCCTCAAACTATGCTGTTCCTGCCACAAACCTGGGTTTGTCAATCTGTGCCATCTGAGTGCACGTTGTGGGTTGCAAACCTTGCTGAGCCTCGAGATCCATCCTCTCCAGAGCTGAGTGATATTCACAGCAAAATTGTCAGATGTCCCTTCTCAAGGAAGTGTGGCATTTTGAAGCATTCCTGCTTTTCTGCAGAGCTGCCAAGTGCTTGTCTTTCTGGAATGTGCAGTTTTAAGCTTTTTAGATCTGCCTGATGGTTTCTGGTCTGTGTGAGGGATGATAATTAGATAATGTGGATGTAATGACCCATCTTGATCTGGAGCTGGTGTCTCTCCACAGAAGCAGTGGCTGACTGCTCACTGCACACTCAGGAAAGGTCTCCCACTCCCCTTGTTGCATGCCCTGCTGAGTTGGGTTCAAAACACAACTTGGTATTCTGAGAACGTAGTCAAAGGTGGAAACCTGAGCTTCATGGGAAAGAAAAGAGATCCTTTTGGCATGTCAGAATGGGTTAGTTCTTGCAATAACCCCATGCTTTCCCACCAGTGGGAGCACTGAGATTCTGAATTCCCACTTCCTTAGGAGGGGTGGAAATTCAGCTCCTACCCTGCCGAATTTGTGGTTGCCTTTGAGCTGTTCTGCACAAGAGTGAATGTGTTCTCTATTCTATCTCCACTTAAAGGTCTGAAAGATTTTCTTCTGTTTTCAGTGGCCTTTGGACAGTCCTGGGACAGTGGAAGGTATCCCTGCTCCCAGCAGGGAGCTTGGAATGAGATGATCTTGAAGGTGCCTTCCAACCCAAATTATTCTATGACAAACACAGATTAGCAACATACCTATAGCCTGACCTCTTGGATTTTCCAAGAGCTTTGCCATTAAGAAAATGAAGTATGTGATTCCTGTAAAATTATCAGTTAAAAAAAATATTTACATGTGAAATGTGTTCAGAAACAATTGTTTAATGTTTTTGTGGGTGTCTTCCTGAGTATTCTGAAATTTTTCTATATCCAATTCTGGCCTTTCAAAGGAAAATTTTTGCAGTTTGAATGTTCTTCTGCCTGTATTCAGGCAGCTCAATGAAGAGAAAGGAGTAATTTTGAACAGGTAAAATTTACTCCTAAGTATCCTGAAAAGATGCGTGAACAACACTCAGAAAGAAAATATCCACCATGATTTATTATTTCACGGATGCCTAGAATAAATGTGATTCCATTTCATCCTACTGAAATTGTTTAAAATAAGTATTTTCTCAAAGAACTGGTGATTTAGGTTCTATAATGTTTGGCATGTTTGTTATGTGCTTTCTGGGGTTCCTTTTGCAGAGAAGGATAAGTATGATTGATATCACTCTGGACAGCATTAACCTAGGGCAAAAGCAGTCTCTTTCTAGTCTCAATTTCTTATGGTAGTGTCTTGAAGTTGGTTAAGATCCAGCCTGTGTTGTATGAGTACACAGAACAGCAAATAATCCCTGTCGTAAAGAAACTTGAACCAAAAAGGCAGCGTGAGGAGAGGGGCATACAATTATATAATAAATTGAGCCCTGACTTGGGAATGATTCCCTTCCTGTTGAGAAGCACAGAGTGTTTTACACATAGATTTATGTGTACTCAGGAGCTGACATCTCCATGAGCTCCACTCGAGGTTTCTCAGGAGGAATACCTGTTTGAGTATTTAGCAACATTCTTACCACTTTTGATGCAAAGGTTATAAAGCCCCTTCAGGTTTTCTGTTTCTCTGTTCTGGAGCATAGCAACAGCTCTGGATTCTGAAATCCCCAAATCCTTTTTAAAGCTGTATGCATTTTGTGTCTCTTTTCAGACATGAGCTGTTTCCTGCACAAGGTTCACCATTCAGAAACCAATTTGAGCTGTGTGAGGGTTCTTGTTTTCAGTATATCAAGTGTTACCATCTAACCCCAGAATTTTGACTAATGCCCCCTTCATTTGTTGTTGGGGAAAAAGAGCAGGAAATTTGGGAGCTGCCTTGATTTTTAAAACCCAAAGCACACAAAGGCCTATTCTCTTTGCAGCAGCATCTCTGCTGAAGCACTCAGGAAAAAAAGCAAGGTGTGAAACACTAGATTTCTTTTTTTCTCTCCTGAAGGTTGGAGATGGGTTTGGAGAAGATGTTGTTTTTGTTTTTGTTTTGTTGTTGTTTTTTTTTTCATTTAGCCAGGCAAGTTGATCATTGTTAATAATGCTACCTCTACTGTTTCATTCACAATCTTATTTTAAGGAAATGTTTGAGCATTGAGCATTTTTCCCACAGCAATGAAACAATGTACCTTTCCCTGCCAGAGATCCCATTCACGTATATCCTCTTCATTCCTGTAGCTGGAAGGTGCAGCTTGGAATTCTTCCAGTAGCCCTGCTGCCAATTTGCCATCATTGATCATTATCAGGAGCCATTTGGCTGAGGTGTCTCAGGTGTAGCAAAGCATGTTCTTGCTGTGTGTGATGTGTTTATTACCTGTGTCAGCCCTTGGGGTCCTGCTTGTGCTGGTTTTTGGAAGGTTTTTCCCTCCATACCTGGCTGTAGTTTGCCAGGAGGTGGCTCCAATGAAATCCTTGTCATAGTGCAGTGATTGGTGAGGGGGGTGTGTGATGAAGCACACAGAGTTTGCTGGCACCCACACTGTAAACAGACCTGATTCAATCCCTTGGCACTCCATGGAAGTTCAGCTCTTGAATTCAATGAGAGGAGGTGCCTGCGTAGTGCTCTTCTGATGTAATAGTCAGTTCTGAGCCTCCAAAATAGTGTAATGTCTGTTAGGAGAGTTATGAGATGGTGTCATTCACATAGATTTGGTATAATCCTCAGTTAAGCAGAAAGGAAAAAAAAAAAAAAAGGAGGGAGGTGAGGGTGGAAAAAGGAAAAGCCTCTCAGCAGCTCTTACTTCAGTTGCAAAGAAATCAGCTTTTTGTCATGTGAAGGTACCTCACAGTATTTACTGCTTTAGGGTTTACCAGTAAGTGACACAGCAAGGACTCAGCACATGCAGATAATTCACAAAATGCTGTAAATGCTTTGCATGCTGATTTATTTCTAAACCCAAAATTTCATCCCAAGTGGGATTTTGTTTTTTTTCTGTGCCAGCTAAGCACTTAGACTTGGTGTCATGCTTTGTACCAGTGCCTTGTTTGATCAGTGTAGCTATTTAAGCTGAGATACAAAAAAAAAAAAAAGGAATTTTAAAAGTTCAATTGATCTTAGTACTTTATGATCCATCTAGTGATGCTTGTTGTATTTTGAGTTTTTCAATTCTGTGTTATTAGCATTACCTATGCCATATGAGATATTGTGTAAAGATACTTTTATTGAAAGTAAAATAGAAACTGGAAATTTTTCTGTTAGTCTAAAGTTTTATAACAGCTTGTTTATTCATAGTCTAAATTCAGAGACAGATTTGACTTGTACTTTAAGAATAATAGTCTCAGAATACTACTAATAAATGCTGGAGAACTTGTCAGTGCTCAAACAAGCTTGGAGATATTTGAATTGTTTGCCAGACTTGGCCTTCACACTGATGGAATTGGAGCTAGAATGTATGTTCTAGGTGGCTGGTCACTGCCAAAGAGTTATTCTTAGTGTTTGTGGTTGTCCATGCCTCTTGAACATTTTCATCATCTATTAATCATTATTAACCCTTTATAAACCATTTATAAAAGTACCCTGAATAAAAAAGTGTGACCATTCAGGGTTTTTTTCCTCAGGTTTAATATTAAAGGCAAGTCCAAGGTCAAGATGGGCACGGGGAGGCTTTGGGGAGCTGATGTAGTTTATATTTTGGCCAGTCAGCTGAAGAACCACGTGGAACTAAACTTAGTAAAGTGCGGGCAGTGAAGAAAGTTCACACGGTGTAATATGCTGTGGGCAGTATTAATGTTGATTTACCCAATCTGTTAATGGCATAGGCTGTCTGGACCTTTGGAACATTCCTCAGCTCCTTATTTAATGTAGGAAGAATCATTTCTGAAATTAGCATATAAATTGTCTGGAGTCAGCAGCCCTTTCAAGCAGTGTTCTACCCTTGTGTCATGGCACAGTAGCTGTTCTAAAAAAAAAAAGATATTTCCCAGTCAGGCACGTTCTCATGAAGAACAACTCTTGACTTGATGTTGTATTCTGAAAAAGTGCATTAAACCTGAGGAAGTTCATTAAGTTTATAATGGAGAAATGGTCAGAATTTGGTTTGTGCATTTAATCACAGTAATAAGGGGAAGTGGATTATGATAAGGAAACCCCTGTCCATGTAGGTTGATGGGTCTGTAGGTGAAACTGGGGGCTTTGCTGACTTTGACATCAAGTTTTTTTCCTTTCCTTGCTCTTCCACTTGAGTACAAGCCTTGCTGTGGGGTGTGCTCATTGCAGGGCTCCCTCTGACTGGCACGCGGGTGAGAACAAGTCTGCTGCTGGTACCTGGCACTGGGATGCTGCCAAAACAAGGTGCCAGGACCCTGATAGAGGCAAATCCTCCTCCCTGGCTCTTGTTCTTTCATTGCATCTTCTGAAATCCTGTACTTACTCCTTTCTACTTCACTTGCCAAGGGTAACATGCAGCACTATCTTCTAGGTATCATCTTCAAGGAAAGATGATAAAATATGCATTCAGCCTGGGAATTCCTGCAGGAGTCAAGAACTTGCCTTTTAGAAAGAGTAGGTGTAGCCAGAGGTGAAAAATAAGATGTTCAGTATGATGTGGAAGGTTTATTTGGCATCAATCTGAGATGACTGCACTGAGCAGTGAAGCCAATCAAATCTTTGTACTAGGAAATCATGTGTTCTGAACATGCCATGCACTTTACAGAAGAACTATTCCAGGAATGTTGCTTGGGAGTTTTATGTGTTGATTTGGTATTTATTTTTCTTCTCCCTTGCTCCAAAAGCCAGGTGCTTTAATCACAATGAAAATCCACTGCCCAGGTCATGGAGAGGAAAAAAAAAAAAGGAAATAATGCAATTACAGCAAGTCCTAAAAATGATCTAAAATGACATTTTTAAATGCAGCTGAATAATAATTTTAAGTTGGACTATTTCCTTACCTCCCCAGAGTTAAATAGTGAATTTCTTACTGAAAATGCCTTAGTGAAAAGCTTCTTTCCATTCCAGAAAGGTTTGGCTTGTGGCCAGGAAAGCCTGCAAGGTGCTGGATCTTAAATTTGTCATGGTCCCAGTGTCCATCCTATATTTTGCCCTAGTATTCTGAAGAAAACACGTGTATCAGAGGAGGGTGGAGATGAGGTTTTTTTTCCTGATTAAATAGTGAGGAACTGTTCAAGGAGGTAAAAAAACCCTGACAAAACCAGCTCCCTCAAAACAATTTTTGAAAAAAATTATTTTACAAAAGGAAAGCTGGTGTCGGTGAAACACAGGAGTGCTGATGGATGCATACTACGTGCAGCAAGCAGGGTTGGTGTTGTGTGCTAGAACAGGGAGGCCTTGGCTGGTGTCTGTGGGCCCTGAGCGTGATCCAAATCAAAAATCCCAGTACAAGGTGACAGGCAGAGGGTGTGGCTTGTGTTGGGTGTTCCAGCCGGGCTGGGATGGGCACGCGGAGCCTTCCCCGCAGAGCGAGCGATAGCAGCTCTTCTGTGATGGGAGCTGAGCAAGCCAAGGCTTGCGTGTGTTTGACAGGTTTCAGGGTGGCTGACCCAAAGATAACTGTGCTCAAAGGTGTCAGAATGTTCCAGAAGAACCAGTGCAGGCCCCTGGGGGTAGTGCTTTGGGGCAGGCAGGCGTCTGGGGAGGTGCTCTGTGACATCTCAGTGCGCTTCTCTGCCGTAGCTCCCGGCGAGCTGCCTCTGGCAAGCCTGGGGTGGTAGCTGTGCTTTTGACAGGTACCTCTGAGGGACCAAACTTGGGAGTACCTCAATGAATTTGTGCCCAAGTCAGCCCAAATTCTGTGATGTGAAAATGTGGTGTTTGTGGGGTACAGTGTTGTGTTCTTACGGTCTGCGTTTGTTTGAATGGTCCCCAGAGGAAAAAGGGCTTGGAATTTTCTTATCTGCGCTCCTCTGATATTTTGTAGCTTGTGGTAAAAGATGTGTGCTTGTTTTTATGTTTTCCCCTAAAAATATTTCTGCTTCAGTGACACTTGAAATGTTTCAAGGGTTTCCCCCTCCCTTATTCCTCAGTTTAATTGGAATTATGGTGCCTATCAAAAAGTATTACTGCGAGGTGACCTGGAAATAATAATTTCCTTTCATCTAGACCAAACATTTGTAGATCATTAAAATGTCACAAATAAAAAGAGTCTTAGTCACAAAGAAATGGTTTTATATGAGCACAGTAAAATATGAGATTTCATTATATATAAAAAGGCCATGTTTTGTACTCCTTGTTCACAGAGGAAACCTCCAACACATGTGGAATGCATGGCAGGATGTAGGACCCTCTAAGGGCTCTATACAGATATGTGAAGGGGGAGAGAGGGGAGGAAAAAAAAAGGCACAGTGGCCATGAGGAAAGGACCCCTTTGAGTAACAACTGGAGCATGTGCTGTGGGTCTCGGGGAGGATTTGTGCAGGGATCTGGCAGCGCCTGTGCGCGCATTCCTGCAGATCAGACAGGTGTTAAAGTGAAATGGTGCCCGGGGACGCAGAGCCCTCCCCGCTATCAGCACCCGGCCACATGACGGATCCTCAGGCAGCCAAGCACAACTGCTGAGGCCTTTGCCAAGGGCTTGAGATGCCAAGTGCTGAGAGGGAGGATCCTTGCCAGCTTGGCACCTTTAGGCCATGTGGCTGCTGCTGGCATGGAGCTGTTGTAATGTGCTGGGGAGAATGGAACCAGAAACTGTCTTAATAGTCCCGTGTGAATGAAGCGCTCTTATTGTTGTGAATATAAAATATTAATGACCTTACAAACGTGTTAGAGTGGTTGTACATGACTTTGGCACCTGTCCAGACTGGCAGTGGTGAAATCAGAGGATTGCCTCCTGGCAGCCAAATTTATTTATCCCCCTGCCCCTCCCCAGCATCACACTGGAAATAAGAGGGGAACTATTTGAAAAGAGTTGACATCTGGAGGAAGATGTTCATTGGCTCCTGGGATTTGGATCAGTCCCTGAGCTGGTGCCTTAGGAGTGGATTTAACCAATGCTGTAATCTTCTGGCACCTGTTGCAGTTTTTGGCAGTGGCACAGGACAGCTTGGATTGCACTGGGACTGGAGCAGCAAACATATGCCTAATGCCCGTCCCAAAAAGAGTGACTTAGTGCCCCTAATGCCTTTGCTGTTGTTTTCCACTTTCTCTTCTCTCATTCATCAAGCTGCTGTTAATGGTTATCATTACATGCAGGCGAGCACCCACCAGCATCTTCAGACAAATCAAGGGTAAAGCGAGAGGCAAACAGGAGCTGGGAGAGTTCTGTCTTGTCAGAATCCAGCTACTGTCTGCATTTGTTTTTCAGTTGTTTGTCTGGACCTGAATCTTTAGGAAGTGTGGTAAATTAAAGATTCCTGGAAAAATGATACATATGCCAGCATCTGAGATGTGATCAGAAGAAGAGTATTTGGTTTTCTAAACATGCTAATTGAAGTAACCAGGTCTTCAGGAAGAGGTTTCAGAGGACCCATTGAAGGAAGTCTCAGCCTCCGTGTCTCTGTACCAATGGTACATCTGTAAATGGCTGGCATCCAGCAAAGCTCTTAAGTGCATGCTCAGCTCCAGCACGGCTTGGCTGCAGTGATGTTGGCATGTTTGGGGCATTCACATGCCTGGGGAGAGGCACATGCCCGTGTGCCCTTGTGGATAACTCACCCTTCCTTGTGTCCTACAGGCCTGCAGCCAGGAGTGTGGGTCCGGTGTGCAGCTCCCACAGAAGGTATTGAAGATGGCAGCAGGGTGGCGCTTCATCTACAGCTCCGGGGTTTTTATCCTGCTCTTGGACATCACTGGAATGCAGAGGTGAAGACTCCTGGAAAAGGGTATGAAGCCTACCAGCAATGTGTGTAACTTTACCTTGCCTGGTGCCTGTGCAGAATTTAGTGGTGTTTGTCTAAAGTGACTCCAAGTAACCCATGCAAAGTTGTGGTGAAGACTGAGAGCACAGAGGAAAAACGTCACGCTCAGATTAATTAAAATCCATGCTGCTGCATCCCGCTTGTGGGTGTTTGTACAGAGGGATATCTCAAGGGGTGCACGTGTTAAAATTTATCACTGTGTTTGGTGCCTTGCATACAGTCAGTATTGAGAGCTGAAGTGATTAATTAGGTTTGAAGAGAAAGTCCTTGTATACTTATGGTGGGTCTTAGAATTAGACCATGGGCTTCTCATCTACCCACAGATGAACAGTGGTAAAGACTTTTGAATTATAAACGCACATGATTGAGTTAAATATAATACTCGTGGAGTGCCTCTGTGTACATCTCATTAAGTATCTCTGTCAAAATACCTGATATAGGGAAAAAATAGAAATTCAAAGGAAAAATTCCATGAGTAACAAACAACTGTGCCCATAAAGTGCAACTCATACAGTAAAGTCCAAGCAAGCAAACTCGGTGAAATATTCTGCTGTGTGCAGTTCAGAGTCCACTCAGATATTTTCCAGACTACCATCTGCATCAGAAATTTGCTGGACAAATAACTCTGATTCTGTCCAGTAGCTCCTTGGTATGCCTGAGGTGGAATTCTGAAAGAGGAATAGCTGGCAAGTTGTGTTTTGTTTTACCAAAGCCTGTTTGAACCACAGGGATCATAGTGCATCTCTGGTTGTTGGAACCTGCACTCCTTTATTTTAAGAAAGTTAATTTCTTGGGGATCATAAAAAAGCCAGATGGAGAGAAGCTATCCTGTTGTGGGAAAGTTCTTAGTTGCTTCATTGCAATAATTGAAAATGGCTTTTAAAATAGTCTAAAGAAGTTCACTTATGCTAAGACCCAAATTTCTTCAGGAGGGGAAGGAAAAAAAAAAGGCAAGTGTGAGAAATACTTTAAAATAGCTTTATCCAGCTTTTTGCCCCTGGAGGAGGAAGTGAGATATTTAGGAAGCAGCACATGTGACAGATGCTGCTCAAGATGCTCAGCACATTACTTAAAGATGCTCTGTGACCATCATGTTGCGAGGAATAAAAGAATGTGACTGCAAGTGGAACAGTCCACATTTACTGTAACCACATCTGTAGCCTCGCCACTCTCACGTGATGGCCAACAAATTCCTGCTGGCTCCTGCAGTATTCCTGAATGTATCTGGGCAGTGCAAAGCAGCCCTGGGTCGGGGAGCCCTCTGCTTATCTCCAAGTGAGCTGGCACGTCTGGAGCAGTTTGCCACACAGGGACAGCAGCGTTGGTGCCAGAAGCAGTAAAGCTCTGTTACTGCCATCCTTGGTTAATTAGCTCGGGTGTCACAGCGAGCAAACACGGCTATATTGCTCCTGGTTCTGCAGCAGAGTTAATTGAGACTGGCTTGGGGATCTTTGCCCCTATGTGTGCTGCAGACATACCCAGGAATGCACTCCTATTGTTGGCTGAATACTGTATTTTCACATAAATGTGGCAGGAATATAATTGCGGGGTGCAAAGGGAAGGCCAATATACATTCGCTTCACTTTAGAAACTAAATTAAACCTTTGACTTGCCTCACTTCTATACCAGCTCCCTGCAGGCATTTCTACAGGCTTCATTAGAGCCAACCTAGAGGCCATGGAAAAGGTCTTACAAAAGACTAGCCAGGAAGCCAGTCCCAGCCCCAGATCCTGCTGCTACAGAACACAATCTGCCTCTTGGCACCTCAGCCTTGCAGCTGCCAGCCCCTCTCCTTATGTGGTCACTGGTGCTGGCTCGGAGGCCGGGGCAGATAGACGAGCAGGGCTGAGGGGGAGCACATTCATCACTGCCAGCAGCCAGTGGAGGCAGTGCCAAGTCACTGTGTAACCAGGCACATGTGCCAATTTGCTCAGTAATTGGATTGCTATTTGAAAAATGGAAGCGGTGTCTAGAAAATTCTAACCTCCGCGTTTATGCGGCGTGAAGCTGGCGACTGAGGGGCCGGACAGGAAGACTGGAGGGGATCAAGCAGAGGTGTTTAAGGAGAGCAAGTGTAGGAAGTAATTTGATTGCTTTCCAGGGTGTTACAGCAGCCTCAGGAGCAGCCTCTCTGTACCAGAGAGACAAAGAGCAAGACACAGTGCAGGGGAAAACTGTGACATTATGGCCAAGCTGTAACCCGTTGTTGACTAGGGAAAATCAGTGAGGACTTGTCAGCTGAAAGCCATTTGTACAAAGAAAACATCATTGGAAGGCAAGGCTGGATATACTTCTGCAACTAATTTTTTCCCTAAAAAGAAAAAAAAGTTCTTAAAGGGGATTATTTTGTGCTTTTAGGGTTTTCTCAGAGCCTGTGAAGTGTTGATTCTGTCTACTGTGTACATTGCTCTCAAATGCATTTGGTGCACAAATTCCATTAATCATAAATGATAGTGAATTATCCATCTACAGAGAGAATTTGTGATTCATAAGTATGCTTCTGCCACAAATTATTTCTGCTCCTTTTGCAGTCAAATTCAGACTTTGCGTTGACTCCAGTAGAAGCACCATTACATACAAAAATACAGTAACACAAGTAGTCCTGCAGGCATTTCATTATTCTTTTTAGTTGAGCTCACTGGTCACCCTTATTCAGCTGAAAACTTTGACCATATGGGGATGATGGATTATAAATTGTTCCTATGATAATATTTGAAGTACAGTCCAGTTGCTAGCAGATGTATAAAAGTAGTGCCTTGGTTCTTCATCACTGTGAGCGGAAACTCAAGCTGGAAGCTCTGCATTTAAAATAATAACAAGTAAAAATCTATGGACTCATACTGAGGAAGAACTATTTGGAACCTCTGTGAAATGTCTGATTATTTATCATGCACTCAGACCTGGTAGAATGAGGTTAACACATGTCAAAGCAGAGGCTAAGGAAATTTTGAGTCACATTTCTGCCCCTAGATGGAGTATTCTGCATACTGACTTGTTTTTTTATATATATATATTGGGAGAATGGAGCTGTGTTAGAAGACTTGAAATGCCTCTTGTTCTGAATTCTCTTTACAGTGTATCAAGTGCTGCCCGTTGGGACTAGTCTAACTGGGTCCCAGAGACCATTTAGAAGAGAAAAATCAAAATAAGGTTTGTTTGTGTAATTAATTGAACACTGCACTTTCTTAGCGTCTCCTATTTGTTGGTGATAGATACGTGTGTTAAAATGCAGGAAGCCTATGCTTTACAGAGCATCACTGATTACTATGAAACATCTGATATTTGCAGCTTGCAGTGCTGGATGTTTGTGTGATTTTCGTGGTATTCTCCTTCTATGAGTATGCTGTGAATGCCATGGTAACCTTAACTGCTTGTAAAACATTTTAATAGTGACCACTGTAATATAGTGGTTGTGTGCAAACAGCATGCACCACTGCTTCAGAGGTGTTTGGAGCACTTTGTTTGGGTCACAAGTGGAGTAAAATGTTGCCAGACTTGGAGAACTGAATCTAAACTTGCCAAACAGGGAGCTGAAAGTCAGGTTTGCTGTTCTCCAGCTCCTGTCTTTGATCATCTCTGGAGTTTCATTGATACATTCCTGCCCAGCACTCACACGCTTAGCCAACCATGGCTCCAGAAAGCTCCGAGCTGCTTGGGAAAAGCACTTGGCTGCAGGCACTGCGTTCGGAGGGGGTGGGTGTCAGATGAGAAGGCAGCTTGTGAAAAAACCTCGCTTGTTTTGTGTGTGTGAATGAGAATTCAGCTGCAGGCTCTTAGCCTCAGGTATGTTTTCATGTGGGCTTCTGGTTTAGCCCAGGAGGGACCAGCTGGAAAGTTTGTCCCTGGACTGGGAGCTGAATTCCTGCGGAATCCGGGATTTTCATTTGGACCTTTTTAAATATGATGTCAATGCCAGCAGCTTCCTAACAACTGTTCTTGAAGCTCAGAGCAGAATTTAGAGCAGACCCTTGTGAGTTAGGGAATTGCACAAGACATCCCTTCTCAGAAGAGAAAGAAAAGGCCCAACAAAACCTAAGCCATCTGACCGGAGTCCTGAGAAATGCTTTCCAGCTTTCAAAGAAAGAAAGGGTCTTAATTCAGATTTGCCAGAATCGTCTAATTAGTCCCTTTAATGCCGTGCACCTTATAGTCTGTGCCACCGGATTCGTCCCATAAACGAGACGATGGGCTAATTCATCTTGGCAGCAGCAAACAGACCTTGCGATTGTCCTCCTCACAAACACCGGCCTGATTTTAGGGAAACGCTCTGCCCGAGCCTGTGTCCCTGCTCTCCCTCCCCCGCGACGCCCCCTCTTTCTCTGAGTGCTTCTTGCCCTCCTTCTTCCCCACCACCCCAGCCCGGCCTGTGTCTCGCACACAGTGACATACCTCACACATTTGCCACTGCTAACAACAACCTGTCAACTCTTTCTTTGCACCGTGCTAGGCGCCTTTTGTTTCCGCGGCCCAGCAAGCCTTGCAGCTGTTGTCCGAGGCCTGCTCCGACAGCCTGTGATCAGTCAGCTGCAAAATCCTCCCTGAACAACTCGGTATTCACAGCTCTAATCGGGCCAGCGGACTGTTTCCTCCTCTCTCGCAGTAAATCTTGATCACTTGCGCTCTGCTCGTCAGTTCGTGGCGCCAGCCCTTTGGGCTGCTCTCTCCCTTTCCCATACTCAGCCGGGCTGTGTGCTCGGAATGCTAACTCCAGCCTTGTTTAGGCTCGGGGCTGCCTCGCTGCTGCCATCCACATGTTGGGAAGGTCCCCCACCTCCCCCTTGGAAGCTGGACGTGCGTTGTGTCGCTCTAAAGGTGAAGATATCAGAGGCTCCCTTCCCCTGCCTCGGCCCGTTTCATACTTTGTCCATATAAGTTAGTTGTGCAATGATCTTTCTGTTTGCTCCCTTCTCTTTAAGAGCTGTCTTTGGTGAGGAGATGAGGGTGAGCTGCCCAGCCGGGGGAAGCTGCTGATGGCGAGGGAAAGCCTGGGGGAACTGGCACGAACCTTAATTTGATCGCATGCCCAGGGCTATTAACCCTCCTCCTAATGGTCCCCCCACAGAGGAGTCGGAAACACATTTCTCTCTGTGACTTGATGCCATCGCAGTCTTTTGAAAGATTTACATCAGAGGTGTTGAATTGTGAAGCAGATTTCTTAAAAAAAAAAAAAAAAAAAAGAGAGGATCAAAGTTTGTTTCCTTAGTATCCTCAGCTGAGCTGAGGAGAGTCCTTGGAGAGTTTAGGGTGGAGGTTTCTGTCAGCGTGGAGTTCCTGAGGATTTATACTGGTGGAGCTGAAAGCACAACTTTATCTGTGCCTGTTGCCTCTTAGGATACAGCGTGAAAACTCCTTCTGCCTCCTTAGGGAAAATGCTGTGCGTTTTATTTCCCTGTATTTGGGCCTGGGGTTGTAGATGACAGTCTAGTTAAGCCTCAGTTAAACAACACATTTTGCAAGAAGACTCAGCTAGCTCTTAGGTGAGGCTTACTGGAGACCACTTTTAAAAAATACAAATTATTCAGGAGGGTTATTTCAGTTTATAAGGAGCCTGGGAAACTTTGGTCTGAGCACTGGCATGAGGGCTGAAAACTGATGGGTTTTAATTTTCTCTCTGAGACTGAGTCCACCTCTGGCACTGGAAAACCCATTTCTCTTTCTTCATCAGCTTTCCCCACCTTTACATCTCTGTTTCAACAGTTCCAGGAGTGTGCATGTGCACATGTGAGCAGGGGTGAAAATTAACCTAGTACAGAAATTCCTTCAAGAGTACAACCTGAACTGGCTTTAAAAATGTTGTTTCTCTTAGCTTTATGAGGCAGCTCTAAAATAGATGCCCCTTGGAAAATCTGGGTTCATTTCACATTTGGACTTTCTACACATCAGTTTTTTGTCAGTACTTGATATCTGTTAAACATCCTTGTATATCCTAGTTTTTAAAATTTGTTTACTTTTCAGGAAACTCATCAGTAGCTAGAATTTACATGTTACATGATAAGGTGGAAGCAAACATTTTGGCTTTAAGCTACAAAGGAAGATTCTGGGAGTCTGAATCGAAAGTGAATGGAACAAGGAGAGAAGACTTTCTCAAAATTATTATTTTTTTTAATGAAAGCAATACAAAATACAGACAGTATGCTGAGTCTCTTCCTGCAGAAGTAAGCAAGGATGTGCACAGCTTGTCTCCACTTTCCACAGTAGGTTGCCACATGTCCTGGTTCTCATCATGTACTGATGTTTGTGCCCTGAAGTGAAGGGGTTTTTTTTTGGAGCATGTAGCTGGTGCTCACCTTGGCATGGTTGTAATTTCATAATTGGTGGTTGGTGATGTGGGCTTGGAATGGTTAATTGAGAAAATGTCTGGAAGTTGTGATGTGAAATTTTTATCTGTTCTTCTCCTCAGAGCTTTGTACCATAGGGAAAGACGCACAGGGGGCAGATATTTCTCATGGGGGAATGCACTGCTGTTTTGAGAATCCTGTATGAGTTCTTCTGCTTTGGAGAGGTAAGTTCAATCCTCATTTTTACCCAGACCACAATGAAGGCTCTGTACCTTTTTCTGTTGAGTGGCTGCTGGAAGAGGGCTCATCCATGGCTCTGGGATGAACAGGATGAACACAATTTGGGATCAGCTTCTCTGTTCCAGATTGAAACTGGACTTGTCTCACTTTTCCTGATGCATCTGGAGGCATATATTGGAGCAGGATATTTTATTGCTCTGCTTCTTTAAGGAGCAGTGTCAGCTGTTTTTTCCTACCTGCTCCCAAATCTGTCTTCTAAGAAAATTTCAGATGCCAACAATTTTCTATTTGATTTTTGTTTTACAGAGTTGTTGATAGTATGCTTGCACAGTAATTCCATGTGAAAATAGTCTTCTAGGCTAGGAATTTTCTTGTCTGATTTGCCTCAGACTTTCCAGAAAAATTCTACTTTGACATCAAGTTTGCACCTGTGAAAGTTCAAGGAAATCAGTTTTGCTTTTGCTGTGTGAGGGAGGGATTCTGTCAAAACTGAGTGTCTGATGAAAGACTACTGTAAGAATGGATAGACTGCTTCCTTCACTACTAGGTAACATTAATGTATAATCAATCTCATAAAGGAAAAGGTAGGACTGAATGGTTTTATATCTCCTCTAAAAATGATTTTTGCTCAGGGTAAAATGTTTACAACAAACCTATCACATTTAATTTTGTGAGTGGCTTTTAGTGTGCACATTTCCTGTACATCTTGAGCAAGACCATCCTAAAGATGAGCAGGGAATAAGGGGAAAAATGATAAATGGATCCATGTGACTACCTCTTGTACAGACATTTTTTTCTCCCCTTGCTTGAGAAATTAGGAGGGAATGCAGGGCCATGCAGTGTTCGTTAAAGCTGATGGAATATCTTTCTCCCTCTGGGTATTTCTTTAATCAATGTTTCTTTATACCATTAGGTCATCTCCTCTTTTTTCATGGCTTTTTTTTTTTATTCTGAAGAAGCCTTGTTTTGTGCATTTCCGTACATCTTGACGTTTATTCTAAGAATTATGGCCCGATCACTTCCTCTCTTTTCCTCAAAATTTCTCGTTTTATCTATTTTAAGTGCCAGAGCACAAAGATAACCCCATCATAGTTCTCTCATTTTCCCCAGCAGTTCCCCCCCTTCTCCCTCCCCGCAATGAAAAAAATGAAAGGTCTCATGGTCTTACAGATTTTCTTTATGCTTATTTTGGCCTACTTGCAACCCAAATACATCATCATGCTATAAGACGGCTCTCTGAGGCTCTTGGATCAATTAAAGGTAGCCCCATTCATTGCCAGTACAAACCTTTGCCTATTAACTCTTTCAAAGGGCGTTTGTCATCACAAAAAGCTGTGAATGCCGTCTGGGTACATTGATTTAAAAAAGGTATTGTTTTAAGGCTGCTGAATATCTTAATTAGCTGTGATCAGAGGGTCGCTTGTGTCTGTAAAGTGATACAGTTACCTTTCACCTACTTGCTTTATTTTCTGTGCTTTTTTAAAGAAGAAAAAAAAAATCTCAGCTGTTTGCAGGGCACAAGAGGAGTGCACTTGCTGATCAGGCTGGAAATTAGGACATGATTTTGTAAAGCCAAAATTCAATGTGCTCACCCAGAGCGCATCTCCTTGGCCTGCAACCAGCCACGAGCGAGTGAGCGGAGCAGCCCTGCTCCTTGCCAGCAGCCATCCTCCTTCTCTTCCCTCAGAAACCCAGGCTCTGTGTCCTGGAAATGCAGAAATCCTCCCCAGCTCCTGAAGCACTTGCACGTGTGCTCAGCTGGAGCCCGTGAATTGTCCTTTAATGCAGAGTACACACAGCCCTGTTTGGCAGGTCGAGGTAGAGCAAGGGAACATCTTTTACACCAGTAGTTCATCTGCCACAATTGTTGTCTCAGATGACTTGCAACAATTTATTGATGTGTTCTCAGTCTCTAGGAAAATGTCCTTTTTCTGCTGTTCCCTGAATCAAAACTTTTCTGTCAGTAGTTAATAATAAAAGTTTGGTTTGTGTTCAAGGAGACCCTTTTGAAAATGAAAATCAGCACTTTGCCTTGGTCTTCATGCAAAGTTTTGTTTGTGCTTGTTGCTTTTCTTGGTTTGTTTTTCTGAGCAAACAGCATAGTTTATATTTAATTGAAAATATTTTGTTCAAATCAAATATTTTTAATGTGCATTTAACAGAGGCATTGAGATATAGACAGAACCCTTCCAATCACATGTCTTGGTGGTACAGCAATGGCTTTCATCATCTGACCCTCACTCTCTGGAGGTGCAATTCCAGAAAAGAAGATTGGGGAATAAATGCTTTTCTTTTTATATTTATACAAATATCTTCTTACAGGGAGGAGAAAACACTTGACAAAAAGATAAAATGCCAGTCACACTTGATATAATAGTAGATACAATAAATAAATAAAATACTGGATACAGTGGTGGTAGTAAATAGCATTTAATTTGTTTCATTATGGGGAGGGGAGGCAACTGGTGTCTTTCTGGGACAAAAATGATTTAGAAAATACCCAGCACACCAGCCATGGATGTGAAATGGCTTGTGCAGTTTGGTCATTTGGAAAGCAGGGCAGTGTCATGGCAGGGAACCACCAGGAAAATGAATCCCAACTCTCACACTCAGCTGGTGGTTTGCTCCATGAATTTTGGTGCAGGAAATCTCTGCATGCTCAGATGCTCAGGGAATTATGGCAGAGTCACGTAAATACAAGTGGTATTGTCCTCAGTCTCTTGTTTTCCAATGAATATGTACTGGACAACATATGGCTTGAAGTGAGAATTTGTTTCTGTTTACCTAATTTTTCCAGAAGCCAAGATGATACGTACACTTTTATTACAGGAAGATTTCCCTCTGTGTGTCCAGATTCTGCATGATGTACTTCCTGTGAGTATTTTACCTCCTTTTTAAAATTCTGTTGTTACAACAATGCTTCAAAACTTCAGTTCTGTCTCCAAATTACTGTACAGTTAGAGCACATTATAAACTCCATTTCACAGATGAGGAAAACCAGTCTGATAAAGATGAAAGCTCCAATTCAAGGAGTGGCAGGAACTTAAGCAGGTCTTTTAATGTTCCTGTGATTTTGGTGGAAGCTATTATGAGGAGTTTCTCTGGGTTGCTGTCAGAGGTAAAAATAGAATATTCTGAGTTGCAGATAGTACCTCAGCCACAGTACTGCAATTTTTTCTTGCTGTACTTGATAAAAAATGTGATGCAATGTGATTGTCATGGAGTAGAGAGATTTATTTTTGCAGTTGGTTGTTCAGTGTCTATACTATGGCATTGAACCTCATTTGAGCATGGAGGTCAGTGAAGTTCTGACCTTTTCTTTCAGCTGCGTAGATTTTCACAGAAGTCTGTAGCATCTTTTCTTTGGTCAGGTGCCTTGGAAATAAAGCCAGAGAAATAAATCTGCACATTTCTCCCTTGGCTGTGGTAAGCATATGTATTTATATATAATGGCATTGTGTGACTTGCTCTATGTAACATTTTGAGGTGTCTGTACAAGTGGGAGATTTATGAAGTGTGACTCATTTTTCCTTCTCCACACTGTTCCAGTGGAAGAACTCAGACTGCGATGAGAAAAAGTAGTACACATTATTAAGAATTCTGATAAAGTAGGCTGAATAAATTTGTTTTCTTTGTAAGCCTTAATCCTGTGTTGTATTGGCTTCTTGGACATGGCTAATTTATTTGGAATTCCATTCTGTTCCCGACAGCATTCCTGATTAGCAGTTTGATCACCCGGAGCAAAGTTACATACCAGCTTTCAACTCTTGTAATCTAGCAGTGTAATTTTTTCAAATGGACTCTTTTCTTCCCTTCTTTGCCCCAGCTCCCCTTCTTTTTGTGTGCGAAGAGACTTTAAAAGCAAGCAGGATAACCTGTTACCAGCAGAATGCAAAACTTCTTCAAAACACAATGTAGTTTGCCGAAAGCCCGACTTTCATTTTTGAACAGAAAAAATGAGGTTTGGAGCAGTGTCAGTGCAGCATGTGAAATGTTTGCCTTCCATCACTTGTAAAGGATAACAGTTCTTTTCAATAACTTCATTTTATGAGTGGGGTGATATAATCTTCAGGCTGTTTCCAAGGTCTGTAGTTCGCCAAAGCACATTTTGCTTACGGTTAGTTTGAGAAAGTTTGCGTTTTCCTTTAGTTGTTAAGTTTGTCACAGGGTGGACCTTGTAGGAAAATGGCAGCTGTGTCATTGTTTGCTTCTATCTGTACTGACTCTTGCTGTCAAAACAAAGGATGACCAGAACACTCAAATTTAATTGTGAACCAGAGGAAGGTTTGGGTCTCAACTCTTGTTGATACAGCACAGGCAGAGCATCCTCCAAGTGATCTGGTCTGCCAAAGACATGGAGCTGCAGATGAGAGGGAAGTGAGCTTTCCATCCTGTGACATTTCTGAAAGTCCCAGCCTGGTTTGTGCCCCATGAAAAGGAAACAAGGATTTTAAGTGAAGGGAGGCTTGGGAATAGCCCAGAGATAGGTGACCACAGCACTCGTCAAAAGGCTCACACTGTGGTTTTATGCATGAGTGTCTTGACTGCGTAATGTTTGAGGGCTGTGATCTGTCTGGTTTGTGCTGATCTGGAATTTTAGGGATCTGAAAAGCAGCTCTTGGCAAATACTTTGTCAAAATCCAAGCATGTTTTGCCAGTTTTCTGTGTTGGAAACACTGGCGTTTTGTTTGAAATATTGTTTCATCAAAAATAGTACTCATTGAATTCTCTGCTGTATTGATGGGAATTCTGTTAATTCGGAGGGGAAAAAAAATTACTGATGGAACAAGAGCACAAGGAAAGGTTGCTTTAGGGCTACATCATTGTTCCTGGTCCAATTTGGTGATAATTCCCCAATTTCCTCGGAAAAAAACCCCTGAGGGTCTTTCTACCCCAAAAAGTAGGTGTCTAGCTGAGTGTGAAAACTTAGCAAATTGTGTGTGGTCTCTCTGATCACAAAGGAGATGATAATTAAGGTGATAGTAATTGATAACAAGCTGTTCTGAACTTTATAACATCGATCTTAAATATGTATCCCTGTTTTTTTCATTGAGGTAATGAAGTCTTTTTGTACTTTTATATTTGTTTACAATTAGGTGGACGTTTTGGGCATTACTGATGTTTTAATTGATTGGTGCAGTATCATGGCATGTATGTGATCTGTTCTGCTACTGCTGGGTCATGTTCTGATCACATTCCTGGTAAGAAATTCCCAGAAATGAAAGGGGACCAAGGTGTCTCCTGCTGACCATCGCCCCATCCAGCATGGAGTGACAGCAGAGGTCTCATCAAGTCTTCTTGGAAAGACAGATAATCACTTTCAAGACTGATTTATATGGTTCAGTTTCATTTCCTTCTAGTCCTTCACTTTGATTGCTGTTTTCTGCCATGTGTGCCCTTTTATTGGTTTAAATCTCACTTTCGTCACCTTTGAGGCTGAGCTGGAGTTTTACTAACACTTCTGGTTTTATGGAGGCTGAAGTTTTAAGGGATGAAATTTGTGATAAATGAAGTATCTTCTTTCTGTCCTTGTTGTCCTTGATGGTGGAAATGGGCAGACTGAGCTGACTGTAGTGGCAGGAGTGTTTTACTGGGGATTTTCCAGGAGAAAACCAGTGGGGCAGGTGTTGGCTTTGCTTTCACTCAGTGCAACTTGGAATTATCTTGATATAGTTATCACAATTAGTGCTGCACCTAAGTTATCACAACAGCAGCAATAATTGACTCTGAATGTCAGATTTTTGTCCTCTAAAGCGGTGACTGCTTGATCTGGCTCTTGTTAAGAGGTGTTTTGTTTTCAGTGTGATGTAGAATGCTTGCTCTGGAGGTTTCACACACGTAACCTGCAGCAAGGTGCCTTTTTCACTCTGATAACTGCAGGAGGAACGTGATTCTGACAGATAAGTGCTGATCTTGAATTTTCCCTTTCTTTCAAACAAAGCACTCAGAACTTATTAGCCTTGCCAGCACCTCCAACTCTTTGCTGGTTCCTTTGGTAGATGCCCTGACTTCTGAATGTGTGAAAATGTAGTAAGTCAAATATCCTATTTCTTAATTCTAATTTGCTTATGTTTTGGCATGTATTTCAAACTGATCCAAACTGTGGGTGGTTTATGATTATTGCTACATCGTCTGCTTTGCTTCTAAGTTTACTTGATATTTTAAACTTACGGGAATGCAGTGATATTTTAGGGGATTGCTTTATAAGGGAATTGGAAAATGAGATTTTAAAAGTCAACAAGACTGCGTAATATGTACATTTTCCCCCCTAAACTACCCTTCAATGGGCATTTACCAGGACAATTAATTATGTGATAATTTAAAAGCAAAATATGACATTTGTCTTGGAAATAGTTACAAATTAGAGGATTTTAATAAATATTTATAGCAGAATAGGGTAGTAATATTGCTTATGTGATGAAAACATATGTTAGTAATAAAATATCACCCGTCAGAAATACTGTTCTATCATGTCATTGTTCCCTGGAGAGATGACTAGTTGAAAAACCATTTTAACAAAACAAACTCTGAACAGAGAGGATGCTTTTATGGGTGATACAGCACACATTCTTCAAAAAAAGCACATCATTAAAAACGGTGCCGGACATTAGGAACATCTGTTGTGTGAAAAAGTAAATTTGGGAAAATCCAAATAGCGATGCTCAGTGCATGGGCTTTACTCAAGTGCTTTTCCTCAAAATACTTTGCAAAGAGGGGAAGAACTGCATTTTCTAAAATCCAGCCACACCAGTTCTCATCTGGCGTTGAAATCCGCCTTGCTCCTGCCGCGCCATTCATTTTCCGTGGGAGGAACTCCGTGCCGAGGAGCGAAATGCCAGCAGGAAGAAGCGCTGTGCTCCCATCGCGGGCGGGATTCCTGCGGGTGAACAAACGCAGGCTGCCAGCCAGGGAGCTGCCATTGCCCGGGCAGCCGGCGGGGAAGCTCCCCCGGCTTTGTGTCAGCCCGTCCCGGGCACATCCCGCTGCCAGGCGCCAGCCCTGTGCCACCTCTGCTCCGCCCTGGGCACCTCGCAGGGAGCCTGGGAGCCCAGGGAGGAGGAGGCACCTGTTGTTCCCTTGGCGCTGGAACGAGCCCCCAGTTCAGCCCTGGTGTGCCCTTGAATAGCCACAGGGCTCCTGGGAGCTGACAGAGGGAGCTGGAGCTGGTGGCCAAGGCGTGGGATGTGCGGGAATCGGTGCTTTTCAAAAGCAGCAGCATTGCATCATGTGGGGTTGCATTTTACATCACACTGGAGGACGAGGGCTGTCACACAAGATGCACTTTCCTTGCATCCATGGTACAAAAATAGATGCTGCTTCTCTAAAAAAAAAAAATCAGGTATCCTCGCCTGAACCAAGAATTAATTGTGCAGGTATGAAATGAGCCAGCTGCCCAAGGGAGTGCGTTCTGTAGAGCCTCTGCCTTGCAGCGGTTGTGTTGCAGCAGGTAGAGCCCCTGAACAGTCTGTCAAACTGCTTTTCCTGCTGAAATCCCTTTCAGATGATTTCTTCTCATCTGTGTGGGTGCAGGTCTCTTAGAGCAGCTTAGAGAAACAGCTGTCAGGAATGATATAGGTCATTTTATCTTAGAGCAAGCTGGTAGACCTTTAGGGCCCCTTTTATCCTTCTTCCTGTAGCTGTAGGTGACCCTAACAACATATATGTGTGTATTTATCTGTTCTCTCCATCCAGCCTGCTGTGTTTTTTCAGTGAAATTTTTGCTAGGCAAGGAGCAGTCCCTTTAAACTCAGCAGCTTTTGGGATCTGTAGGTATAAAAAGACATTGTTTGGTGCACCTCCTCAAAAATTCCTCCTTAATCCTGATTTTGTGTACTCATCCCTTGGTTAAGCCTTCCTGTCCAGAGGAATTTGAGTAGATTCCCATTCCTTCATAAATGCACACAGGGCAATATGTCAGACTTTCTGCTTTTTTTTTTTTTTTTTCTATTTTATTTTTTTTAATTGCAGTGTAAATGTGTCCCTGTTGGCTGTGTGCAAGCCCACATGTTGGTTTTCATGGGGTTGCCCCAATCAGGGACAAATTTGTGGTTCTTTGAGAGGATACTGACAATCAGTATTTTGGTATGACATCTGATTTAAAGCAGAATTTTTAAAAGTCAAGGAACTAGCTCTGACGCTGGGCTATTGCTTGAACCCTGTCCCAGTCATTTCACTTTACTGCTGATCCTTCCCAGTTGCCTTCACAACTCTACATGTCCAAGCCCAGGCAAGGAATTACTTCAACATCAATAGAAGTTCCTTGTTTTCTTCTGAACTGGCTGCTGGAGTTTGTGCTAGTCCTAATGAGGACTTGGCACCTGCAAGGACCTCAAGGTATTACTGTGCCCTGAATTGAAGGGAAACAGAACATAGAATTCCCAAAGCTTCGTGTCTCCAAATCGGGCTTTAATTTCCTTTTAGACAGAAAGTGCGGTTTCTGGGGAAAGGAGCTTGCTAGTTAGTAAGTCTAAAAGATCTTAGCAGTTCCAGTAATTCCTCATTTCATCAATCCATCTATATTTAAAGTGAGCTAAACTGAGTTCTTTCCTATAGTGTCTACTTCAAATAATGCTGCTTTACATTTGGAGAGCCAAATAAGGAAACAGGGCATAATCTTACAGGAGTTTGGTTCCCTTTAAGTTTGCACGGCTCAGACTCGCTGTAACAAGAGCACTTCTTTCTATGAAACCTTTTTAACATATTCCACTAAACAAACCTATCTCCTAAAGAAAGCAGGAGCATTTTTTGTGTGTGTGTGCACGCTTTGCTCTAGCCTCGGCCGTAGAGGACATTTCTGCATTTGTCCATGCGCTAAATGAGCGATGCATTTTGGACAGCCTCTGTGTTCTGATTTGTTTTCTCGTGCTTTTTTTGTCTCCCCCTCTTCCCCCTCCCCTTCTTCCCCTTTTCATTTGTCTAGGGGAGAAAAAGAAAGAAAAGCTCCTCCAGTGTTGTTTCCTGCAAAGACCATTCTTAAGAGCTCGTTGGACAGCGCAGGACTCTTGAAGTGATAGCTAATTGGTGAAAGAAAGGCCCTGATTGTCTTGAGGGAGCTGGAAAGTGCTGCGTGTGCTGCTGAAAGGGACCAGGGAGAAGGTGCCTGGTTTCGCTGAGCAGCTGCTGCTGGAGATGTTTGGAGATTACATCAGCATTGGAAAAGAGGGGCCAAAAAAAAAAAAAAAAAAGAAAAAGTCCGACTTCACAGAGACAGAGTTTATGGAGGGTTTTTCCCCCCTTGCAAAGGTCTTCTGACAATACTGTCATTGTCAATATAAGAGTTGTTAATTCTTTATGAATAGCACATGGGGCCTCTTGACTAAATAGTACGTTACATGTCCCAAATCTGTCAGCTGGACTCTTCTCTCACATGCTAGTGAGATCACTTTGATTGGAATGTTAGAGGAATTGCTGGGCTGGCCGTGCAGAACTGAATACTGCATTATATAATTAGATCTCCCAGAGTATTTTTTTTCACATTACCTCATTATTCTAGCTTAAATATGGAATCAGTGCTTTTGATGGTTTTACTGGTTGTAATTATATTAATACGATTCATTTTGTGGTCCTGTGTTAGTGCTTATCTGGATTATAAACTGTCCCAAACGTTTCCTGACACAAAAAAAGAGGACTGAGAGACTTCAAAAGCCTCGTTCAGATTTGAATTGACAATGGGGAGAGCTGGATAAGGTAAATGCAGCTCGAGCAGCTTTTACCTTGGGGTCTGATGAGAGAGAAATGACCTGTTGAGACCGCAGCTGAGTGAAGATCCTTCAGAAAGCCTCACACTGACAGAGGGGAAGCAGTGACAACTGATGGAGTCCAGTCAGTTCCTATCCAACCTGGGCATGGATTTGCTGTTGGGAACAGACCTGTGGACTTGTGCCAATGATGTGCACAAGCTGGAAGGAACCCTCTTGCTGGGCAGTCCAAGCGTGCTCAGTGTCCACGTGCCACGCTGTGAGCTGGCAGGAGCAGAATTTACCTGGCTGCTGGATTTGTTACCACATCCCTCATGGCTCTTCCCAGCCAGCCAGCTCTGAAACTGGCTGGATGGTTTTAGCTGACCATAACCTGCCAAATATTCACATTTCTTAGCAAGCAAAGTGTCTGAGTGCCGGTACAAGGTGGATACCACTGGGATAATCTGTTCCATGGGAGGCAGATTTGTGTGTCAGATTTGCTGATGGACTCTGGCTGTGCTTCAGCACCAACAACGGGTGGGGTGACAATGTGAGTGATTTCTGACACCAAAGCCCTGCAAAGGACCTTCACGTCTGGCCTGAAATAAGCACCCTACTAGGACACTGGAGGATTTGACTACTTGCCCATGGACAAAGCGGTTTGGGATTTCTCGGTTAACTTACCTGGCAAAAGGAAATAAATTTTTCCAAGTGAACTGTCTTCTTTAAAATAGGTGTTGGATTAAGTCAAACACCCTAAATCTCACTGCAACTCAGTGTAACACTGTCCTTTAAGGACTGAATTTTTCTGCAGTAAAGATAGGGAAATTGTATTTCCTTGCCTGAGAAATGCACTATCCTTGGCCCAGTCACTCTTAAAAAATATTTTTTTTAAAAGTCCTATTTTTTTTCTTTGATAATTTTCTATCTCATGTGAAACTGAAGGTTACCACTTCGTGTACTTATTTCTGTATCTCATGATAGCTCACATGATGATATCAGAGTTCAGCTAGGTAAAAGCCTACAGTATTCCCATACAGAATTTCTGGCCCATTTGTGGCTCACACACTCCTACAGGCTTGTCATTACTAACTGCTCATCAGCCCTTATCATTTTGTCTTTTAAAATCTCCTAAAAATCAGATATGAGAGCTGGTGTGTGTGTGTTCAGGCAGTGAAACAGGGTAAATGTCAGGTCAATTGATTTCAGCCTCAGATTTTATTGATGGTGGAAGACCAACCTCCAAAACAGCCTGTAATGCTTGAAGGTGCATGTCATGGGATTGAAATCCTGCCAGATGACAATCAATTATCTGTAGATGTAACTAACCCCTTGGCTGTTTCTCTGATTTTTAATTTTAATGATAATTCTGTCCTTTTTTTGCATTTCCCAAGCACCAGCAAACCACAAAGGGAGAGTGAAATGACATCTATTTGATGTACAGACATGCCTTTTATAACGAGCAACTGGAAAAACAGTGACAGTGATCCATTTTTCTTCTTTCAGTTAATCATCTCTATTTGGAGCTGTTGTGTGCAAAACAAAGCTTGTGGAGAAACTGACAGTGCCTTGAAGAAATAAATCTTCTCATTCTTTATTGCAGTCACACTGAAACTGCATCTGACAGTGTTTGTAATAATTGTTTAGAAGTGTGGATGCGATGAGAAGCGGTCCAGATGAGGTTGTGCTTTACTGCCTTTAATGTTTGGGGACATTGGAGCTGACACTTCTCTGGAATTCACACCTTTGATTTGTTTATCCCTGCAGGGCAGCATTTCAGGTTTTCCCTGTAAACCAGAGCGTGTGGTCTTGTTGTGGGCCATACCCTGTGGACTGGTTCTGTTGGTATTTGTGGGTCTAAAACCTTTGATTTGGACCTTAGATGAGTCACGTGAGTTACACTCTGATTATAAGAGTGGTCTGGCCAAATGTTATTTGGCATAATCTTGCTCTGTGTCCTACAGTGGTAAAACTGGTTCCAACCCCAAGCAGGTTATTAGAACATCCATGTTTTGAGGCATGTTTAATTAATTTAATAATTGTAACATTTTTGACTGAACAGTTCATTTAGATCTTGTTGCCTACTGAACTCAAAAGCAGTTTGAACAGCAACTTGATTAATTTCTGCATTCATATAGTTATCCCATCCTGCAGGATGTGGGAAGCCATCCTGTTTAACCTGCATTACAAAATTAGGGCTATCACACTTCTAAGAGTGCAAAAAATAAAGGAGATTGAGATCTTCCTCTTTATTCCCATAGGACTTTGCCCTCGCTCTTTTCATGGAGATAGCAAAAATCTAAGCCCTTTAAATGTGTTATGATGTGAAAGTATCCACTGCTGACATTTAGATATTTAAAAGATATTTATACCCTGTTGATTTTTTTGCATTTAAGGATGTATTTAAAAATAAACAAATGTTTAATGTCAGTTTTGAGCTGTGGACAATGAAGATTACAGGGTGGAGCCCCCTTTCAAGACAAGAAATGAAGGTACGTGTAAAAAAAAGAAAAACGAAAGTGAAATACTGCAATATTAAAATCCTTGCTAATGTAAAATTATTTGAATTTTTAATTGAAATAATATCTACTGTAAGTAAATAGATTTGGTACATTTTTAGTAATTTACATCATTGACATGCTAAGCAGTGGCCAAAATCACCATGTAATCTACTGAGAAGAAATCCTGCTTTGTCTGAAGACATTATTGTGAAGAACATCTAAGATGGGGAGATATATATGTATATGAATATATAGATTAAAAGAAATCCTATTTGTACATCTAAACCAAAAATAAAACTGTGTGATGTATGGATGCAGAACTTGTCTGTGTTAGGACTGTCCTACTTTATGGTGATCTTTTTTGTGGTACCAATAAAACCAAATTTGCTCCCGAAACAGTCATTTTCAAATTCTACAACTGATACTTTTTTTTAACCGGGGGTAAAAGATTTTTCTGAGCTGTAAAAACTCAACTGATTGTAAATATCCTGTCTGTCTGCAAATACAACTCCCATCCCATGTTGTGTAACGTGCAAAAAGTTGGCATTTTGCAGACTGCATGTTGGTATGGAGAACTAATTACAGACAAGCTCATGGTCATCTGAGCATGTAATTATATTTATTGATGAAAATAATGCCACGATTTCATTTTGCAGTGCCATTACACTGGTACCCCCTGAACAATTCCTGTCAAACCGTGTAAACCAGGGAGCTGCAGCACTCCTTTAACTGGATGTGGCGATGCAACAGGTGGCCCGATTACTTTAGGTAGGTCCATTACAGCCAAATTCAGGGAGGAGAAGCTGAAGGCACAAGCAGGGATTGACTCTTGCAGGGGGAATCTGGGCAGCTGGGGGCCCAGCACCAACTGTTTGCACTGAGCTGCCACCCCGTAACCCAGGGCTCGGGGGAAATCCTGGAACCCTGTTTGTGTTCATGTCAGGGACCAAGGAAATGGGGAAGTGTTGTGGTGAGGGTCTCCCTGGCTGGGGAGTGCCAAATTGTTGGGCAATGAACTGGCAGAAGCCCTGCCCTGGTTGGGTAGCAGGGAGACAGAGTCACTGCAGAAATGCTGTTGGGTTATGCTTGATTGTCACCAAATGGGTGACATGAGAGCGTGGCCCTTTCACTGCAGGCAGGGCTTGTAACAGCATCTACTGCGAAGGCTGCCAGGCACTTCCAGCCCTCAAGGGCTGTTCTCAGCTGTTCACAGCTTTGTCAAAGTAGCTTTTCAAACTCACTTTTTCCATGTTTCATTTGGTGTCCGCCTCCGTCTGAATTCTCTTCAGAAGGTTCCAGCCAGAACAGTTTAATGTCTTCCAAGAACAAGACTAGAGAAAAATACATCGGTTTTTTATGCTACAAAAATATTGGAAATAGGTTTTTTTCTGAAAAGATGTAGTTGTCCCGCTCTGAGAGATAATTTTTACTCAGCCCTGTCAGGGATATGTAACTCTTGTTCACATCAAGAAAATTATGTAGCAACCTAGCGCAGATTCAAGGATTCAAGATCAGATATGACGTGGGGAAATGAGGAAAGGGAAACTGGCAGAGACAAAAAGAAACTGCAGTGAGGTTTCAGTTAAAGAGGATAATTGGGCCATGAATAGTTAATGAAAGGCAAGCTGGACTGCAGCATGGAGGAGGATTAGCTCCAGGAGTGAGTGAGAGTGGAGACACGCTAGATGAAATTAGAATAGTTTGGACTCTCGGCAGACAGGACAAAAGCAGAGCTGGAAATATATGACCTACAACATTCTCTGAGTCCACGACTCAGGAGGCTAAGACTTATTTAGCAATGTGCTTTGAACTTGGAATAAGGAACTCCAGGGAACTGTCAAAGGGATAAGAACTGGATAAAACATTTGCTGGATCACTATCCCTTGAAAATACTGATATAAATCCTGGAACCTAAGTACCATCCTTTTTTTGGCTGTCGGAAAATTTCTGGTTTTGCTGGTGGAGTGTTGTATGCTGAGCATCTACAGGGCTGTATGAACAGGATGCAACAAAGTTGAGCACTGACATTAAGAAAGTAATAGAATCAAGGATTTATATGGAGTTTTTGCTCCTTCCTTGAGTATCATGACAGCTTCTTTTGCTCATTTGTTGCATAGGATGAAGTGCTCTGAGACTGAAGCTTGCAGGAGCAATGCTTTGAATATCCCAGAAATAGTGATGGACTATGAAATACAAAGCTCTAGGAAGACTTTAGGTTTTGAGTGCACTGACAAGGAAATTAATTCTGTCTTTGTCCGTCACTGAGTTGTAAGTGAAATCACTTAGAGATATTTATTCTTTGCTTTGTGGCTGTTTACCTGAAGATCCTGGGTGTAACTTGCTTGTTTGCTAATTTGTTGTTTCCTTTTGCCATAAATCACCATAAACTGCAGATTGTCAGTTTAACGGGTAAAGTAGTACCAGTTTAACAAACTAACCAGTGCACTGAGAAATCAAATTCTGAGAATCTGAAGTAAGATGTGTAAAAGAAGTAGATTCAAAAGGAAGAATTCTGTAGTTTGGTTTTTTTTTATTGCAGAATGAAATAATGCAGATATGGCCAAAGTGTTAACCAACATCTGCAACACACACACACATTGTGGAGGCAAATTAGGAGGAAATTAATTATTCTTGCAAAGGGGACAAAGTGCTGATAATGAAGAAAACATGAGAACTTATAAGGCAGCCACTGTGCATTCTGTCCAGCAAATGTGGCATTAATATCGTGGAAAAAGAATCTCCTTGGCATAACAGAATGGAGGGAAAGTTTTACCTCTCCATGTGTATGAGAAGAATTCACTAGTTCCTTCTCTCTAAAGTGCCAGTGAGTGCCCAGGTATGTGTAATCCCAATTAGTTTCCAGACCCTTTTCACAGCTGACTGTCCCACAGATGTGGAGCTTCCAGCTCTGAGATGTGAGTGCTGTGGGTGTATGAAGAATGTAAAAAAAAAAAAATTACTTAGAATGGAAACATCCTCAGCATTTAAGTATGTGTGGGAGACTTTTAATTTGGTGTGTTGACCTTAGATCCCCAGACTGCATATCAGTGATACATGTCTAAATTTTTTTATTTTTGGAAGGCCCAGGTGAGTTTGAAACCTGGGTCCTGTATTTAAAGGAATGCTTGAAGCTAGGTCTGTCGCACGTGAGTTTAGACCCATTTCCTGACTGCCTCCCCTCTGAGAATTGGCAGCCTTAAAACTCTTCATCCAGGTTTCTAGCTGATACTTATGAGGTGGAGACTCTCTATTTTGTGCTTTCATGACTACCTTTTTCTTTGCCACTAGGTTTTTAAAAACTCCATATAGTTAGTGCTCTTTTCTGGGAATTATTACCAAATCATAAAGTCTAGAATTAGTTGTTCCTCCTCCCTAGTCATTGTATGAAGACAAATTCATGGAAGAAGGATTCATCAAGGGCTATTAAGTGCAGGAAATCCTTGTGCTACGGAGTGCTGAGAGCTGGAAAGGGCCTTAAAGAAGCACCACTAAATGCTTGTCCTATTCTTAGTCTCTTTGGAGACATCCCCTGTCATTTTGATGGGGAAGGGTGCAGAGTTAGCTGATTCTGCAGGGTTCTTCTCTGCTGGTCCAGGAGACAGTCTTTCTCTGAAAAATAAGAACAGATCACTGGGACAAATGTTTGCTGAGGGTTGGAAGAAGTGGCTGTGTGCTGGACAAAGCTGGAAGGATGGAGAGGAGGATGACACACGACTCCAGTGCTTTCTGTGCTGCTCCCAGAGCAGCTGCTTCCAGGAGCATCCCTGGAGGTGGGATACCTGGCTTTGTGTCTCTCCCTCCTCTTTCTCCTCAGATGTGCTTTCCTTGGTGGGTGCCTCACACCGAACACAGCGACTTCCAGGATTTCAGTCCCTGCAGAATGTCTCCCACCACACCCACGTTGAAAAGGGCACAGGATCCAGCCAGCTCATTTGTTCCTAGGCAGTTAAACTGCTTTACAGGAGCTCTGGAGTAGCTTTAACCTACTATTTAAAGAACATGTGAGCAGTGCCGTGTACAGGGAGGGATCTGTATCTGTCTTAGAGTGATAATCTAATTGGAGGTCGTCCTTTGTGTAACCCTGTCAACATTTTAGACTATTCTGGGAAACCCCATGGCCCAAGTGCTGTGGAATGCAGTCAGGAAAAACAGTGTTTTCTCAAATATTTCGGAGGTGGAATATTTATGTTGTAGCCAGAGAAGCTGGTTACCAAGCGACTGACCATGAGTAGGATCCTCTGCCAACTTGAAAAAAAGGAAAAAAAGCCTACTTCTGCTCAGGCTGCATGTGAGAATTTACAATTCAAGGAGGAGAAATTTGTTACAAAATATCCATTTGACAGGATTCATGGTTCCTGGTCTCAGGTCAGTCAGGTCTTTTCCCTTCACCTGCCCCTGAGTCATACAATTGTCAGAAGAAGCCACTAGTGAAGGTATCAGTGCAGGAAAATGAGTCACTTTCAAATCCATCCCATTTTGAAGACTGTTTCCTCAAAGCCTTGGATAATGGGGTTTGATTGTTCATTCTTTGCTGGTCTAAAACCAGGCAAGGACACAACTCAGAATTCTGCGCAGATTATTTTAGTCACTGGATATTTTTGCTTGAGCAGGCTTCCACAGACTCAGGTATTGTTTGTTTTTAGAGTTCAGGCACCCAAGCTGTTTTGAAGAGGAGGTAAAGCTGCTCGGCTGGCATACAGTGAAGCTCAAAATAAATTAATAAATTTTTAAAATTGTTGTGAAGGAGTAAGTGTTCCACACAAGCAAAGCACAAATCTACTGAATGGAGAGTGTCTGACTGGGGAGTTGTTGGTAAACAAAGCTGCCCATTTCACTGGATGCATCTGGAGCAAAAAGTCATTCTGGATTGGTTCTGATGTCATGGAGATTCATTCCCTGCAGTGGGAATGGTTCTGATCAATGCTTCCACCTCTCCTTCTGGGCTGAGGCCTTTAGCAACCTTACTAATAGGGGAAAATGTTCATTAAGTGCTGTTTTGAAGGACAAGTGGCCTGTTTGGCCACAAGTGGGCACAGTAGAAAATGCCACCTACCTGAGTAAAGTGGAAAAGAGGAACATTAATGGTGCTTGATACAAGAGTCAGGCTTGTAGCCAAGTCTTATAGAGAAGCAAGTCACAAAACTCTAAAAAGAATTGTGAATGTGGAGGGTTTTGGAGCAGTCTCTGTGATGTTTCAGGACTCACAGGATAGCTGAGCCCTGTTTCTCCAAGCATGGATCTTGTGGGCTTTCCCAGAGACCCCCAGGAAGCCGCTGTTTCTCTGTTTATGCAGCGTGTCTGGTTTATCTGCCCTTTGTTGTGTGGACACTGCACTTCCATGCTTCACTGCCTGCTCTGGAGATGCTGCTTGGGTTTCTCCTAGCAGAGGTCAGATGGTAAATTCCTTCTGTTCCCCAGCACAATGGAAGCTTGCCCGTGAGGCTGCTGCTCGGCCTCCCCAAGCTTCCTCTCCACCCTTGGCCCTTGTCCCCATTTTGCCCCCCTCCTGCAGAATCAAGCCTGGCAGTTGACCTCATTCAGCACTCCAGGCCCCACATGGTGGCATCACCTGTTCTGCAGCTTGGTCTTCAACTGCTGGTGGAGATTGTGTGCACACATGGTGGCTTGGTCAGCTGCGGTGACCAGAGAGGATTTTGAAAGTTGCATCAGGCGTTTCTGTGGCTCCTGGCAATTAATTGGAAAGTTCAAGTGGGGGATTACTTTATGAAAAAAAAACCCCAAAAAAACCCCAAACAAAACAAAAAAAACCCCAACCTACTTCAAATTTATTTCAATTTTTTTTCAATCATGCAAGAATGATTGTTCTTCAGTAAGACAGGAACGCATTTACTGGACATGAAGATAAAGATGCTTACCACATTTCTGGTGTACTTGGGGAAATTAGTCTCCCACAAGTTCTACTCATGTTGTTTTTCTCTAGCTAAGATTATGTGTAATTTCTGTGCTGATTAGTTTGAGATTTTTAGTAATGTAGTTGTATTTTGGCAAAAAACTTTGAGGTTTCAGGCTGGATTCCAAAAATGTAGATTTATTCGAAGTATTGTTCTCTACCTGAAAACCAGATAAATTTACTTCTGGTGCAAAATAGTGCATGATTATTAGTGCTGAATTCAGTTTCTGTCATCTACGTGTTAGAGTAATATTATTACAAGAAAATAAGGCCTACAGGTAACGACACTGAAATGTATAACCTTTTTTGATATAATTATGTGTAGAAATGGATTTGTTCTGAGAAGTCTGTGTCTCTATCAGTTTCTGTAGGTCAAGACTATAAAGACAGGTTTGGCAAGTAAAAGATTTTTTTTTCTCATCAATATTAACATTTTTTTCAGCAGAACTGGGGTGCTGGTTCTTTCCCAGCTCTCTCTCAACCTGGGGATTTTATATCCCAGAAATTCCTCTCTGGCTAGGATCAATGCTGCTGGTGGTGTGTGTGGAAAGGGAGAAACCTTTCCTGGGTCTATTTGCTTCCTTGTCTTCAGATCACCCTGATTTCATTTATAGGAGAGCTGGATATCCTTGAGTTCTTACTCAACTCATAGCTCACTGCATTCCATAGGTGAGCAAAATGTCTAAAAATTGTGGTCTCCTCAGCTGTCAGGTACTTCCCAATATTTACTTCCAGCGGTGGAAATAATAATTTTGTTTGTTTGTTTGTTGATTTGGTTTTGTTTTGTCTTGTCTTGTGGTACAGGGGTGATAACTTCCCAGATGATTAAATCAAGTGTTGACACAGCTGTGGTTTTTACTAAATATCAGCATTTCAGCTTAGCCATTTAGCACCTTAACCTCTACAGAGTGGATGTCACATTGCACTTGGTACCTATTGATTAATCAACCTGTTTTCTCCTTTTGCATAGACTTTAAAGTTAAGTGAATGCTAAAGAACACAAAATCAATTTTTTTGATGATTTCAGTTTCTTTTCTGCAAACTTTTTTTTTTTTAATCACCAAGAGCAGCAGAAATCTTCATGATAATCTGCAGATACTGCCTGGCTAAAGATCCAGCCTGGAAACACAGTTCTGCCATCTTGCTGGCATCACAGAGTGATGTGAGGAGGGAGCAGGGGCAGTAGGATCTGGTGTTACTGTCCAGTCACAAACAGGGATAACAGCTGAGCCAAGGTATGACCCAGTCCAGTGCTTTGCCCAAATCCACGCTCAGGAACGTGGCTGCACACTGGTTTTATTTTCACAGATAATTCTGAGTAACAGCACAGGTTTTTGTAACACTGGGGGCTGCACGTTGCCTCTTTTGATGCTAGCAGCTCCTGCAGGCAGTGCCAGCTGAAGCTTCCCCAGCTCTAGCACGGGCACAGTGGCTGTGGTGCAATCTGCACTGTTTTGTTTGAAAACCCTCTGTACTCTCTGCTCTCCCTACGTGCAGTGGCTGCACAGAAAGTCTTTATTTCCCATCCTGCCCACGGCTCCTGGATGGATTTGCACCACAAAAGTCACTCTGTGAGTGAGGCAGTGCCCTGCTGCCCCTCTGTCCCTCTGCTCCACGGGCTGCAAAGCCACAAGAGTGGCCAAAACATCCCAGCAATGCCTAAACCTGCTCCAGCTCCGAGCCCCTGACAGCTGATGGGAAGCAGAGCAGCTCTGAAGATGCTGTGCAGGAGCCTGGCAGTGTGTACCTGCCCTGGCTGCACTCTGGGATGTTTCTGTGTGGTTTGAGGGCTGCTCAGAGCCTGGCTGGGTGGCAGTGTGCTGCCTGGGCAAGGCTCATGTTTGCTGAGTGTTTTCTGAGTGCTGGATGCACGTTGGGGCTGCAGTGGAGATATGTATAAGTCACAGCTGGTAAACAGAAAAAACAGAAGTGAGTCACTTGGCAGAAATGTCTTTGCATGCTTCTCATGATTTGCAGTTAAATTTTATTTATTTGCAATAAAATGCATTGATGCACCTTATGCAAAACCAATACTAAACCATGTGTCGCTGAAATGCTGCTTCTGCTTTTTCCAGGATCTGAAAGTACTGAAGTGTTTTTTATTTTTCACAAAACATAGCGTTTGAGGGCACTGCTGGGTCATTACCAGATACTTTGAATTACTTCTCTTTGTCCCATTTTTGACTTTTTCTGCCTGTCTTGAAAAAATGGGCTGTGCAGCCTGTAGTCACCTGTGGAATATTCAGAGCAAAGTGTAATATTCTGTGAGGCTTCACTTTCCCAAGGCTTCCTGAAGGATTCTCTGTTTATCATTCAGCCTGCAGTACCTGTATTGGGTTACACCAGGAATGTGGGAAGCTAGATGGGAAAATCTGTCAGGCTGTGGAAAGCTCTGAGGCTTTGAAATTTTATGGAGCATGCCTGCTAATGCACATTCCATATTCCAGGGTGTCTGGCTCCCCTTGCTCTGGCTCAGGATGTGACGTGGAATGTTGTGGGCACGGTTTGTTACGAGCACTGCTGAGCTGATGAACAGGGCAACGGAGCTGGGGGAGCCCCAGGGAGGAAATCCCATGGAGGAATAAATTCCAGAGACACCTCCCAGTGTTGGTAGAGCTAAAGGTCAGCCCCCATTTACCAAACATCACCTCTAACACAGCGAGGAACACTGGTGTAACTCCTTTTCCACCACAGCGTTCCAGTAAAATTCCAGCTCAGGACTGGGGCCCACATTTTTCCCATAAACAAATATTTGAGAGACCCATCTACAGCTTAGAATTTTAGCTGCTGTAAATCAAATTCATGCTCATAAGAGGGTTTGCTTTCAGGTATTTCAGCAGGACCTAAATTTGCAAATTACCAAGTGCGGTAAATGGGACTTGGATCAAATGCATGTGTCAGGTACAGTGTATTTTTCATGTGCTTTGTAAAATAAAATAGAAAGAACATTTTTTACCCTTTGCACACACAGTTTCAAGAGCCTAAACCTGTGGATTGTACAAAAGAGTGGATTGTACAAAAGAGAGTTTTTTCCCTGCTTTTTAACTTGAAAATGCCCCATAAGGTTACCTGTCAATCCTGCTGTGATTACTTAAAAATAAGACAAACAAACCAAAATCTTGGGAGATGGAAGAAGCTTCCAAATTAAAAAGCTTCAATGGAAAACATCAAAACACTTATTATTTTCCCCTCTCTGCTGAGTGTACTTGCCAGCAAATCCATCTTCCTGACTACCTCTCTAAAAGGTGGGATGTTTAGAGCAAATCTATTGGTGTGTGGTTGACAAATGGAATTTTGTCTGTGCGTGGGCTTAGGGAAAGTGAGGCACAAATTCCAGAACTGCGGGAGTTTGGCTTGATGCATTTGAGTCACTCTGTTGTTGTCCAGTAGCTCCCTATTCCAAATACCAGTAGTTCTTTATGGTTGTATTCACCAAAATGAACAACAAAGAGAAATGCTGCTCTGGGGCAGCCTCTGCTCGCTTGGGAAGAGCATCCTTAAGGTCTGGGTTAAACTTCAGCCCTCAGGAGGGAGATGGATCAGTGATGCTCCTGGATAATTGTTGGGCAGCCCAAATCCCTACACCCACCTAACTTTGTGCATGTGGATTCATGGATGCACCAAGGGTGATGGGTTATGCACATCTTCCCCTAATGTTTGTGTTGTTTTGTCAGGCTTATGTCCAGACCTTAGCAATATTCAGACCTCATCCTTTTTTTTGTTTCAAATCTGAAGCAAATGCATTGTGAAACTGATCTATTTCCAAATAATTTTGTCACCAGGCAATTAAAATATCATGTGCTATAAACATCTCCAAGACGTTATAGATGGGAAAGTTGCCAGTTTCACGAGTCACATTGCTTTCAAAAGTACAATGAATGTACAGTTCTCTGAACAGTCTGGAAAGAAAAGTCATTTTCCAGCTCTTAAAATCTTTTTTAAGCTTTTTGCAGTGCTCTGAAGTCAAATTATGATGATTTTAAAGACAGAACTGTTAAGTGCCAGTGATTTGTCAGTACTGGCACGCTTAAATTCGTAATGTGGTTGGGCCCATGCTTAATATCTTAATTGTGCATATGAAATTCCTTTTAAGTGAAGCTGGCCAGAAAATGCATTCTTCTTATATTAAAAAAAAAAAAAAGTTCACTTTTTTATATTAGAAAAAACCCTTCAAATAACTTACACCTTTTTATTTCAGTGTTGCTGGTTTTGGCTAAGAAATATGAGTGTTTAGACTGGGAATTTAAAGAGGAGTCTGTAAGGGTTGACTCTTCTGCCATCATTAGGCACCAGACTATTTTCCTGTACTTTAAAAATTGCATTGCTTGTGGCTTGATCAAATTGACTTCAACTTATAAAAGGTGAAAAAGCATCTCTTCAAATTATTTGTTAGCTTTAATACAAACTGCTGTGGACCTGATGGCTTAGACATTTAGTTGGAGTTCTGAGTGTGATATTGTTAACTGAGTTCACTAAATGAAAGATCATGAGCTAATTAATTGTCATCTTCATGTGGTCAGGAAATATTCGGTGCAGTGGACTAAGAGAAAAAAAAAAAAACAAACCAAAAAACAAAAAAAAGTAATAACACTCCACAGCCTGTAATTGCTATCTGAAAAGAAGGAAAAACAATGTAACAGCCTTGATGACCAGTCCCAAAGTAGTAAAATTTGCTTTAGTCCATTGTTGGTCTTTAGGAACAAGAATTCCAATGGGAATACCCCAGAGGAGTGCTAACAATTGGAAAAATTTACCTGAACAATGAAGAGTGTCCTGAGTAATAGAATTAATTAGGAAGTCCAGCAGACTGGGGGTGCAGGAGGTTGGGGCTCTAAAGACACACATTTATGGATATTGTGCTCATGTCCAGCGGGCTCCAAGGAGTCTGGCTCAGCCCAGGAAAGGGGAATTGTCTCTTCATTCTTCTGTACTGCTGCACAACCCGCAGAGATTCAGGCTGAGTTTGCAATCCTGACTCAGCTTCAGGAGCTCTCCTGATGTGGGGAGGGGGATGAAGCAGGGAATTGCCTTGGGAGAGGCAGGGGCACAGTGAAAAGATGCAGCAGTGGGCATCTCTTCTCTCCTTCTCTTGGTCCATGCAGGCATGCAGCATAATTCACTTTCAAGGTGAATTTTGAATGTTTTCTCAGTAAAATGGGCATATGTAAAATGAGAGTATTTCCAGACACATGAAAGACAGCTCCAAAGTTTTTGAAGAGGAGATGCCTTCTGAAGAGATGCCTTTTTGGAATATAAAGCCTTTTGTCTCCTTTATCTTACCTAACTTATCATTTTACTCTGCTTTGGCAGTGGGAAAGGACCCTCACAGTGAGGCTGTGGTGTTTATTTTGATTTAATTTAATGCTGTTGCTCCTACACTGCCTTCAGGAATGATGTCAGGAGAAATGGGTAAAACTGAGAATCACATAGGTATGGATGCATGCTGGAGGTTATTATTGCTTCCTGGTCTGCAATATTTTTGGAAAACTCTCTCTCAAATCTTTGTTGGAAATTGTATGTGGAAAAAAACAAAGCAGTTATTTCTTCTTTTCTGATGCTTAGTAATGTGGTATATAAATATGGCCAAAGCAATGCTATTTCACTGCAAAGTGCTGAGGGAGTAATAGATGGGAATTAGCAAAAGAATAGGAGGAATGAATGGGGATATGCACTGAGAGTTTATTCTCTTTGAAAGATGATCTCTTCCTGAGTTACTGAATAGCTAATGGCTGATACAAATGCTTGCAGATAGGATAGATTGCCTCAAGATTGATGGCTGACTGTTGTTGGTCTAGGTTTTTAATCCAGGCTTCTGCTGGAATGCAAAATTCCTAGCTCAAGATCAATTATACAAGGACATCAAGAAGAAAAAGACAGTCACGGTGTTTGTCTGCTTCTCAAACTGCCCAAGATGTGAAACTGGTTTTGCTTGCAGCGACATGCCTGGTAATGCAATGTAATACTCGCTTATTACAACCCTTTGCTTGCAGTTAAAAAAGAAAAAAAAGCTTCTGAAACACAGCACATTCCTGGTGCTTTTTGATGCCTTGTGATGGTGTCTCCAAAGATAAATCCTGGGGACCTGCGAGGTCACAGGAGCAAAGCTGAATGGCCCTGAGTGGCTTGGGGTGGGCAGCAGGTCAGTAGCTGTGCTCTTCATCTGAATTCATGTCACCACACTGCAGAACTGGCAGCTCCAGCAGGGGACAAAGGCACTGTGGGCAGGCAGAGATGGGCCTGAGTGGCTGCGAGGGAGGCACTTGCACTGAGTTTGTCTCAAACAAATCCCTGCTCTTCACTGGCGTTAATAAAACAGGCTGGGGCAGGGAATGGAGCTGGGTGAGAAATCCAAACCTTCCAGAAGCCAGATAATGACCATGAAGCTGTTGTCTCAAGGGTAAGTGGTTCCTTACAACAACACCTGTCAAATTTCCTTTCATTTTCCATTAACTAAATACCAACGTGGAGGTACATGCGTAAGGAAGGCTGGGAAAAAGATAAAGCTGTAACATTTTATGGGGAATTCAAAAAAAATGGCAACTCCAAAGAATGTGGGCTATTATTTTTATCTGCCTTTAGGTTCTGATAATTCCTCTAATATACAGAGCATGAAAATTAGATAAATGCTCTGTGTACAATTGCATGCATCAAATTTTGAAAATGTTTACTTATTTTTCTTCTGTGAAGAAGAAAAAAATTCTACTCAGGTGAGACAGAAGACAGCTGATGCTGATAATGTTAAGATGATGAAATCAGCAACAGATAACAAATCAGATTAAATTTCCACACCAAATAAGGATATTATTTTAATAATTTCCTGCTAGTGGTGAAAGTCAAAAATAATTGAATCAGAGAAGGGAACTAGATCAATTGAGCACATAAATCCTTAACTACTGGGCCAGTTTTAGTACATGACAATGGTGGTTATTAATTTTAAATGAGCCAAATATCAAGAGCTGTGACTTGCTGTCCTTCCTTAGACAACCAGCTATGGTCAGAATTCCGTACAGCAGGGAACTGAGTTTTTAAGGATAAAAGTAGAAGAATTTTAAAAATTTATATTACTTATTTGTGGCTACTGAAGAGTTCTCTAATACAGCTCATTGTGTTGATGCTTTTTCTGTTTTTCTACTCCCCTTTCTGCCCAAACAAGCCACCACAATAATCCTCTATACGTGTGGCCACTGGACTTGCAGGTGATGTGCATAACTTGGGAGGCCATCCCCGCTCTCTTCTTGGGAATAAAAGGCACAGCCCCCTTCCTCTGCTGTGTCTCCCCCACGGAGGTTCCTTAATTGGTGAGTGTGAGCTGTGGGACAGGACATCCTGTGTGAGTCCAGCCAGCCCAGCTGCTTCTGCAGTGCTTTTCCCCAAGGTGAGGATTAGAGAACATCAA
The DNA here is from genome assembly GCF_021018805.1 of Prinia subflava. Classification (NCBI taxonomy): domain Eukaryota; kingdom Metazoa; phylum Chordata; class Aves; order Passeriformes; family Cisticolidae; genus Prinia; species Prinia subflava. The sequence continues at coordinate 1,819,568 of NC_086251.1, read as the reverse complement.
ATGCCGCCCGGCGGAGAGAGGAAATCTTGTGTAATGCTTTTGTTCTGCGAACATCCATGTGAAGAGCTGCCTGGGAGTTTTGGAATGGAATCTGTCATCGCTGTAATGCTGTTCTGGAAAATTGTGATGGAGACAGCGCAGGCAGTGATGTCATTGGCTGACACAGGCACTGCCCACAGCAAACTCATCTCCTCCCCAAACTTTGCTTTGTCTCCGACATTTGAATGCCCAGTTGGCAAAGCTTAATGGTGGGGCTTTTATTTTTCTTTTTTCTTTCACAGCTGTACTAAAATTCACAACACAGGTATGTGAGAAAAAGGCTATTACAGAGAAGGGTCTGTTCAATGCTCTCTGCAGACTTCAGAGGGATTTTTGTGCACTCTGCCTTCAGTGTCATATGGCGGAAATTCTCCTTTGGTCCATACAGTGCAATAAACAAACCTCCTGTGTATTAGCTTTAGATTTTAATACTTCTACTCACAGTCTGTGGCAAGTGGTAGAACTCTAAGAAAGAAGCAGTTTGCTTTGTAAGGGTTCTGGCCTTCCCTTCATTGTCACAGACACCTATTTATTAAGGACCTGTTCTACGCAGGGCAGTGGCAGTTGTGTGACATCATGCAGAAATGCTATTTATACACTGTGTGCCAGCAGTTGTGTTGGACAGTCACATTTGGTCATTATCATTCCATGCCTTTGTGAAGGAAGTGAGAAGAGAGCCTGTGTTGTAACCTTGTTTTAGTGGTGGATTGCCCTTTTTCCCAGGTAAGTTACCTGTTTGTGAGGCAGTGTTGCAGGTTGTGCTTAATGAATTCTACATTTGCATTTGGATATCCTTAGATATGCACTGAGCTATTGTTTTACAGATTATAACTGTAAAACTGCATAAACTGTAATCATATAAAACTGTATAAACTGTAATCCCCCCTCATTTTAAGCTGGGAAGTAGTAATGAGGCTGAAGGATGACACAGTTTATTTAAGGGCTTACATTTTCCAGGTTTTTTGTCAATTACATTCCAAGAATTTTCCCTGAACCAGAGATTTCTATTCATGAGATGGGCTCACCTGTGACTTCTTCTTTGTCAATTCCCAGGTAAGTTACCCGTTTGTAAGGCAGTGTTCCAGGTTGTGCTTGATGAATTGTACATTTGTATTTGGATTTCTTTAGATATGTACTGAGCTGTTGTTTTACAGCTTATAACTTTACACATAACAATGTTTAGAGAAGATAATCCCAGAATGGCATGATTTTGGTTATGGCTGTGAGTGCTCAGCATCCCTGAGCCTTAGCCCAGGGAGACTGGGATTAAATGTTTCAGGAATACACTTTATCCCCATAAGAATTCCTGCTTGCATGTTATACAAGTAAAGAACCTACAAATCCACATTTTCCCCTTTTGTCACCCTGCTTTCCATGAGCATGAGCTGGATGGGAATGGAGGAGGGATGTGCTGAAGCTGTGTCCCTGCCCTGGGCAACAGGAGGCCTCCCATGCAGTCCCCCAAGATACTTATTTGACTGATCAGTTGGATTTTTTGCCTTTTGCACTTTATTTTCTAAGTGTCACCAAAAGGTATCACTTTGTTTTGTTTTCTTCTGTTGCTGGCTTTATGTATCTTTAATTAGACCTTGGAGTGACACTAGAGGTGTGAGGGAGAGAAGAGTGAAATGTTCAAATTTGTTCAAAGGGCCTGTCTTTTTTCCACTCAAAGAAATATTAATAAATGGTCAAACTCAGTTCAGTGGCTGAAATGATATGGCTCCTTTGCACAATGAGGAGTTTAACTGTGTTTAGAACCCACAACTAGGGTGTCTGCTGGTTTGGTTTGGTTTAGAGAAAAATTAACTGGGTGGATTCTTTGGATCCATCAGAGCTCCAACACAGAAGGAGAAGGACAAATATTATGCTCATCACTGCCAGCACCACCTCCTGCAGGGGTTATTGCCAGCTGGGTGGGAAGAATCCTTGCCAGAATCTGAGCACTTGGAGTCACTGTTACTTCCCAGTGAGTCTGAACAAGTAAAGGAAGTTTTTCTGTTCCTGAGAGCTGTGTAAGTCAGTCCCAGAGCCTTTCTGCTGGGGACTAGGAAAGCTTGGCTTTAACCCAGGCTCAGGCAGCATCCCACAGGGTGAATTTGAAAGCCAGCTCTGCTTTGGAATGAAGGTGCAGGAAACTTTGTGCACCTGTGGATGAAAAATGCTGCATCAGTGTTTCCTGTGAGACAAATCTTGGTTATGTACTCAGACCAGAAAATACCACTTCACATGCTGGCACTCTCTAAGTGATGGAGTTTTTCCTCTGCACAGTTTTTCTGTTCAGGATAAACTGGAAGCAGGCTCCACAGAAGCAGCTGGAGGCTGAAAACTAAGGTGGATCTGATGGCAAGAATTTATCAAAAGCAGGACTGACTGTGTTTTTAAATGGGATATCCAGAGAGCAACAGATTGCCATGTAAGTCTGCTGGAAACACTGTACAAGATTCCAACTCTTTAATTTTTTAACCTTTGCACAAATCCTAAAATCCTTCATGGTTTCCCTAATTATTTGCTAAAAAAAGAAGTGCCTGTTGGTAACAGGTTTTTTAAGCAGCTTTAACACACTGTGTGTGTTTAACTCCACATGGGCACGGTGTTTTCCTGCTTTGGTTTTGATGCTCTTGGGGAATACTTCATGGTGGGGGGGAAGGGGAGCACAGCTCCCAACTGGGAATCTTCAGCACAGAAACTGTGAAGGGGTGATAAATCACTGGAGGCCCAGCATGTGATTAAAAGCTGTGGCCACCAGCAGTGCCCCATGGGGCTGCAGGTATCAGTGACAGGGGCAGGGGGAGGTGTTTGGCATTCCTGCTCGGAGGCCTGAGCGGGGCACCGGGGTTTGTTGATGTTTCTGTTCCACCCACTCCTGTGAAATGCCCTCTGTCTGTGCAGGGAACACACATCGAGCCAGGGAAAGGATCCTTGGGATTTCTCAAAACGGCAAGGCACGGTACGTGAAGGTAACTTGTGAAGAGAATTTGCAAAGTGCAAACCAAACACTCGGTTTAGGCCGCTGTGATTCAGCAGCCAGCAGTAGTTATTGCATTTATAGGTAATCTTTGCACAGATACACAGGATATTATAAATAAAACTCCTTTCCTCTAAGCTAAGTCCATTCTTGAAAAATCATGTCTGTTGGACCAGACATGGGGACATCCAATTTCAGGTTCCACTTTGTTCTTGGTTAAACATAAAGTTTAAATAAGAGTTTTTAAACTCTTATTTATTAAATAAGATTTAAAAAAAATGTGCAAAAACCCAATTATGATTTGACCTGATTTGATACCCTTCTGGAGCAATAATGATATGTTTTGTTGCTGTGCACGAGACAGTGGAGATATGGGAATGTGGTTCTAGGAACATTGTTTAGTGGTGAACATGGATGGTGCTGGGTTTAGCATTGGAATCTCTGGTCTTAAAAAAAGATTTCAAACCTTAATGATTCTGTGATTCCATGAAATATTTTCTGTGTGATATTTTATATATTTTATATATATTTTTATATTTCCCAGCAAAAAGATGTTCATCAGCAAGTACAGAGAACAGTTGCAGTTGCAAAGTGCTGGCAAGGAGGAGCAGCAATGGATGAAAGGATGGGTTTGGAAGGCAGTGAAGAGCTGGATGAGTGGGAGCTCCAGGCCCTTACGTGGTGAGGGTCTCTGAGTTACAGCAGTACAGAGCTGTAGGGAAGAGTCTTGGTTTGAGAAGTGGAAAAGGTCTCAAGAAAGGACTTGAACAGAGGAAAAGCCACAATGATGTGGCAGAGGAGGTGCCTTTGAAGACAGAGAGATTTACACTGGTAAAAGGGCTGCAGAAACATCTTTTTGAATGCTGTTTTGATAGACTCTGTCATGTTCAGACATCCTTTTCCCCCTGTGACTTTATCCTACAATGTGGGAAAGACACTTCACAGTATGATGGTGATTCCTTTATGGACATGTTGTTGGATATGTTTGACAGCAGCAGCTCCAGAGAAGAGGCAAGAAACCTCACATCAGGTAGATGTGAAAATACAAGAGACTCCTTCCTATCCCCTGCACACAGACCTCGGCTTAAAGCCTGACTCAGAAGATTTTATGTTCCTTCCTATGCTCCTTTTATTAGCTTGAACTGGATGTTTTCAACTGCCCTGTAATACTAAACAACCAAAAGACACCTCACTGTAAACTTCTTGACTTTTCACCAGCACCAGGAATATCTTCAAAGTTTCCCTGTGCTGCAGATAAGCAGGTGATTATTATATAATTTATTTTTTATATTATTATATCATTGATGCTGCTCCCTGGGAGAAATGTGGGTGATGCAGGCCCACCTTGTAAAGAGAGAACACCACAGGAGGAATCTGGTAATAATTTGATGTAAAAGGACCCTCAGCAGGTTTGGAAATGTGATGGTTGCCAGATGTGCTCTTGCAGATGTCAGGATTTCCTATTAATTCCTGACCGCTCTTCCGGTCAGGAGGAGCGGTGCCTGTGAGAGTGCGTTGGAGCCTTTGAGACATGAGGGTTACCCGACCCCCAGGATTAATGCTGGAACTTGTGCTGCAAATTGTGCCTATTCTTAGAAAACATGGTGATTAACTCCCTGCAGAACCCTTGGCCGTTCAGGAACACGCTGTGCACAGAGCTGGGATTGTCCTGCAGGGATGCTGCTCAGTAACTTCCAACACACCTGCTGCATTTGAGTAACCTAGGATATAACCCCAGATCGTTTCATACACTGCTGCTGCTCCACTTCCTTCTCCTTGGGCTTCCCTAGAACTGCAGCCATGTGTTTGTGAGCCAGTTATCACCTGCTGCAGAGGGGAGTTTGCTGATGTGGTGGAACTGAACTGAGTTTTTCTCATGACCTTGTAGCTCCTCCAGATTCTAAGCACAGAATTGCTTCTTAAACTTGCATTTCTGCCTGAGTTATCTCAAGCCATGTAGCTTTGTAAGTCAGTGCTTCTCTCCATTAGTCTGCCCTATCTGAGTCCCTGGAGTCATCTTTGCCTTAGTTTTTCCCACTCTTTCTCCTGTGAAGGCCACAGGTCCCCAAATCCTTCACGGTGGGGAAGCTCTGACAGGCCCTGGCCCTGCTCTAGATATGGAGATTTGCTTCAGTTTGACCTGTCTGGATCCTTTGAAGGATCCAGGCTTCCATCAGGCTGAGATCCTGTTGCAGTGCCAGCTGTGTTACCTGGGATGCAACATCAACACACAGGCAGCACCCAGGTCTAAGAGTGACTGTGGAAAGGCCTTGGAGGAGTAAGAATCACATACAAGTCCTTTGTGTCTCAGCTCAGTGCTTCATCTGCATAACACACGAAATATTGGTTACAAATCTACTTGGTGATTAAATGCTTTACTTAGTTTCCTATATAGATTAATTTTTAGATTATATTACAGTACCTTGCAATTTTGTCCAGTTGTTTTTCTACTTAAAATGATAGTGAAATAAGGCTGGAAGGGTCAAGAGATGATCACAGGAACAGCCCAGTACTTCCAGGAGCATCAGCCACCCTAAGCCATTCCTAAAAGGTGCTTTTTCTCCTAAGAGTAATTGCACAGGCTCTTGTTAATTAATTCCAAAATAAGCCCTCCTGACAACTTGTGGGTGTTCTAGCAAGGTTTGGGCAATGTGGAGAAGAATTTGTGGGTTGGATGCAATATTATTATGAAAGATACTGCTGCTTATATGCTGTCAGCAGCAATCCAGTTGGATATTTCACATTCTGCCTGGGCTACTGCTGGAAGCACACTGTGCTATCTCTTTTTAGATGGTTATCTGTGGCCACTTCACAATTATTTGGCTTGGTTATTTATGGAGAGACTCCTTAAAACTCATCTGTTTAAAAGCCACCCTGTGCTTATGGCAAGTGGTCCTCTGGCTCTCTGTGCTCCCTCCAGCAAAGTGACTCAGCCTGATTATGGGTAACAAGGCAATGGTGTAGTGAAAATTAGCTTTTTGCAGACCCACTGGGTCAGAGCAGCAGCCTGGAATTGCATTGGGGTCAAATGCAGGGAGGAGAGACCTTTAACAATTACATTTAATTTGACTTGCAATCAAACAGAAGTGGATGGCAGAGCAGGAAATGGTATCTTGAGGCACGACATGAAATAGTATTGCTGTCAACTTGAATAAGAAAATCTGACTTTCCTAAAGCAACTACATACTAAAATAGCCTTTAGGGTCAAACAGCCTTTCCTACAGCCTTCTGATAGCTGGCCTGATAACGGCATCAACACTATAAATATCCTAAATCAATAATCCTGGATCACTGCTGAAAGCAGGCGTGTTCACATATCACAGCAGATGGGAAGAAAGCAAATAATATTTGTCTTGCCTTTCAAATTGATTTCCTGTTTTTAGCAAGCCAGAGTATGTCCATATGTTAATCAGATTGCTGAGAAAGATAGCTCAGGGCAGCAGACTTTTACTTGCCCTGCTGGGAGAAGGGGGGCGAGGAAGGGAGGAGGAAGTCCTCCCTTTAGTGACCCTGGAATACCTGTGGCTGGAAATGGGATGGAAATGGTTGTGCTTCCCTGAGTTTCCCTCAAAGGTGCCCTCCTGTCCTTCCCCAGGGCTCAGTGAGCAGCAGGATCAGACCTGTTGGACAGGGGTTTCCTAATCCTCTTTTTCTTTCCTTTTGCAGAGTGTTTTCCATGGTGGCAATTCCAGCATCCCGCTGCTGGGCAGAAAGACCCCAGGCTCTGGTGAGTGCAGAGGCTGCAGCCCCTCTGCTCTGCACAGAGCCCTGGTGAGTGCAGAGGCTGCAGCCCCTCTGCTCTGCACAGAGCCCTGGTGAGTGCAGAGGCTGCAGCCCCTCTGCTCTGCACAGAGCCCTGGTGAGTGCAGAGGCTGCAGCCCCTCTCCTCTGCCCTGGTGAGTGCAGAGGCTGCAGCCCCTCTGCTCTGCACAGAGCCCTGGTGAGTGCAGAGGCTGCAGCCCCTCTGCTCTGCACAGAGCCCTGGTGAGTGCAGAGGCTGCAGCCCCTCTGCTCTGCACAGACCCCTGGTGAGTGCAGAGGCTGCAGCCCCTCTGCTCTGCAAAGAGCCCAGGCCCTGGTGAGTGCAGAGGCTGCAGCCCCTCTGCTCTGCACAGAGCCCTGGTGAGTGCAGAGGCTGCAGCCCCTCTGCTCTGCACAGAGCCCTGGTGAGTGCAGAGGCTGCAGCCCCTCTGCTCTGCACAGAGCCCTGGTGAGTGCAGAGGCTGCAGCCCCTCTGCTCTGCACAGAGCCCTGGTGAGCGCAGAGGCTGCAGCCCCTATGCTCTGCACACAGCCCTGGTGAGTGCAGAGGCTGCAGCCCCTCTGCTCTGCACAGAGCCCTGGTGAGTGCAGAGGCTGCAGCCCCTCTCCTCTGCACAGAGCCCTGGTGAGCGCAGAGGCTGCAGCCCCTCTGCTCTGCACAGAGCCCTGGTGAGTGCAGAGGCTGCAGCCCCTCTCCTCTGCACAGAGCCCTGGTGAGTGCAGAGGCTGCAGCCCCTCTCCTCTGCACAGAGCCCTGGTGAGTGCAGAGGCTGCAGCCCCTCTCCTCTGCAGAGAGCCCTGGTGAGTGCAGAGGCTGCAGCCCCTCTGCTCTGCACAGAGCCCTGGTGAGTGCAGAGGCTGCAGCCCCTCTGCTCTGCACAGAGCCCTGGTGAGTGCAGAGGCTGCAGCCCCTCTGCTCTGCAAAGACCCCAGGCCCTGGTGAGTGCAGAGGCTGCAGCCCCTCTCCTCTGCCCTGTGTTTCCTCCACGCCTGCACTGACACGTGGCTGCTCCAGCTGCGGTGTGCCCTTCCACGGAGCACAAAGGCCGTCCCTAATGGCTTCCAAATGCACTCCCAGGTCCTGCTGCTTTTCCCCTCAGACAGGAGATTTTAATTAAATTTAACGACAGATAGTTCAGAGATCGTTTGTGTGCACATAAAACCCTAATGATGTTTATGGGCGGCGTGCAACAGGCCTGAGAGGAAATGATGGCACCCATGGTGTTCTGAGCATTTTTTCTGTGCAGGGCATTGGTGTTCCTTCTACAGTTTTAGTCCTGTTTATTCAACATATAAAATGCTTGGTATGAGAGGGTGAAGGACATAATTTCAGGGACACTTGGTCAATACCCCTGGCCTGCCAGAAGCTCACAGGGCAGCTGCAGTCCTGCAGGAGTTGTTTTTGTGTGTTCTGCCACTGTGGCACACTTGTGTTGTCCCCAGTATGAAAATTACCCAATGCAGGTAAGGTATTGCATATCAAATGCACAATAGATGTCACAATTCATTGCCAGTGGCCTGGTTTTGTATCATTTAGTGGTTTAAGCTTGGCTGATATGAGTTAATACAAGGTGGTGCTGGCATCCACACTGAGGCTCAGTTACCTCCTTCAGGCTTTTTTGGATACAAGAGGTGAAGCACTAAGCTTTGAATCAGGAAACTGCTTTCAAAAACCTACCTTCATATCTGACTTTTAGCAGCTTGCTGGTCCAAACCTTTGTTCCCCTTCTCTTGATGAACACCAGTACTTCCCACCTTGTAGATTTGAAAAATTCACCCAAGACTGGGCTGAGCTCAGATTCCATGGAGACACCTGAAAGAAAAGTGAGTGTGCCAAGGATGAGTTTGTTTAATCCTGATTTAGGTTGTTTGCTGTTGGGAGCGTGAAGGGGAAGGAGTGAGATGAGAGTGAAGCCGTTCACTTCTTTCCTGTGTTCAATGTGCATTGGCTGTCCTTGGGAAACATCTAGGAAGTCCAAATGCAGGGAGGACCAGAGCTGGTCATTCCTTATATTCCTGAACTTAAAAGACAAAACCAGAAGACCACCCATTCCTGCAGGCTTTTATTATTAGAAAAGACAAGTAATATTTTTGGAGAGGAAGGAGGATTTTATGGAGCTGGAAGCCAGATGATCTCACTTCCAATCCTGGTGTTGACACAGATTTTCCTGTGTGACCTTGGGAAAATCTCTTGCTACATTCCGGTTTCCAATCATTTCCAAAATGCAACAGTCATTCTTTGTTATCTCTGAGGAGCCCTCTGCAGTTAATGCAGAGTTGCTAGACAGATTTTGACACTTCTGTAGGTGCTCAAAGATGATATTTTTCATATCCAGTGGGTTTTTTTGTGGTGTTGTTATAAAAGCCTTTAAACAAGTTAGGTCTTCACTCCCGTGGCACTTTGGGATCTCTCTATCTTCCATCCACATGTAGCTTAATCCCTTGCAAAATTCTGTCACAGACCAATGTGCTGGCATAATAGAAGATCTCTAGAAATAAATTCAGCTCTTAAAGTGTGTTTTAGCAACTCCATTAAAGAGAAGTAAGCAGTTGTAATCAAGTCATTTTAGCAACTCCATTAAAGAGAAGTAAGCAGTTGTAATCAAGTCATTTCAGCAATTCCATTAAAGAGAAGTAAGCAGTTGTAATCAAGTCAAAGCTGTTAAAATCCTTTGAAGTCCCTTTACTAAAATCTGGAATCAGCTGACCCTCTTGGTTGAGGACCAAGCTGCATCTCCATGCTTGTGCTGCCTCCTCCCCACGTTGCTGCTGCTCAGGAGAAGGACACATTTTGTTCCCCCATCATTTCTGCCATCAGCTGTCATTTTTTATATGCCATCACATCATCAGTGCTGTGTTTTCTGACACGTCCTCTGCCCTTTCTACATCCCCAGAAGTGCCCTCAGCACAGTTTCTGGGTGCTGCTCTTTCTTCTGGCCACTGTTCACAGGGACCAGGGAATCTCTGCTGCTCCCAGCATTTGTGCTCCCCACATCCTGCAGCTCCATGGGAATCATGGTACATAAAGGAGGCAAATATTTTGCCTTACTGCTGCTTTAGGTTGATGACGGTGTTCTCTGGAGTGCCTGGGGTGCACCCTTTCCAAAGAGAAATTTTTGCTACCTGCTTTTTTTTATTTTGCAAGGTATGGGAAATGTCTGAAGGAGTCTCAGCACTGAACCCTCTGTTGGTGACTCCTTCATGTTGGATTAACAGGCAGAGCCTCAACCAAGGTCAGAACATTTTGTAGAAGCCACTAAAAACAGTGTAAGGGAGAAGCTAGAGACAAAGTGACCTGTCTGAGGTTATGGAGCTGTTCAAATCAGGAGCAGCTTGCAGTCTCCTCAGAATAACAGTGCTTTATGCTTTAGCCACCAATTTATATCAGCTCCCAAATATCCCAAGTCTTTCTCCAGATCTTTACTGTATAGCTGAGCCATAGAGGACTTTTCCTTTTTTTTCCCCTTTCCAAATAATCACCATTTAAAACCCATCATCAGCTTTTTTTTTTTTGGTTCCTTTCATTTACTTGGAATCTTCTTAGCTGCACATCCGATTCTTGATAGGGACAGGTACTGTAATTTCTATGCTTTTATCTGATCCATTTGTTATTGTGTGTGGCTGGTTTTGAAAGCAAATAAGAAAGTAATCCAGTTAGACTTTATTTAAATCCGTCCACTAGGAACAATTATCTCAAGTGCTACAGCTTCTGACATTCATCAATCTAAAAAAGAATACAAAGAATTGTGTTAAAATATGACCACTGGACTCAAGTGGTGCTTGAAAGGCACAAGAATAGAATAATTCTGTTGCATTAAATAATATTATGTGGTTAAAATGCAACTAGCAGGTCTTGATTATGGCCATTAATATTTGTGCCTAATAAAGAGGGTCTAAAAAAGGCACTCTGCAAAGGTTACCAAATATTGCAAAGAGTTGCTTTGCTGTTTACATCAGCAACTATTTTAGGTAGAGGGAGAAAATCGTTAAGTGTTGGCTGTTAACCTTGGGTAAATGTAATAGATTCAATTATGTAATGTGACAATGACTTTGTTCTGCTTTGCCTTGGGTTAGTTAGAATTTAAGCTTTTCCCCTTTAGATTTATTCAGGTTGTTAAGTGGCTGCTGAGAAGCTGGAACCTTGTCAAACAAACTCGGCTTTAAATTTTAAATTATTTTTAATCAATATGTGAAGAGGCCAAGCTCTGCCATATGTTACTCACCATCCATTAGTTGGTAGCTGGTCATTAAACTCTCACTAAGGTTTCCTAACTGTGACTATTGTGATTTTTTTCTCTCTTTCTCTCTCTCTCTGTAGAGTATGGGCAAAGGGGAGCAATCGTGGCAGATTGCCTCGAGGACAATAAAAACTCTCATGTAGTATGGTTGTTTGTTCAGACACAAATAATAGAGACATTTTGCTATTACCATTTACCAGCTATCAAGGGGTTTCGAGCCCCCTCCCCCTTGGTGCCTACAACTCAAAACAGATGCAAAATCTTTCTTTTCAGTCCCCTTGAAATGACCTGTGGTGGTGCAGTGTCATTTAGAGGAGAAATTATTGGAGTGAGAGTGGCTGGTAACAATAGGGGCCTTGTGCCAGGCACATGACAGAACAGTGAGGGGGCTGTTGGTGACTTTATTGGGGAGGAGAGCAGCGATCTGGCAGGTGCTGCCATTGTCGGGGCTCCCTGCTCCTAGACAGTGGCCGCAGATGAGTCCGTGTCACTGTGGCCGAGCTCCCCGCGCCGCCTGGCCGCAGTGACACCGCTCAAGGAGCCGCCGCAGCCCGTTTGATCTCCTCGGCACGGGCCCTTGTGCAGCACAGCCCTTTATTGCTGGGACATGTCAACACGCTCCTGGGCCATATGGCTGCGGGCTGCACTGACTTTTATGCTCTCTGAAAGGGACACAATAACGTTGTGTTTGCTCTGCTGGTCCCCGGCACCCACCCGGGCGTTGTTCCGTCCCCCAAAACCGGTCCCGGCGTGTTGATACAAAATAGATCCGTGGGTTTGATGCTGAATCTACAACAGCAGGGGTTGTTGGTCACCAGCTGAAAGCTGTATTTAGGTATGTGCTCTCCTGAGTGTTTTCCTGCTGATCCACAGAACCGGGATTGTGGTGGTGTGTTTCCAGCAAACCGGGGTGAAGAAGTCTAAATTTCCCTACACTCACATGAATAATGTGGATGGTGTTAAGTAGGAGAGGTTAAACACATTGAAGTAAATGTATTAATGCATTAATTTCACCCGTGCTGTCCCTTTTCTCAAAGCACCAGGCCACACCATAATGGCTACATCTGCTTCTGTTGTGCATATTGTTTAGTGCTAGTTTTTTTGGCTCAGAGAATAGAAACTGGGCTTTCTGTGGGGAAACAAAGAATTTGTTTTTGTAAATTGCTATTTTTTTCCCCTGAATAAATAGTGAAAAAACCTGGCAGATTGAACAGATCAGCCATATGGAAACTGGCAAATTTTAGTCTGCTAAGGATAATTAAACGTGGATGTTATGTGGTCTAATGAGATACATGTTTGTGGTACAGGAGAGGACCAGAGATGCACAAAATGAGGAGATAGTGCTCAGAAAGAGAAATTACATCTTTAGGGTTTGAACTGCTGTCAGATGAAAGGTCTGAAGCACTTTTGGAATTGGTTACTAGGCTTGGGGTGGGCAGGTCTCATCGAAACAGTGGTTGTACATCCAAAACGGGAAGACAATTTATGAAATTGCAAATAAGGGATGGTTAATTTCTTAATGAACACCCCGGAGCAGTGCTGATCCATTAAGAGATGGAGGCAAGATTTAATATGTGGAGGACCTCTGACCACGTAAAACCATTTGCACTGTGGATAAATGTTAATGTTCTTATTAGGCAAGTTTGCCTACCTCTTAATTGGCAGTGTATAAAAATAAAATATAAATCAATTTGCAAGGAAAGGTCTTGAAGGTTTGGCACTGAAATGGACCTATAGATGTATTTTTTTAAAAATAGCATATATGAATTACTGTAATTGTAATCAGATAGAGATGCAGAAAATAAAACCTAAAAATAACCACTAAAGACAACTTTGCAGGAAAAGAAAACAATGTAACTCTTGTAAGGAACAATGCTAAATCAAATATTGCAGCTCTTTTGAGATATGCCTCCTCATAAAACACTGTGGTGAAAAGCCTTCTGAATTCCATTTATTTACCACATTTTATTGAATCTCTTAAATGCTTACCTCCAGGGTCTTCTGAGAACTGAAGTCTTCAGTTGGGATGAACAGGTGGCACGGAAAGTAAAGTAAAACCTGGAGTATGGGCCAGGAATGTGTTAGGAAAAGGCCGTAGGGTTTATAGGAATGTTCAGTATCAGTGTAATGGGAAGGGGCTTGAGGATGCAACCAGCCTTTCCAACACTCCAAAAACAAACGTGTGCTCCCCACCTCATCCCCCAAAAATCACAAGTGGAAAAGCAAACTGCAGGCAGACCTAAGGGGGAGCAGAGGGGAGGGTGTGGTGAAATGTGGATTGCTGAAGAATATCCCTAAACCCCCCAAAGTGCACTGTTTGTAGTGCTTGGGTGAGGGAAAACTCCCTTCTCTGCATGTGCTACTTGCTCACATTCTGACCTTCTGATGGAGCCAAATTCTGCTTTCTCAACTGTGTTAGAAATAGGAAAATGAGGGAGATCACTGCCCGGGTGTGGGGAGGTTTTCACCTGCTCTAAGAGTGCACTTTGACCCCATGGATGGCAGAGCCACAAATACAGAGGGAGATGAGGGCACACTGAGCCCCAAACCCCACACATTCAATTAAGGTTGTGAAGCCAACCTTATGTCTGACTTTCAGGGCTTTCTGAATTTTGATGACTTGATCTTGCCATCCTTGTCACATCTCTGTGTTCAGACATTGCCATAAGCTGGTTTCCATCTCTGGAGCCTCTAAATATTCTCAGGGTGGTCTCTATGCTTTATAATAAATGACATACAAAATAATAAATGATAGGCTGAGCTTCATAATGCAGCATGAATTAGGAAGCAGCTCATCCTGTGGGGGTTTTTTTCCACAGCAGAGATAACAATGGCAGATTAAGGCCCACCTCACCAGGCTGTGTGCACAGAGCCATGCCCAGGGCTTGTGAAGCTGAGAGTATTTTGATAGTACTCAATAACCACCTCTCATTTTAAGCTGGGAAATAGGAATGAGACTGAAGGATGATAGTTTATGTTAAGGGCTTCCATTTTCAAGGTTTTTTTGTCAATTACATTCCGAGAATTTTCCCTGAAACAGAGATTTATATTCATGGATGGGCTCACCTGTGATTTCTTCTTTGTCATTAACAATTGGTTACTGTGGGGAAATAACACAGGAATGTATTAGGAACACATCACTTGTGCATCTATAAAAGAATTTCTCTCCATTTTTGTAATATAAAGTCTTGAAATGATAATGGATTTATTTATTTGTTTGTTTATTTATTGCCTCTAGGGTTTATTGAAAAGGTAGCATCACTTAAATGACACTTGGTGTCATGCTCTGCTGTGATGCTGTATTTGAACTGTTGTCTTTGATACAGCAGAAGCTACAATTACCTTGTTAACTGTAAACAGTAACTAAAATCTAGTTGTAACATAAATACTATTAATTTCTTACTCTTTTGAAGAGTTCTTACCTTTCTCTCTTGGAAGAAATAAAGGCATTCTTCCTGTGCCTGTGTGCAAAGTTAACTCAAGAGCAGGCACTCATGTAAAAATAAGTTGCTTAAAATATTTATTCTTTATTCTTAGGTGTATTAGCCCAATTCTTTTGCCTCACTTACCTCTCTAGGACTGAGGTATACACGTGGTAGTATGTATTTTTTTCAAATTTATGTTTGTAAATACTTGTTCTGGTAGAACTACAACTCACTCAGGACACTAAAGTTTTTCTCAATGGAACAAACGAAATGAGAAATTACATGAAAACCTTAAATGTCTCTCTTAAAAATGCCTAACCTGGAAATGGCTGTCCTAGGAGTTATGTTTTAGGAACACAGCCTGAGAAGTCTGAAAATGATCACAGTATAACTTTATATCCAGGATAAGAGAATGTGATCAAACCCAAGCGTGTTAGCAGCCTGCACAGGGTGGTGCAAGGCACTGGGGACATGCTCAAAGAGTGCTTTGTGCAGCAAGAACCATCAGGCTTTTCATCTGGTGGGCAGGAATCTCTGTTGAAGAGGATAAAATTATCAGGGTTTTTGTTGCAATCCATCTTATTTCCTTATGCATGCGCCCTTCAGAAGGCAAAACACGGAGCGGTGAGCACCAGCAGAGCTTCTTGTGTTGAAAAAGCAGAGCTGTGCTGGGTCATGTCTGACAAAAGTGCTGGTGTGTGACCGGGCAGGTGGGTGGGGACAGCCCCCAGGGATCTGCTGTCACCCAAGGGCCATCCCTGGCATCTCACAGGACACAGAATCAGGTGTCTCACTTGAGTCATGTTGGCTCAAAAAGGAGAATTAGAATTACAGAGGAGTCATGGAAGCAACGCGTAGGACACGGGAAATAAGCACTGAGAAAGGTCACCAAAGCTTGTTGCCGTGTGTCCTACAAATTTCTTTGGGTGTTTTTTTGATAAATTCAGTGCAGGTTCTCTGTCTTCTGTTGGAAATGGTGAGGGTTTAAGTGGTTCCCCTGCCTGTGAAATCAAATGCTCGTGGGGGATTTTCCCCTGCGGTTGCATCTTGTTTTGCTGAGGAATAAAACTGTACAAGTGAAAGTGAGGGGACAAAAAGAATTCAGGCCACAGCCAAAGCTCCAGGAAAGGCATTCATGGCTCAGTTAAAACCACTGTTGGGATGTAAGGCAGATACTTGAAACGGTTTGACTTATTAAAAAAATCCCAAGGAATTACTATTAATACAACCACTCAACTATTTTTAAAGACTGTTTTTGTAGCTGAAGGAGGAGAACAGTGGCCCTTTTATGACAGCAGGCTAGCAGTCCTGGGAATACTCTGTCCCTCTTCTGCTGGGCGCAGAGCTCGTCTGAAGGATGATAACAGCAAGGAGCGTATCATAGCTTGATGATCACTCATCAGCTTGGGGAGCCTGTGAAATGAAAGGCCCCCAGACCAGCCAGGGTTGAAAGGTTGAGGCTACAACCAGACTTTTTGTTCCTGAGACGGCCAGAGCCCTTACTGAACAACAGACAACTGTGAATAGATGATGGGCATCTTTGCTTTGTTGCTGCTCCCTGGTTTAAGGATACTCTTGTCCTCCTTCTGCCCCTTCTACATTTGACAAGTTTGCTTTCAGCAGATATGACAGGCACTGGTGGGGGTCACTGGCCCAATTCCACATTTCCACACTTGGCTTGCTCCAAGTTCACTGGCCTGAACTAATGTCTCCAATGGAGGTCGTACTACTGAACATTATGAGTTTTTATATATTAAACATGCATTAGTGGGTTTACCCCTGCTTATCTGACAGCTGTAGAAAAATAAAGAAAGTTCAGTTTGAACTTTAAAAAGCAGGGCTTAATTTATGTCCCCCACTTTTGTTCCTCCCTTTTTTTCAATTGCCAATTGCAAAGCTCAAGGGAGATAATAAAATGGAGGAGCTGCTACTTTGTACTTCCACGTGCTTCCTAGTCCTGTGCCTTACTGGGTGAGCTAAATCTAAAACTAGGAAAAGAGTTTTCAGATGGAAATTTGATTAAACAATGCAATCATCTGTCTCACAATCTGTTTTTTTATAAGGAAAGTATTTTTTTTCCAGGGGGAATTTTCTTTCAGAGGGTTTTGTATGAAAAGGCAGACGTCATGAATACTGATGGGAAGGGCTCAGTGTTTTGTTATTTCTGTTTAACAAAGACAAAATGCTTTAATAAAATCAGAAAACACAGATGTTACTTTGAGTATATTTTGCATCTTCTACTTTTCTTTTTTTTTTTTAAAGTCAGGAACAATCCCTCCCTCAGACTGACAATAGCAGCTCATGACAGACAAAATTAGCAGCTGGAAACCTAGCCAAAAGTTTAGGCTTTTTAGTGTGTTGTTATTGTTTGGGATTTTCTTAGAGGGTGAAAGGCACACTTGAAGGAAGAGGCACGGATGAATTGAAAGCCCTTGTTTCTCACTCTCAGTACAGTGTGACTGGGTTTTAGTTTTTATAAACAGTTGAAAATGGGAAAATGCACCACTCTTTGTTTAGAAATTAGCCCCTTGTGTTTTTCTCTTTTTTGTGTGTGGGGACTTCAGAGGGGAGTTCATGTGCTTTGATAATATGTACTTTTCATACTCATTGAAAAGCACCGTGTTTTTATTAGATAAAAAATCCGTTTCTCTATGTCATTAAAAAAGCAACACCTAGCCATTTCTCCTAAATAATCTCTTTTTCTTGGGAGGAAAGAAGAGATGCTGGAGATACCTTTTCACCCAGATTGATGCTTAAATGAGTAAGGCAAATTAATTTACTGTTTGCTCAGTAATTCTGAGATATCACAGCTGTTAAATATTCTGTGCATTTTAGAGTGGCAAAGGTGGCTATTAAAACCTTTCCAGGGTCCAGAAAAAAATCCTCTGTCATGACAGTGTCACTTTTATCTTCTGTGTTTACTCTTCACTCTCTGCTCACAAAGATGGACACTTGATTGCCCTTGGAGTGCCTGGAGTTGGGATGGCTGGAAATTCCCTCCAAGGCCACCTGATTGCAGGAGCTCCACTTTGAGATCTACCCTACATCTGTTCAGTGCTGGTTTGGGGGGAAACAGGTTGTTTTTCTTGTTGTTGTTTTCATGCCAAGATGCCTTTGCTGCATCTCAGATCTCTGTCTTGATGGGACTCAGCTGTGGAGCAGTGGCTGCTTCAGGGCTGAGCTGTGTTTTACCTTAAGAAATGAGATTTTGTGTTAAAGAAAAATGGATTTAGAGGCAGGGTTTTACTGTTTTCCTGGTTTTCCACTGGTGTGCCTCTCCCTTGTTCAATGTGCCTGGGGATTTCCCAATGAAACACAGATAAATGATAATTACTCATTTCTAGGCCAGATTTGCCAGGATTTCTGGGTGCTCAGTCAGTGCCTGTCCAGTGTTTTTATCAATGGATCTTGTCCCTGTGCTCACTCTCGTTCTTTCACGATATAACCTCCTCAAAGAACATTCTTCTGGATTCATTCTGCCCCTGAGAAGTTGGGGAGGGTACCAGGAAAACCCACCCATCTGCCAACACTGAAATGTAATATGAGCAGATGAAAGTATTTGGGAGATTTGGCTTCTCTTTTTTGGTGCCATGTGGGTCCAAGTGTTCTCCAGGTCTGTGGCAATGGAAGGGAGAACCTTGTAAGGATTTAGCTTTATTGTAGGACAGCTGTAACACCAATGGATGGAGCTGAACAAAACATGTGAAAAAGAAATGGTGTTGTTATGGGATCATAGAGAAAAAGAGCAAACACTGCTGTCCTCATTCCATTGAAAAGGTAAACCAGTGTCAGATTCTTATGTCACACAGCCTAGCTTGTAAACATTCCTTCTTTGGGAAGATATGTTACCTGAGGTAGATATAAATCAACAGAACAACTAGATCTGATTTCTAAACATGTTTCCTGAAATACTCTGTGATTCCCAGCGGCTGGAATAACAGGGAGCTGATTGTAGTGGTAGGAAATATTATATCCTCTGCCTCTACCCACTGGATTTAGTAAATGATCACTTTAACAGAGCAAAATGATTTCCAACTTTGAATATTGTGGCATTTACTTATTTCAGTGTCTTTTTCTTCTTTGGACTTCGTGGAAACCTTTTCCCAAAATGTCCCCAAGTGCTGCTTCATATGTACAGATAATTATTCCCTCCCTGGAATAGGTAGGCTTAAAAGGCATTAGCAGCGTTGTGTGGCAAAAGCTGATAGGCCAAAAAATGCTTACAATGTACTGTAATTAGAAAAGAGTTTGGCTTTTGATTTTGATGGCTTGAATTGTAGCATCTGTACTGTCTCACCCTTCACATAAGGCTGAAAGTGGAATAAAAGTCTTTAAAATGCCTCTCAGGAGCCCCATCTCTGGGTCAGAATAAAGGGATAATCTGACACTTCTAATGCAGGAGAATCTTTCTATTTCAAGGTATTAATCCAACTTTTAATATGCAATAGAGTAGTGTTAGAGACCCAGCCTTCATGGTGAAAAAGGTGAGGTGTGTGACCTATATCCGAGGCTGAAAACTGAATTTTCAAGGAAGGGAGCATTTTCCCTGGGCCTCTGAGAGGGTTTGGAATATGATTGTCCACAGACTAGCAGAATTCAGGGATGGTAGAGGCAGACAGAGAAGGGGGCTTGGATGGAAATGCAAGACAAGGGAAACATTTTGCATAGGAAAGCATTTCATATGCAGGAGGGACAGTGCTTGGTGCTGTCAAACACTCAGCACTGGGGTTTCTGGCTTTTCACCCAGCTTGGTTTGTAAATTCCCCATCATTTCCATGCATCATTTCCATGTGGGAGGGTTGCTCTGCTCTCCTGCCTGCACAAGGGCAAACGGAGCAGAAGAGCCTAATTAAAGTTGCAGGGACTGACAGAGCAAATGTTAGTTTAATGATACAATTACAGGTCACAAAGAAATGGGAGCAGACGCCCCAAGTTTTACACTTTGTTTATTTGGCAAAGTAAGTGGGAAACTGTGTACTGCAGTGAGGTCAACAGATGGAGGAGGAGAGGTGCAGGAGGGGAAGAAAGCTACACACCCATGGACAAAATCAAAAAAGCCCCCCAAACCCCAATCAAACAAACAAAAAGGACTAAAGAGGAAAACCTTGGAAGAAACAGATTTTTAAACAGAGTTTGCCAGATAAGCAAACTTTTCTCCTTTTTTTCCCCCCCTCAGAGCAGATGCAAAGTGCCTTTTCAGTTAATTTTGGATAGAAATAAGTGAACACATGCTGTGCTTTAATAAATCTTGGCGCAACCACAATAGGGAAACTCAGAGCTTGGTGAGCAGTTCTGTGTTGGAGTTTGGTGACACTCACCAAGGCTGTGTGCTCTTTCCTCTCCTTTTCTCTGAGCTCTTTCTCCTGGCTGAAGCCTCTTTCCCACCCCCTTCACAAGGACACAGCCAGGGCAGGTAGATGATGATGTCCACGTCATCTGGAGAGTACCTGGGGTTTCAAAAATTCTGATTATGGGGCTGGGAGTCAGAACTGGGCAGCTCAAAATCCTCAGTCTGTTGTGGAAAATGGTCCTGCTGACTGACACTGGGCAAAAAGTTTGTGTTTTCAGAATTCTTACCTAGCCTTCCTTCAATGCCTGCTCAGAAATTCAGCTTCTAAGTTTCCTTCTTTAATTCCTTCTTCAGCTGCAAAGTAATCTGGTTTTCATAAAACCAAGAATGGGTACAAACCTCTGTGAATCTTTGTGTTCTCTTTTATGAAAACAGGGTAATACAGTCACTGACACTTTATTTCTCTCCTTCTGTTTTGGGCTATTATTTTCTTTGCTTTGAAAAAGCATGGTGATGTTTCATAATAAATTTGCATAACCATGGAGTTCTGTCTCTGGATTTGCTAATCCCTCTTCTCAACCTCCCATCATTGTGCTGCCTATTGTTTATTCTGGTTATTACTATTTTTTGTTGTTCTTGTTTTTATGATGGGGATCAGGAGGGGAATCTTAGCTCTGTAAAGACCAGTGGGAAAAAAATCCCAGATTTCAGGAGAATCAGGATTTTATCCTAAATCCTTTTATTTGCCTGGCACCGTTGGATGATCATGATGATGTTTATTGTTATTGTTGTAATATTATTATTACTACTACTACTACTATTACATTAATAAAACAATAAAATAATAAACATTAATAAACAGTTATAAAACATAATGCTGTGATCCCTGCCACACATTCTGGATAAAGGTTTAATACATTTGATAAATCTGGGGTGTGTTATTATCAGGCTCTATCTTACCAGTATCTAAGAAGGACAGAATGCACAGGGGGAAATGATCCTGACTGTAGATCTGTTGACATTGGTGAGGCTTGCAACACATCACACATTTACACAAAGCTCTAAAGTTTAGTAAAACATACAGCTGGCAAAGTCCTCTAGTCCATGGTGGGGTTTTTTGTTTGGTTCTGTTTTTTTCTGGGCTGCCAGAACCTTTTTGGAGAGCAGCTTTAACACAAGAGATTTAATGTATAAATTTCATTGTGCTTGCAGGAGCTGGATTCTGCACAAATCCCGTGGTGAATGAATCAAAGCTATGCAGATACCCAGATGGAGCAAACAGGGAATGTCTGATCCAGGAATCTTCCAGGTGCACTCCTGTGCTTTCCAGAAAAGGCTTCAGAAATCCTGTTGTGTGAGTACCTTGAGCTGATCCTGTGGGTGACACTGACAGAGGAGTTGCCTTGCTTGAAGGGAGGATTTTTTTCTGAGCTAAAGCCGTGTGGTTGTGGCTTGGGTTTTCTTTGATGCTATTTCTGTAGGAGATCATCCTTTATCTGTTCAAACACCTATGGAAAACGTTCAGACACCTCTTGGAGTAACTTGGAACACCCCCACAGATGCCAATGGCTGTGCTTGTTGGGGCTGAACACTTTGATCTGGGTGTGGATGAATAAAAAGCATGGGCTGCCACAGGCACTGTGGCACAGACAGAGCGTACTCTCAAATGGAACATATTTTTCCACCCCCAGAATCCTTGGAAAGCTCCATGAAATTCACGTCTCTGAAAACTATTTGGTTAATGTGCACTGTAATTTACAAATGTGAGCTTGTGTCATGGAAAGACAGGTCCTCTCAGTCACTGCAGGTAACCAAAGCCACTTAATTTTGTTACTGGAGATTAAACTGGCCCTGAACATTTTTCTCCATGTGGCACATGCAGCACCTGATCACAGATGTGGTGCCAGGCTCAAAATAAAGCATTTCCTCTAATTAAGATAATACCAGACCTGGATGAGAACTGAGAGGAAAAATTGCCTCTTGGTTTCTGCCTGTTCTGAAGCTGTCAGAGTGCACATCTGATTGGTGAGCCTTTGTCTGTGAATGATTATTAAGTTGTGACACAGAATGGGGTGAGATATGGTAATCTGAAGGCTGCTTAGATGTAGAAACAAAGTCAGATGTAGTTCTGCAGGCCTGAGTTCTGAGTTCTTTCTTTCCCTTTTTAGTTTGAAAAAGGATAATAATTGTAAAATGCTCTTTGCAAGCAGAAAAATACCTCCAGCCCAGTCTCCTGTACTCACATCAGCTGGGTGCTTCTGAGACAGCCCTTGGCCCTCATTGGAATTAGTCACAAACAAGATAATGACTCATTTCTAGGCCAAAAATACATGAATTGCCTGGGTTGTGCTTACCTTAATTAATAGATTGAGTCAACAGAAATGAAACGCTTCCTTCTCTGACTGTGACTTCTTTCTGTTGGGTAAAACCCCAGTTGTACCTGACCACCTGCACTACTTTCAACCTGCAATCAGTTTTCTGTATTTGGGCATTACCTGTTCAAGGTGAGCACCTGCTTGTTGGGTTTCCTCTGCAGTGTTTCACTTCGGGCTGGTTTTGGTGCTGCATTTCAGCCACGCTGACACAGGGCTCAGGGATTCACTCACATGGAATATTGAAGGTGGACAAACCGAGGCGCAAACTGGATTTGACAACGCTAGGGACAAGTGGGAGGGTGCTGAGAGGGATCCACATCACAGTCCTGATAGCTGTGGGCTGTCCACGGGCACTGGTGGGTGCTGCTGCCTCAGAGTTGGGTTTAAAAAGCCCCCGGGCTGTGGCAGAGCTCCGTGGGAGCTGCATTTTTATTTACGTGCTCCTGACGGTCCTGTCTGGGAACACTCGTGTGTCTTGCCAGCTGCTCTGGTACCCGGTAGCTCTTCTCTTTCCACCCGTGGTTTGCAGGCTTCTGCCAAGTCGTTTCCCTTGTGTTATGACAGAGATAAAAATAAAACGGGCTGGACCTTGATCAAGAAATGATTTTAGATAGAGCTTGGCAACAGCGGCAGACCCTCGGCAACATTTTCCATTGTCCAGGCTCTCCCTTTTTGTTGAGTGGGCAGTATGATGAATTGCTAGTCTCAGGTCAGGCTTCTTAAAGTGCAGAACAAAGACAATGACACTATGGAAAATAAAAAGGCTGTCCAGAGGATTGAGTTTAAATTTAAATCTGTCTCTCTCACAAAGCCAACTTTAGCAACAAAGATGGAAACACACCTCAGAGGGATGTGGCTGAAGTCTAAGGAACAGGGATATCTTTACAATTCACCAAGTGGACTAAGTCCTTTTTGTCCAATTTCTGAGGGAGATACCAGCATTGTTTCAAAGATCTTATTGTCATGTCAGTGTTTTTCTCATGAATGCAGTTCATCTGTGTTCAGTGTATTAAATTATTTATCCTCAGTGATTTTGCTATTTGAAAATTGGGAGATGCAGATACAACACAGTTCTAAACTATATGGGGATTAATGTAGATTTGTAAATAATTAGGAATGTACCAAATCAAGTTATGCGATATTGAGACCTCTCCTATCGAACCAGGAGATTTGGTTTAATTATGTTTTTTTTTTTTAATTATGATTTTGACTGCACTCCTCAGAGTGATTTTTTGGTGGTGTCAAAAGGTATAGAGGTGATTACAAAATTTAAGTGTTCCTTCATGACAGTCCTGTGGTGGCTTTTAAATCCCTGCTCTGCAGTGTGATAAAACAGGTATCAAAAAGTCTTTGTCCCTTTTCCTGCACTTCATCCTGTGACCAACTCCTGTCAGATTTGCTGCTGGTACAGAGATTTCCTCGGGTTTTTGGTTCTAATTGAATCAGGGAGTTTTAGGCTTTTTCCTGGAGCTGGAGGGGCTGGAGTGACCATCTGTGGCACTGAAAGAGTCATTAACTTTCCACGGCCATTCCCACCCATTGTCTGCCTTTTAGGCTGTCCAGAAGGATTCCAGTTAGCAAACCAAATGGGCCCAGGGGTTGGGTTGTTGTGTCACAGGGGGAACACCTGTCCATTAAGGAGAAAACCGAGGCTTCCCACTTCTTTTCAAGTGGAGCAGTGCAGCACTGTCAGTTGGGAGCAACATTTGGCCACAGGCAATCTGGTCCAGGCTGCTCCCAATCCATGACCCCTTACTGGAAATTGGTGTTTCCTGACCAACCTGCTTCTTCAGGGAACAAGTTTACACTGCAACATCATTTTGGGCTGGGAAGCAGCACTTGTGTAACTTTAATTATGCTTGGCTGTAGTTTCAGTGGGCTTTTTCTAACAGAATTCTCACCCACAAATCATTGTGGGGTTTTTTAATGAGTGCTTCTGTCTGATGTGGAGTTAAGGTGTCATCAAGCAGAGAGATCCTACATCCTGATTTATTAATTGACTTAATAAGTGGCACATTCAAAGTGCAAGATAACTTTATATTTTACAAGTTTTGTTGCACTTCCTATTATTTGCTTTTCTTCTTCAGGGCCAGACAAGTACTTTGCATTCAGTACCCGTATTGCTGATCTTTCTTCCCTCAGGGGCTGGTGTGTCACTTGTGAATTTCTGCCTCATTAATGAATTCTTCTTCTCAATTAATCCTTGTGTGTGATCGTTCTGATCTTCACTCTTGTCCTAAGACGTTGTTTGGTGTCCTGGGTTCATAGGAGCTGTTATTCGACCACTGGGACTTGTGCATTTCAGGAACAGGTTCTCCTCTTGTTTCTGGGGTGTCATTTCCAAAGTGGGCTTGGAATAAGTGAAATACAGTCCTCAGTTTCTCTTTACACCTCCTACATGCTGACAAGTGCTCTGGAGAAGTGCTACAAAACCTTTCTTCCTACCCAAAGGATTTTTTTAAAAGTAATTCAGCCAAAGGAATCAAAAACCAGTATGGAAAACGTGAAGTATTCTGTAGCAGTTATTTCCTTTGAAGGACCAGTTGGGATGCACACATATCTTGGCAAGGGAAGGATTTTTCTTGCAGGAATAATGATTTTTATTCAACAACTTCTGTGAATGCTGTGGAAATGAGTGGTAATTGGAGTAAGGAACCAACTGATGGCTGTTTGGAGCAACAGAAAAGCAAAAGGAATGAAAAATGTACCCCTATTTTATCAAATTGACTTGGTATCTACCTGTCTTTTGGATGTTTGACTAAACTGATGAATTTATACTCTGGGACTTTGAGAAAGTTACACTTTTTTTGAAGGCTCTTGGTGAAAATGTGATTCCCTGTACTAAGGCTCAGAGAGGAACAAGATATTATAGTTCATTATTGTCACATCCTGCACACTGAAAAGAAAGCACTGACTGGGTTTTTTAAACTTGCATTTGGTCTGATTTTTTTAGGTCCTTCTCTTTTGTGTTAAAATACTGCAAAGGTGATGCTTGTTTTTTTGAATGATCCACCTCTCTAAGTGGATACTGTAGGTAATGACCTGAAATCTTTTCTGGCTGAGACTGGAAGAAATCAGACCTAGAAATTCAGAATAATGAAGACACAATTTCATTCAGCTCTTTTTGGTGTTGGAACCAAACATGAGTGCATAATTATTGAATTATTATTATTAAACACTATTTAATACTATCCTTTTTTCCAGCTGTAACTTGTGGTAATTGGTCTCTAAACTGATTTTCTGTGGTGCCCAGAATTCGACCCTCAGTGGCAGCATTAGATGGACTGTGAAAGGCTTGTGAATTTTCAAGGTCTTCATCCCTCTATTGTTACAAGGTATCAAGTTCTTTTTCTTTTTATTTCCTCCTTCTCCTTCTCCTTCTCCTTCTCCTTCTCCTTCTCCTTCTCCTTCTCCTTCTCCTTCTCCTTCTCCTTCTCCTTCTCCTTCTCCTTCTCCTTCTCCTTCTCCTTCTCCTTCTCCTTCTCCTTCTCCTTCTCCTTCTCCTTCTCCTTCTCCTTCTCCTTCTCCTTCTCCTTCTCCTTCTCCTTCTCCTTCTCCTTCTCCTTCTCCTTCTCCTTCTCCTTCTCCTTCTCCTTCTCCTTCTCCTTCTCCTTCTCCTTCTCTTTTCCTTTTCCCTTTTCCTTTTTCCTTTTTCCTTTATTCTTTTTCCTTTTTCTTTTGATCCATGCCTGCTGTCATTTGGCAGAGAGCTTTGCATTTCCTTCTCTTCTCTAGAATTTGTGGTCACATAAGTTACCAGCTATAAAAAAGGCCAGAGCAGGAAAGGTTGTCCTTGACATACCCTGTGGAATTAAAAAACAAAAAGCAAACCATTTCCTGTGACTCTGTCCTGTGGGTAATTGCTGCTGGAGCTTGCCAGGAGGAGCAGGGCCTGTCCTCAGGTCAGGATGGTCAACTCTGCTCTCCTGCCACACTGAAGAAAGCTCAGACTTTGTTTCCTGCAGACCCTGAGAGCCAAACTTGGGAGCAGGGGAATGGCACAAGGGTGGGCAGGGTCTGTGCCCAAAGTGGAGAAATGCAGCAGCCAAGAGGGAGCAGCAGGATGAGGAGCAGCCCCATGGTGGTTGTGAGGGGCTCTGTAGTTTCTGGTCTTATTTCACAATTTAGGGATTTGCACCTTAAAACTCCAGGTCTGGACTGGTTGACTGATACTGTGTTGCTGTGAGGAAGGGACAGACTCAGTGTCAGAGGATCAGGAATAACTAAAACACAACAATTTATGACTAGTTTACATTTATTTTTCGAGAGTGTGAACCGTTCTTTAGAAATACTCCTTCCTTTATAGAAACACAAAATTGTTTAGATTGGAAAAGACCTCCAAGGTCACCAAGTCCAATCTTTCCCCCACCATGTTCACCACTAAACCACATCTCCAGGTGCCACATTTTCATGGCTTTTAAATGTCTCTAGGAATGGTTACTCCACCAGGACAGCCTCTTCCAGTGCTTGGCAACCCTTTTGGTGTAGAAATTTTTCCTAATATCCAATCTAAATCTCCCCTGGTGCTACTTGAGACCCTTTCCTCTTGTCCTACCCCTTGCTAGCTTGGCAGAAGAGACTTTTCACTGTCCATAAGAGATCCTTTCCTGGCAGGTTTGAGCTTTTGGGATCATGTGTACAGCATTTCAAGCTCACATTTAACACACATTTCAGCCATCCCCTTTTTCCAAACCATGGTGAGTTTTTCTCTACTTTAGGTTTGTAATATACATCAAACCAAAAGAGATAATTGGTGTGGCTTTCACAGCAGGAAGTGAAGAATAACTAATATCATATCTAACAAAACTCCTTGTTTATCAGTACTTTAAGAATTCCCAGCTAGTATTATAAAAAACACTGACTTGTGGATGCCTTTGATTTAAAGGAAAGGCTCACTAAAACTCGCTTTGGGCCAAAGCACATCAAAGTTTGGTTGGATGTCACAAACACCACCAGGTTAAAACTCCTGAGTTAGACCTTCAGAAAGGATGAGGCTGCCCTGGAAACAGCCTGTATTGTCAATCAGCCAGGTTTTTGGGTCTGAGTGTTTTCCAGGCTTGGAGACTTGTGAGGGGCAGTTATTATTGGACAAAAGGCCACCACCAGGTGTTTTTGTCTCCGAAAACACCAATAACCTCCAACAGAGCTGTGAGAATTGGTGCCAGTTGTAGCTCTGAGTGACTTCTGCAGAAGCAGGGTCCCTCCAGGGGGACTCTTGGGTGTCCAGGCTCACAGGAGTGGCTCCATGGAAAAGGCTCACACAATGATGCTGGAATTCCCAGCTCTGCAAACTCTGTCCATCCTGAGGGACAGGAAGAGTGACTGAGTGTGAGTGATCCTGCTTTCACCTCAGACCCTCAGGGACAAGAGGATTGTGCCACACACACCAGCAAAGCTCAGAACTAAGTTTACCTCAATGTTTGGATAATAAAATGAGTAAACTCTGGTGGATTAAAGCAAGAGGAATGGGCAGAGGTGATAGCAATCTTCTCTCCTGCCTGATTTATGCAAGCAGCACTTCCTCCTGTGCTTCCCTGTTTTCTCCAGGCACTTTGTTTCAGTCTTCTTTAATCACTGCTGATGAGGAAATTGCTTCCACTGCCTGCATTGCATTTCCATTCGGGATACAGAGCATGCAGCTAATGTTCCATGCCTGATTAGCCCTGTGGTTTCAAGGGAGAATTTGAACTTGCTGGCTTACATTGCTTCCCTCTGCAGGTAATGACTGCAGAGAATACAATGGATGCCTGTATCTTCACGTGAGAATTAAAAGGCATTTCCACATTTATCAAATATGTTCTTTGCTGCAGCAGAGTTACTAAACTGCTCTCCAGTCGTGCTGGCAGGTTTTTTGTGTTCTGAACACAGCTTTGAAGTGCTGCTTCACTTCAGGTGGGTCACTCAACACTCAGCAAGTGGGGATGGTTTTCAGACAGGTGATTCTGCAGCCTTTGAGGGAAATGAAGGTCAGTTTAGTTCACAGTCACACTGGTGATTCTGTGGTTTTTAGCCTCTTGTCAGCCTCCAGGCCTTTATGGCAAATCAAGGTGCTCCTGTTATTTTTCTGCACAGATTTTTCTTTTTTACTTTTTTTCCTTTTCACCAAACTTTTTTTCAATAACAGTATTGGTTCAAAGAGCTCCAGTTTTCTCTGTTCCAGTTTATGAAAGAGCTCAAAGATCTGAGAGGTTTGGATTGAGTGTGTTTGCTCTGAGTTTAAACATGATTTTAACCTTAAGCAAGGCACCAGTGTCAATGGTGAGACTTCATCCTTAACCTAATCAGCAGGGTTACTCCTGTGCCCGTGTTTAAGAAGGGCTCAGATGAATCTGAACACTGAGCTTGAGTACATATTTCTAACATGTAAGCACTGAGATTAGAAGCAACAAGAATTTCCTGGCTGAGGTACTGCAAATTCAAACTAGAAACCTGCCATGTTCCCTTTTAACCACCCACACAATTTCAGATTTTTAGTGTGTTACACAGTTTTTTTATTTTGCTGGTCATGTTTTATGATGGAAATCCCAGGGCTGAGCTCCTACAGGAATGAAATTCCTCTTCCATTGCCTGTTGCTGTTCAGTTGAGCTCTGTTATCTGTGGGTGTTTTGGTGCTGGCACTATGGCATCCCTGTGGGTCTACAGTGGCTCCCCTGTGCTGGATCAAGTCTCCTCTTTTTTTTTTTTTTTTCTTTTTTTTTTTTTTTTTTACAATGGGTGAGATGTGTTTAATTTATTGTAGGAAACTCTTAAAGATGCAAGATCCTTTTTAGAGGCTTCTACAATAGCCGTGAAGCACTTATTTAATCCCATTGAATGGAGGCTAGATTTACTAGCTGGGCTAGACACGATTTTTGTTCAGGAGTCATCCTGGAGTACATCGAAGTTTAAAGATCTTTGCAGAAAACCCAAGGAGAAACAAAAGGAGTAAATTTTAAAAGGAACTTTGTCAAGGAGTTTTAGATGTTAAACAGATAGAGAAGCCATGGTGGCTTGACTGAGACGAGTGTTGGGTTTGCAGAATCGTTACTGATCCGGTGAGACATGCTAATGAGGCACTTTAAATGCAAGTTTGATGGAAAAAGGGGCAATTTCATACCAAAGTGCAGCAAGGTTACCCAATCAAAGAAGGTACACTTCAGTCCTGCGAAAGGGGACAATGCCCCATTGTCAGATCCTTTCTCTTGTGACTTTAAACATGTTTTAACTACACTATTTACGAAATGGTACAATGTGGCTCGCCCACTGATTGAGAATTTATGACCAGAAACAAACCTGTTAGGGGAAAAAAGGAAAACTGAGTGTGATCCATACTGTAGCTGCAGAAATGGTTTGAATGAACTTAACCTGGGCCCGGTGGGGGGTGCACAATATGGTTTTCAAGCCCAGGGGCCTGGGACCTGGGTTCAAACAGAATTTCTTCTTTCAAGAACAATTTAAAAAACAAGGGGAGGGTGCTCGGAGACATCTGTGGCCTCTCAACCTGCATTACTACAGAGTTTTGTGTTGAAAAGGCTCCCTCAGAATCGTGCCTTGTCAAGCCATGCACCGTGCCAAATCCCTGAGATTGCGCCGTGCCTCGGGCTCACAAACACCTCCTCTCACTTCCAGTCACTAAAGCTGTTTGGGAAAAAAATAAACACCAACAGCATCAGTATCCTTGCTGCCACGAAAAATGGTCACACAAATCTTTGGCTTCCATGAAGGAGAGTTCAGGCTCCTTTGTGAGATTTATGGGGAGGCTTTGGGGCGGGATTGCTGCACACAGACACAATGAAATGGCCTAATTTTTGCCCTGCTGTTTGTTAAAAGAATGGGCAAAATTCAGCTGGAGCAAAGAGCAGATTTCCACCTCCTCATCTGGTTCAGTAGAACTGAAAACTATAAACAGAGTAACATGTTCTATAAACTATAGAACATGTTACTCTGCCTTGGCGTGACACAGCCCCAGCTCTAACACTTAAATTTCACTTATGAGCCATTTTTGATTTTTAAATTTTTGTTTTCAAAACTGGAACCTGCCTGTGGCAACATATTTACCATTTCACATCTTGTCAAAAGTTGCTCAGCTGGGTTCTGAATTTAACCTCCCATTTGTGTGAGTTCCCACAGACACTCCTAGTCAGAAACCACAGAAGCAGCATAAAAGCAAAAAGGTCAGTGCAATGGAGAATCCCTTTCTCAGGCCTCAAAATGGAATTTATATGAGGTTTCAGAAATTGCTTTAATTGTTCTCTGCATTTCTCTGGATTTTTTTTTCCCCTAAGCTTTTAGTTCATAACTTGGTCTAAAAAGGACTATCCCAATGTGAAAAATCTCTTTTTACACCTCAAAATGAAAAATAGGTGGTATCTCACTGAGGAGTCATATATGGCAAGACCTTTCTGCCAGGCTTTGATACAGCACCTATATTAAGCAGGAAGGCGTTATTTGATCACTGCATTGAAAAAGACCCACAATAAAGATTATTAGATTCTGTGTAAGCTGGAAAAGATCAACTATAAATCTACAAATTTCTACCATGTGGCAACACTGGCTCTTGTTTTGATCCTGCATAGCCAATCTAAGTTGGATTTTCACACTTTGTTTTTATTTGGAATTAGTAATATCTCCTCTTAATAGGAATTTCCAGATTGCATTTGGATGCATGCAGATTTTATTCAGTAATAGTTTATCACTGGTTAATTTCCCACTATTTAAATACAACACAGGAGATATATATGTATACATATATATATTATATATATGACTAAACTGAAAATTGTCAGGTTTTTTATATGTATTTTTTTTTTTACCATGGAAAGTGCCAAGGTCTAGGGAAGAATAATAATAAGAATAATAAGAATAATAAAAGTTGAAAACTAGGTGGCAGTAATGCCCAGCTGTACAGCCCTGCTGTGAGCAATGATGGGATGACTCAGTTTTCTCAGGAAATCTGAGGGTGCTGCAGTCCCTGCCGAATGGCTCAGCTATTAACAGACAGGAAAAACACAGGACCAAGTGTTCAAATGAGTTCATTTACTTAAAAACACGAAGCTGGTTCCAGTCTAAAATGGAATAACCAGAAGAACTGAGGTGAATGTCGTAGGAGAACTAATTAATGCAAGCAAGCTTGTTGAAATATATATGTTAAAGGCAATGTCCTTCCTGCTCGCAGTGAGTGACAGAAGAGGAGGAGCTGTGATTAATTCTGAACCTCTCGTTTCTCATGGTTGAAGGCCAGGGGACAGCAAATATTCTAAAGTCCATGTCAGTGGGATGGGCACTGCACTCACGTCAGAGTAAGCTGGAAGCAGCAGCACTGACATCAGTGGGATCACCCTGCAGAGGGACCATTATTGGCTGTGGCTGCAGGAGTCGGTGGTGAACATCCTCATTTATCTCGGAGGTGCGGGAGAGGCTGCAGCCCTGGAAGAATCAGACAGCAGTGAGATTTATGGGCTGACTTCATTGTTTAAATGCAGCGTGCTCGCCTCAGATTCACACAGTTTCATTGCATGTGCAGAGAAGAATGCGATGCCCTTTTCTGGTTAGCTGAGCTGCCTGTGTGGCAGGGCTGAGCAGGAGCTTTGGGGACTCCTGCCTCAGGGGTGTTCTTCTCTGCCTGCCACCACTGGGAATACCTGATACCAGCTTTATTCCTATAAACTGGGTCACCCAGATATTCCCTGAGCTGCCACGTTGGCAGACACTGTAGAGATTTGTTCTCTGTTTGATCTCAATTTATGTAGCTCTGTCTCTGACAAAGATCTTCTGATAGCTGCTCCTTTCCCAAAGAAATGGTTTTGTACTTTGCACAACCTTACTGCACCATGTTCAACTCAGGACAAGCCAGTGGAGTTCCTGCCCCTGAGATAATCACGCTTCCTCTTGTTCTCCAAAGAGAAATATGAAATATATTGTAACTCCTTCTTCAGTGCTGAGTGTAAGTAGGATATAACAGTCATCTTAATGTCAAGAAATAGCTTTTCCCAAACCAAGCAATAACAAGAAGGCAATTCACCTTAGCTGTGGGGTTACAGGCAGGTACCAGCCACTGACTGACTTGCTAACTAATAGATAACAATTAATAGTGACCTTTTCCCTTAAAACTAAGAGCTCATTTAACTTTCTGAGCAACTCTTGTTTTCCCCAACCTGTGCTTTCCTTCTTCCTTTGCATAACAGTGAGGCTTATGCCCAGGTTTTCTAGTGCTTTATGAAAGGTGTGATAAGATTATTTTATCTGCACTTCTTTTTTTCTTTTTTGCATATGCTCAGGTGTTCATTGTATTAGGAAATAAATCCTGTGTCTTTAGTACCTGAGCCAAACTGCCTCCAACCTCTCCCAAACCAGATCTCCTGCAGGGATGGGAGGAGTTTTGACCCACTCCTAAGGACGTGGGGAACATGATTTGGGGTGATTTAGTAATCTAAATTACTAAATTTGGGGGTTGTGTAAGTAAGCACAGCACAAATCTGTGCCTGTCTAGGGTGCAGGCTCTCTTTAGTGACTCTCCCCACCTTTTCAGGTGTGAAAAATCACATCCACCTCCCCTCTGCAAGCTGGGAGCTTGCTCATAAGCACCAAAGTCATCCCTGTGAATTTCTGTCCTACAAATTCATGTCCTGTCAGAGGTTTGTCCTTGCTCTCCTACAGGAAAAACTCTTCCATGCTGCTGCAAACACAGAATCCAAAGTAAGGCCCACTTTTGTGGACTTTTGCCCCAGCAAGATTGCTGGGTTGTTTTGATGAACAGAGCTAAGGGCCTGTTGGATATGATCCAATGTTTTAAACTTAAAAAAAAAAACAAAAAAACTACAGCTCTATATTGTCAAGGGTTCCTGTTGCTTCTAAGAATGCAATTTAAAACAAACAAACCAAGCCATGATAGATAGAGTTATCAGCAATTCAGAAGAGATCTGAGCAATTACTTTTTATAACACCAGAGCTCTGCTGAGGGCAATGCAATGCCTTAAGGTCACAGCACACTTTACAATCACCTCATAAATAATAGGATATCTGTGATGGCTTTCATGTCCCTGCCTCTGCTTTTGCTTTTACCTGGGTGTTAAGCAGATGGCACTTCTGTCCCTGCATTTATTCCATCAGCCTCTCTAACACCAAAGCTCCTGGCAATGGCTTTTCCTGCAGAACAAAAGGCAATCCAAGAGAATTCTTCATTCTTCCTGGAAAAAGGAGCCAGATCTTCCATATTTAGAGGAAACTAGAAGTAAATCATGAACATTAAAAATTTGGAAGTCTAAACACTACTTGGATCTATGTATGCTGAGGGACAAGAATCCAAGTATGTAGGAAGGAAGGTATTTTTCTGTGCACTGTTTTCCCAGTCACCCTGCATCAATCAGAAAAGAAAGGTGTCTCTGTTTCAGTTAGTTGCACATGTCTGAAGAAAATTAATATGCTTGCCTTAAAACGCAACATATATCTTCACTTTTTGAACCTTCCAGTGAGTCCAGAAAAATCATTTCCATGTCTGGAAGTCAAAGACACTTTTGCCTTTTATCTTGGTGGCATCAGGACTGAGCCTCAGCATTACATTTCCATGGCAGTCACTTATGCATTACATCAAAAAGAGAAATGGAAGGTTTCCAGAAAAAGAAATATTCGTTCCTAAACTCTTCTTTTTTTGGCCTTGGCTCTGTGAGCGTGTACAACCATTTTTTGTGTGCACACAAATCTTCAGGATAACAAGCCTGTAAAAGCTTTTTTTTTTTTAACATATGGCATAATGCTAAGGTAATAAACCAGTCAGTGCTATGAAAGGAATACACTAATTGTGATGAAAGCCTTGAATATTCCAGGCAGAATTCTATTTACAGAAACACCCAAGGTTAGACAGCCTGTAGGACACTTTTTTTTTGTGGTCACTGAACAATTGCTGTCACAGATCTTTTTCTTTTCAAGTTCTAGACACAGGTATAGCAATTGTAGAGATCTAAAGTTATTGAGAGCCAAATGAGCCCTGTGTAACCTATTTTCTCTTTAGAATGGATCTGTCTGTACCTACCCAAAGGTTCTTTACAGCCCTGTAATGGAGGTATCAGCACACTGTGCTGAGCTGCACTGTTTGGTGCCCATCTCTTTACCTTTACTGGCATTCCTTTGTAAATAAACACTACAATCCGATCCTGAAAACCTTCCTCCCTCCTGCTGGAATCTGGATTTTCAGGCTGGAGGATTGCCTCTATGGAAAACCTACAGATAACATCAAGGAAGTCTTCCCTACTCAATCCATGTAGGAAATGCCTTTTTTTACTTCTCTTATTTATTTATTTATTTATTTAGTTAGTTAGTTATCTATCTATTTATTTATTTACATTTAGAATACAACTAGATTTTATTTTCTTAGGTAATGGTGCCATTTAGCTTGTAGACCAGTTCTGAGTGTTTAGAAAGTGCTGAAGACAACAAGTTCTCTCTTCTCTCTTCTCTCTTCTCTCTTCTCTCTTCTCTCTTCTCTCTTCTCTCTTCTCTCTTCTCTCTTCTCTCTCCTCTCTCCTCTCTCCTCTCTTCTCCTTCTCCTTCTCCTTCTCCTTCTCCTTCTCCTTCTCCTTCTCCTTCTCCTTCTCCTTCTCCTTCTCCTTCTCCTTCTCCTTCTCCTTCTCCTTCTCCTTCTCCTTCTCCTTCTCCTTCTCCTTCTCCTTCTCCTTCTCCTTCTCCTTCTCCTTCTCCTTCTCCTTCTCCTTCTCCTTCCATATCTGCAGCCACACAACCCTGTCCTGTCCCGTCCTGTCCTGTCCTCTCCTGTCCTGTCCCGTCCTGTCCCGTCCTGTCCTGTCTGGAGAGCGCAGCCTCTGTACCACCACACACCACCTCAAACTTTTATTCCTGGGCACTGCTGCTGCTCTGGGGCCTGGAACAGCAGGTCCCTGCCAGAGCTAACATTTCCAAGTGCCTCTCCTGCCCACACAGCTCTCCCCACTGTTCCTACAGGTGGAAATGCAGCCTTGTATGGATTTATCATCCCCTTGTTACCATGGAGTGTGAGGTGGGTGGGGGCCAGAGTGGACACGGAGCAAAGTTCTTGCCGTGACTCCTTTCTGCACCGTGCCTCCCCTTGGGTGTCAGTTTTCAAATGGAAAATATTTCACTTGTCACCGCAAAGCACAGATACTGCAGGGGTGCAGAACGTTGCTCCTGCAAGCTGTGGCGAAATGGATGTGTGTAATGAGGTTATAAAAATGGGGTTTGTATAAACTGCCCTCTGCCAGCAAACACTTGGCTTCCTATCATTGTGTGCGCTTTTGTTTGAACTTATCAAATATGTGATTGTTCTCCTTCTCCTTTGGGGAGATAAGGAGTCCACCCTCCGGATATGCAGAATGATGTTGTTGTAATCACCCTTCAGAGGGAGATCCACGGTAAACAAATGTTGTTAGCCTGTTGTTAGCCTCTCTGAGTGAGCAGCAGGACTTCCAGAAAAAAGCCAGGATTGAGAGGGGAGGAGAAATTTGGCTTAAGAACAAATAGGCAATATTCCTTTCTTCCATCTCAGAAAGATCACAGCTTAGAGGTCTGTGTAAAAACACCTCAAAAATACTTCTAGATAACCTTATTTCTAAGCAGAAAGTGCTTTACCTCAGACTAGGTTGACTCTTGGATGTTTGTCAGTGTTGCCAGGAACCACCTCAACTATGAAAGAAAGAAAGAAAATTATTCTTTAATGAAAAGCACTTGGACCAGGTGATTCTGTATAACAGCAGCAGGGCTTCAGTGCACCAGGTAAATCAGAATTTTACTGCTGCAGTTACACCTGGCCTCACTGAATCTGATATACTGGCCAAGCTTGGAGTGGCAGACTGCAGTTTACAGCTGTATGTTTTAGTGTTGTGTTTTGTTTTGTTTCGTGTTTTTAAAATTCCTAAATGGGATGGGATCATCCCTATAGAACCAAATTTCCAACCCAGTTGAGCAGCACTAGCCTGCAAGTGTTTCCCAGCCTGGCTGGTGTTTCCCCTTTGCCCTCAGTGCCACAGCTGCCTCTCTCCACCCTAAATTTTCTGCCCTGGGGATTCCTAACAAAGCCACCGAGGGTTAAGGGAGGTGTGGTCACTTCCTCCTCACAGAAAGTGAAACAGGGCTGGAGCTTCATGGTGCTGAGCTTTGATTCCTCCAGATCCAGCAGAGTGCTCCTCTCTTGGATGATGTTCAGGCTCCTCATGTCCCCATGTCCTCTCACATAACTGCTGTGGAAAGAATCATCTTATTCATAATCCCCCCCCAGATTTGTTTGAGCTCTTTCTTACAACAGCAGCTTAAAAAGTATTGTATATTAAATTAGGGACAAGCAAACGTTCAGTGCTATTGTCAGGTCTCAGTTAGAAAAGTGCTTTTCGAATTGCTCATTGCTGTTCATGGTGATGTATTTGTGGATTGCCATTCTGGATGTGCTTCATCTCAGCATATTAAAGCCACCATTTTGCAGACTGATTGTCTTTAATTTTATTTTTTGTGCTCTGCTCTCAGTTACAAATTTCACCTATGACCCCTCCTACACAGATCAAACAAACCCAGTCAAAAACCTAAATCCAGGTTGATTTTTCTTGCCTTGAAAACAAAGGCTCACTTGTGAGAATTGTCCATTATCTCAGCATTTTTGCAGAATGTGCATGGATTCCTGCCCCTCAGCATAGTGCATCCTTTGTTTGATTTGCTTTCAGCTTTTCCATGTAGGTGATTTTTTTTTCTTTTCTGTCCTAAGAAAGGTATTTTGATCTCATCACTTCTTTTCCAGAGAAGAAAATGTTCATCTTGAAAAAATTTTCCTTGAATGATAATCTGTAGCATATTTACTGTTAATTTGTTGGAAGTCTTGCAATATTTGATAGACTCTTGGACATCATCTGAACTCTGAAAGTCCATAAAAATTCCATTATTGATGTTTTTCTTCCCACTGGTACTTCTAGACAAAGAATGCCTTCAAGTAGCTCCATTTTCCACTGAGGTCTACTTGCTTGTAGGAGCACATGTGCAAATATCCATCCTCACAGAAATTCCCTAGCACATCTAGAACCTCACCTGTTGCATTTAAAATTTTCCTGAGAATCCCTTTCTTTTCTTGCTCTCAAATAGTTCATGTCTATATTTGCAAAATTAACTTGCACAGGTGTTTCATTCAGCATGGTGCTCACTTCTTCCTTGTCATCAAAATCCTTCAATTTTCATCATCAGAGCAGGAGGATTTTTTTTCACAGCTTGGGTTTCACATACCTTTTATGGTGAGGTTTGCAGTGCCTTGTTTGCTTGACTACTGGCTGATACTGCAAAAAGAAATAAAGAAAAGAAAAAAAAAACAACCTTGTGAGTACAGGTTGAATAAAATCCAAAGTATGTGGGAATGACCAGCTGGAGTGAAAATAAAACTGGCCAGTCATTCTTAAGAAACAATCAGTAGAAAGAATACAAGTAGTAGAAAGAATACAAGTAAACGTTGCACAGGCACAGGGTTCAGTTCCAGGAATTCAGCACGCAAATATCTTTATCGCTGTTTGATGCTAGTGCCCATTTTCTCCTGCTGTTCCATAAGTGAGGGGTGCCTGAAGAAAAATCCACGCTCAGAGGAGTTCTGGGGTGTTTCCATGCATGTAAGAAAGGGGAAAATGACAGGTGTGCACATCTTACAAAGGCATGGCCAGGAATAATCGTCTGTGGCAGCTCAAAATTCCTGATTTGTTTGCAGTAGCTGGCTGGACCTGCTGTAGCCACATCCTCACCTGTATCAGCTGCACTCAGGGATGTTCTGGGAGTTCTCCCATCTCCACAGTCAGTTCAGTGAAAGGATCAATTCTCCCCCTGACAAACAGGGTTTATTTCATCTAAGAATTGACAGTGACAAGGATGGGCAGCACATTGTTACACGCAGAAACCACCGTCACCAGAAGGACTTTGTGTTTCATTTACAGACCTGAACCACAGGGATTCTTTCACTAATTCCTTTCTGTTCATACAGGCACCATGTCAGGATGGCTGAGCCATCCTGAGCTAAGGTTAACCTGGGGGGAAACAAAAAAATGCAAGTTAAGAGTTTCTAAATTGTAGCTGATGAAAATGAGCTTCAGACCCGAGGCTGTGATTTATGTCAATTAAAAGGAACCCCTCAATATCAAATTCCACTTGGGCCACTTAGGGATTAAAACAGGGATAAAAAACCATGCTAATGGTCCATACTATGACATGGGATTATGGGTCTTATTGTGGGAGAAATAAGCAAATAATCATAATTTAGCAAGTTCCTCTGTCCTCCATCTCATATTGGAAATTAGAAGGAACAAGGATTCCAGTGCAATGATTTCTCTCCTCCCTTTCACAGTGCTAGCTCAGATCTGCCTCTTGCCACTCAACTTTATTACTCTTGGACTTTAAATTGGTTTCTTGTGAGTGAACCAAAGATTGCACTGACCTAAATGTCACTTGAATTAATGTATTCTTGCTCCAGCCTTTATTTTTTTCTCTTGGAGCCACTTCGACCTTAAATTACCTTGTGTTTCAAGGCTGGAAGACAAGGTCACAGTCATGCAGAGAATTAAAAGTATGGGATGCTCCAAGTTTTGCTTTCAGTATTTTGAGAGAAGCAGGTTGGAGCACAGTTATCCCTGAGCTTGTGGAATAAAGTAACCCTGATGGAACTCACTGCTGTTCTTATTCCATGAACCCACTTGCTTGGTGATGGATCAAAAAGAGGAAGGGAAAGTGCTGAGCCAAGAACAGAGAGCAAATCAGAGCTGGAAAGCTCCTTGGCCGCTCTCTGCTGATGATTTTCATCTCATTTTCCTGGGGAATGTTCCTTTCCCTCTGCAGAGACCACAGCCATGCCCAGGCCAACAAGGCTCCACGCAGAGCACTGGGGCTGCCAGCTGCTCCTGAGTGATGGACTGCACCAGCTCAGGGCTGGGAGAACCACGGCTCCCCTGGCCTGGCTGGCAACTGGCAGCAGGAAAAGCAAAATATCAGTGTCCTCCCTCCAGAAATATCCCTCGGGGAGAAGAAGCACCATTATTAAAGCTCGCTTCCTCCGAGAATAACCAAGCTGTTCCATTCTGCTGGTTAACTGGTCATGGCAATTTTCTTGGAAAACCAAGGCTAGAGGCACTGTTCTGGCATAAGCAGAGCGTTTCTAAGAAGTGGACTCTGATATTTTGTGGGATCCCTTTAATCCTGGTAGTTTTCCTTGTGCTCTCTGATTTTTCAAAGCGCGTCGCTCCTTCGTGCCTTGTTCTGGTAGCAGAGCAGTGTGGAGGGTTTTAGACAGGATGGAAATATTTGCCTGGGTATGAACTAGTCCTCAGTCACTCTTGGATATCCCAGTGACTGGAAAATCAGGGAAACTGGAAGCAGGAAAGGGTGTATAACATGGGATGGCCAAGGTGGAGGTTAAATTAACATAATCAATTGCTGTGATAGAGAAGATCACCGAGCTCTAAACAGACAATGGGCAATACTCAGATAAATAAGAGAAAAAACCCAGCAGAAGGTAAGGCCAGACTTCTCAAGAGCAGCCAGCTCCATCAGAACACAAAAAAATCTTGATGTTTAGGATTTTGGCAGCAGCAAATAAGATCCTCTTGCACCGTTTTCATGAACAGAAGCAGTGAGGTGTGAACTTCAGAAGGATAAAACAAAAGGGGAGAAAAATGAGTTCCAGTGGGTTTCTATATTTAATTTCTGGTATACTTCAGAGTTGTCCAATATAATGTGCAAAAGATAAAATGATCCCTAAATCTATATTTTAAGTGCAATCACCCTCCTTAAATTTAATCATACAACGTCGTGGTTCCTGCGTATTAAACTTCCAAATAGCAGTGTGTGCAGCTTCAGGAATGCAGAAATGGATTCTAATATTAAAGCAGGAACTGTTATTCCACTATTCTCTCACAGTTCAGGTTTTTTTCTCTTGTCCTTCCATGGACTAGAGGGTCTATCCTTTTTTTAAAGAGATTTTTTAACAGCTGCTAATAATTTCTTCTGGCCATTATCAAAGTAAAACATTAAATGGAAAGTTTGAAGTGAAGAGGTGCCCACGTTTATCTTAATATTTTGCTTCCTAGGTGCTGATAAAACTTGAAAAAGTGTTTAAAAATTAACAAAATCAGTCATTTGCATGTGGCAATAGAAGATGATTTGCATAACTGTTTTGAATGGAAAATGCTGCAGTGCTGATAATTCTGGGTGCTTTCGGAGAATTGGCGAGAGCTGTGCTGGTTTTTAATTTGCTCTGTGCCTGAGATCAGGGTCAGAAGGAGGTTGGAGGGAATTGCTCCCTTTAAAAATCCTGTTTCTTTAGAAGAAGGTTCCAACATGTACCAGCCTCAGCTGTGAAGGAGAGCCTCTTATGTAACATGCAGCAAATTCTAAACTTCTAAAAAAGCTGTGCCTCATCAAACTGGTGAGCGCAGCATGCAGGGCAGTCAGATGTTGCAATGCACATTACATCAGTGCTGCACACACAGGACATTTGCTGCTGCTGCTGCTTCAAATTGCTGACTTGGGATTTGTTATTTTTTTTTTTCTGGACCAACTGAGTCAGCAAGCTCAGTGTGTTTGGAGTTGCTTCATTTCCACAGCAATTCTGCTTTCAAGTGGTCACAGTGAAAATACATCGCAACATTTCCTGCATTCCTTAGCGAAAGTCGTTGTTTCCAATTTTAGTTTTTTACCTTATGTACAGCTGTGACCCCTGCAAAAGGAGGAATCTTCTTTATTCATATAGGACAAGCACTTGAGCCTAAAGTTAACAAACAACTGCACTAAATACAAGCTGCAGAAGGAATTGCAGGGTCCTTTCCCATCGGATCTTCTTGGATGTGGGGTTTGGAAGGGAGTCACCCTCCTGCAACTGAGCAACACCTGGGCTTGCTTCATCTCCTTCCAAACTTGACCTCTGTTATCAAAAGTTGCTTCAGTCCAGGGAGGAGGGCTTGCAGCTCACTCCACTCATCTGTGACACGAAGGATGAGGAGGAATGAGGTCAGGGCACGACCAAAAGGACATCAGGGTCAGGTGCTGATGGCAGAGTTCCCATCTCCGTGGAACCTCCTGCAGGGTCTGGCCGTGTGTCCTTCCCACGTGTCCAGGCTTTTGGAGCCTAATCCAACCTTTCCTCTTGGACAGCAGGAGCTGGGAAAATGGAAAAGGATTGTGTGTAACATCAAAAGGGGCACAGCAGAAAAACCAGAAGTCCCTGCTGGTGCAGACACAGAGCGTGGCAGCTTCGTGGGAGGAACAAGGATCACTCAGGACAAAAGATCACAGGGGAAAAGTGGAGAAACAACTCATTGTTTAAGAGTAATGAGTAGAGCAGACAAATCTGCCAATCTGCACAGCTGAAACACCACTGATCACTGAGGCATTTTTAGGCAGTTTTGCTGGTTTTTTTGTAAAGCACTTGTGCAAAGTAAATATGCAAGAAATGCTTGTTCTGCCAAAATAAGAAAGCACTAAAGTTTGGTGGACACCAAACAAGTATTTGAGAATATTCAGCAGTAATTGCAACCTCAGAAATCACTGAGTTAGTAAGGGCAGCACTAGGTACCAACGTGAGGGGAGAAAGATTGCACATTCACTTGGCAGAAGATGGGAACATATTTGTAAAGATGGTTTAAACGCTTCTGGCACAGAGCAGAGCATAGGCTCAGAGCAAATATATTCCACACATCACTGGAGCCTAACCCACAGGCTGGCACGTGTCCTGCAGACTTGGGTTGGAGTCCTAAGTTTGGTTTTTTGCTTGGATGTTACCTGTTTTTGTACAGTTGTCTTCCTGCTTTCAAGCATTTCCTGGTTTGTGTGATCTCAGCCCATCTTCTCTCTTCCTGAGGGCTTCAGGCAGAACTCCACGTCTTAACATTTTTAGGGCAAGCCATGGATTCAGCAAACAAGCTTAGAGCTGAGAGCCTGGTGAGTGAAGGAGATTCAGAGAGCAGAAATAGCCCTCAGAAGTAATTTCTTTGCATGAAACGGGTCTGAATTCTCATCCGTTCAAAATCTACCAATCACCTGTAATAGTTAAGGTGGGAAATGCTCAGCTTAACCATGGTGGCTATCACTAGAAAAACCTGGATAACACCTGATGTGTGATATGTAATTAGTGGAAATGACAGGGCAGCTGCAGTAATTTCTGGCTCTCCTTGTGTGCTGTTGATGTGGCACGTTCTGGCAGAGCAGTGGCCCAGGGATGCCACAAGGAGACAGAGGGTGAGAGGTACCTGGGGGAGAAAGGCTGGGGGGAGGTTTGTGCACCCAAAGTGGTTTTCTGCCTGTGTTTGGGCCAAGCCACTTGTCATTCCTGGAGAGGGACAGCAGGGGTGACCGGCCTCGCTCCCAGGAGCTCCCAGGAGCTGCAAGAAGGGACAACAGTGACTTCACTTTTTGCTCATCGTTTACCACCCTCCGTGTTTTCTCGGCAAGTGTTAGCTCAGGTTTGGCTCAGGATGATGTGGGGAAAGAGCTCCGGACAGGATTCCTGCATTGGGAGCTAGATGGCGCCGTGGAATAATGCTCCAGCCTTTCACCTGGCTGTCCTGGGGCAGACCCGGCGCGGCCAGGTGACCCCTGGAGATCCGTGTGCCTTCGGGGGTGTAAACCCACACCGAGGACATCATCCATGTCCTGGTGTCCTCCTGGGCGCCCAGCCCCTGCTGGACATCAGCAGGGACTCGGAGCTGGAACTGCACTGCTCCGAATGGAGGCAGGAGGATCCTTGGGGGACACCTGCCCCCAGGTGAGCCGTGTGCTCGCTCCAGTGGGGGCTCTGCAAAGGCAGGGGGCCGGGACAGCAGAAATCCTGCACCTGCATTCATATAGCCAGGTGGAGAGAAGCACAGCTGCTGGTGCTACTACCAATGAAAGCTGTCCATTTATTATTATTTTTAAATTTTTTTTCAGTTATATTAAATAAAAGCAAGGAACCTACAACCCATACATAACTCCTTTGGCAACACTGAGAGGTATTTCCAGTTTTTCCGGCTATTTTTCTGGTGGTGTTAAAGGATACTTGCCTGGAATCATCCAAACTTTCCACTGAACTACTTTTAAAAGGGGGAAAAAAAATAAAAAAGCAAGCACACAATAGAATAAACTGGAAAGCACATCTCTGTGCACAAATGTCAGCACAGTGCCGGGTATGGGATTTGTATTCAGACAAAGTCTTGCTCTTTCTTTTTGTGAGGGGAAAAAAAAGAGTTCTTACTTAAAAACAAATGGCTTATAAAACAATGCAAAGAGAGTGGGGAAGACCACTTTATTGTGAAAAACTGAAAATTCAAAGAGCAGCACCATGTGAGAGCTCAAACAGCAGTCAGCAATGGGAGCAGCCACGGGACAATTTGGAGGATGATCAGTGGAGGCTGGAAAATGTTTAATGGGGGCTGGACACCCAGCTCATGCAGATGCACGGAATTGTTCTGTGGCTCCTCTGAAGCAAACTGAGCGATAACCAGCTTCAAACCCTGCACCCCCAGCCCTTCATCAGTGTCCCTGGCCTCAGCTGCTAGCAGAAGGATGGATGAACAGCTGGCCTAGGAAATGGGTTATCCTTTGGCCTCTAGGAAGGCTGGAACACCGTGATGCTGTCACCAGTCTCGGCAGGGCTCAGAGCTGTGTGGGGTGTCCGGACCAGGGGGATCTTCTGCCTTCCTCTCTGGGGTATCTGGTGCCATTTATGACTGGAAGGGTCACTGGGGGCAGACCCAGCTCCCACCATCCCTGGGGAGAGGATGCTGTGCCCTGGCCCTGCTGGGCCCCTTCCCACCCTCTGTCTTCTGCCCATTTCAGATGCTCAGCAATAAGCAGAGAGGGGCTGTGCTGCACCCTGTGCTGCCCTGACACCAATAACTGCTCTCAACCTTCCAAAAAAACCCAACAACCCTTCCCCAAAACAAAACAAAAATAAACCCCACAAAGATCCCACTGAAAAACCAAGAAACAAACAAGGCAGAATGTAGAGAAAATACCTTGGGAAGAAGCTCCCAAGGTTTGTTCCAAAAAGACTGGAGGCGTGTGTGTCTCGGCATCTCCTTGCTGACCGTGTGAGGGGACAGACATTCATGAACATTCTTGAAGCTTTACTTCTTCTTCCTATTTTTTTCCTGACATTTGCTGTTTTATGCTCTCTGGCAACCAGCAGAGCTCCACTGATGCTGAATTGCAGGGCCCACGGAGATACTAAGGAAATATTTTTCCTAGCAACAAGCGGCGCATGAAAACACCGAGAGCCTCTTCCCCTGCTCGTATTTCCCTTTGGTTTTTTTGGTCATCTGCTGCTGAGATAAGAGCTACAGGGGAAACCTGCCACTGGCTCGTGTTTTGTGAGGCAGTCTGGAGTGGAGGAGCATGTGGAAGGGTTTTGCCTGCGGAGCCATGGTGCTGAGTGGGAATGCTGCCTGCCATGCCCTGCTGGGTCAGTCCCTGGCTGCTCACTCCTGGCTGGCCCTGAGGGACCCTCAGGTGGCTCTGCAGTACCCTGAGGTGGCTCTCAGTACCCTCAGGTGGCTCTCAGTACCCTCAGGTGGCTCTGCAGTACCCT
Source organism: Prinia subflava (assembly GCF_021018805.1). NCBI lineage: Eukaryota > Metazoa > Chordata > Aves > Passeriformes > Cisticolidae > Prinia > Prinia subflava. The sequence goes on along the minus strand of NC_086251.1, from coordinate 1,774,955 downwards.
CAGGTGGCTCTCAGTACCCTCAGGTGGCTCTCAGTGCCTTCAGGTGGCTCTCAGTACCCTCAGGTGGCTCTCAGTACCCTCAGGTGGCTCTGCAGTACCCTCAGGTGGCTCTCAGTACCCTCAGGTGGCTCTCAGTGCCTTCAGGTGGCTCTCAGTACCCTCAGGTGGCTCTCAGTGCCTTCAGGTGGCTCTCAGTGCCTTCAGGTGGCTCTCAGTACCCTCAGGTGGCTCTCAGTACCCTCAGGTGGCTCTCAGTACCCTCAGGTGGATCTCAGTACCCTGAGGTGGATCTCAGTACCCTCAGGTGAATCTCAGTACCCTCAGGTGAATCTCAGTACCCTCAGGTGGCTCTCAGGACCCTGAGGTGGCTTTCCAGCCAGGACAGGGGTGCATGGCCTGTCCCTAAGGTGGCATCTACATCCAGACTGTCTGGGGTAGGTCGCTTGGGAGCTCTGCTGCTGCCTGAGGCACCTATTCCCAGAGAATCCTTCACAGGCAAGGCTCTTGGACATTGCTCTACTGAGAATTAATGAGAATAGCCATTAATGAGGGATAATGGGAGCATGCCCAGCTGCCAGGGCAGTGAGGGTCCAGTTGTATCCCCTCTCAAGTGGATGTGCTAACTGGGAGCAGGCTTGAGTTCCTGAGCAAGCAGGAGAACCATGGGCTTCTCCCATGCTTCTCTTCATTCCCTTTATGTCTGTGGAAACCTCATGGTACTTCATCCCTAGGAGAGCATTTCCTATTTATTCTCTGCTGGTGAGACAGGGATAAGGTGTGAACATTATTTTCCCAAAAATGTGTTTTTTTCTGGGACTGAATTACCAGCCATGGGAGGGCACTGACTGGTCCTGGTGTCTCTTGTGAGTAACTCTCTGTTACTCTTTGTGTAACTCCCTTCCCTGTCCTTGCTCAGCCATCCTGAAATAGCATCCACAGCTGGGAGGGCAGAAAGGCTTTGTCACCACCAGCAGATCACTGTTCCTGCCTCTGCAGGGTCAGCTGCTGAGGACAACGTGGCCAAGACCACGACTGCACCAGTGAGGAGCGTGGCAAGTCAGGAAGCAGTGGGAAATTACACAAATTAGTGGGCAGAGTTGAAAGCATCCTCGAGGCAGAGCCAGGCTCTGAATTTTGGGCCAGCCTCACACCTACAGGGTGACTATTTTGTGAGTAACTTCAGTGGGGTTAGGACGGAGCCCAGGAGGTTCTTACTCATCACTTGATGGGTCACTGACAAGAACAACATCTGCAGAACATGGTCCTGTGTCATCAGTGTGTTTCCTGACTTTGTCCCCTAGTGTTCCAGAAGAATTTACCCTCTGGAAAAGCCTGATGGAGCAAACTGAAAAGCTTTGTCTGCAGTGGAACACTTACTTCTGTCGCTGTGTAGAAATAGCTTGCATAAAGATAGGAGCAGCTTTGTAAAACTGCTTTGAAAGCAGCACGTAGGCAACACAATCCACACTCCAGGCAGACAGGCATGTCCCCGGAAAAGAAACTGTCCTGCAGGCTGAAAATGGAGACCAAAATCTTATATTTTGCCTGCATATATATCTACAGTACAGTCTGATTCTTACAAACTCTGCTTAGCACTTCTATGGTTCCTGCACGTGGCCGTGGAGCTGGGTTTTTTTTTTGCAGTGAAATTGCAAATTTGGCCCAACTATGATGATTTTACATACTTTAAAAGAATACTGAATAGTGAAGGATAAAGTTTTAAAAATAACCCCTCAGTTTTTTTTTAACTGAACTTGAACTCTTAAGGGGTTTCAGATTTGCCAGTTGCTCATTACAATTTATCCGGGAATTGTATTGCGGTGAACATCCTAACGTGTAGGGACCAGATAGAAGACCCAAAGGCTCTATTGTGTGAGGAAGGACAAATTTTCTGGTTTATCCTTCACTTTGGGAAGGAAAACAATGCGAGGAAATGGTGTGTTGATCAGTGTGTTGCACACATCGTGCTCTATAGAACAAGAAACACGGGGCAGTTGCCTTCTGTCCATTCCAATGATGTTCTGTGGGCAGGTTGGTGAGGTACAGTGCTTAATGGCTTTTTATTATTTATGTTCTGAACTGTCACTGAAAGATTCTAAATATAAATCAGAGTAAACTCAAAAGCATCTATTTATTCTGAGACAGAAGTGGGAACGCCCCCTCCTTGCAGCTAACAATAGAAGTGGCAAATTGTTCAACAATTAAATTGAAAAATATTAATAATAGGTGCGTTATGCATGTTAAACAAGACCTCAATAAGCTTTCTGTTTTATTGTTTAACTGCACGTATGAGTCATAAGGAAAGTGTTAATGGCCAGGATCAGATATGAATCACGTATTTGTGAACAATCTTCCAAGGGCACCGAAACCCCAAACACATTTATTCTTGGTTGTTAAGTCAGCTCTGCGCTTGGAAACTGAAAGTGCAGAGTGAGAGTTTGTTTATTAACCAGCGGATCTTATTGACACAGATTGATAATGAGGGGCGAAAAACAAGGAGAGGAGCCGGTGGTGCCCTGGGCTCTGTGTCCCTGGGGGATAAATCACAAAAGCGACCTGAGCAGGCCATCAAATGCTGCAAGGTTCTGTGACTGTGAAAGGAAATCCCCTGTTCATGAAGGGAATCCATGTGGCACCCTGTTTGTGAGGAGAGGTGCCCTGTTCCCTCAGAAGCTGACTCGCAGCATTTATTGTTTTCACTGCTTTAGCATCAGGCTGAGAGAATTCCCTTCGAGGGGAACAAACAAAAGCAGTGGATGCAGGGGAATAGCTTGGGTGTTGATCATGGAATGTGGTGATTTGCATCACAGATGGAACATTGCTATCACTGAGCCACAAGCTGTTCTTCCTGGCTGGTTTGGGCTTGCTAAGGGACCCAGGTTCTCTGTAGGAAGGACTCTCACCTGGGAGTTATTTCCAACCCCTGGTAACAAGTGTGTTTCTAGTTACCTCATTTCTGCGAGTTGCAGGCTCAGTTGCCTGCTCTGGAGGAGAGATGGAAGCAACTGGCAGAGCTCATGTCCAGAGTTTTAGGCTACAAACAGTTTTTGAGTTCTAGCTATGGTTTAGGGGAGATCTCTGGAGTTCTAGGTCAGCCTCTGATACTGCCTGATCTTGGAAAAAATCAGTTTTTCTTGTCTGTTTTCCCTGCTGTGAAACGGATCCCGAAAAGCCTTTGGATAAACTGCAGTGGGGATTGTGCAATGCACATCCCATCCTTTATTCACCAAGCTGCTGTTGGATTTTACCTGTGCTGGGATTATTGGTGCCATCGAGGCACACAGCATGGAGCTGCTTTGGAACACGACTCAATTGATGTGGCTTTTGCAAAGGTATGTGCTTGCTTGCCCAGCTCATTGCTGGCTTTCTTAAATCTAAAATATACTTAAGTTTTAGCAATAACAGCAGTGATTGTATTTTTGTGTATCTGAGGTTAGTTTGACACTGCCATTCTAATCTTACAAGACCATAAAGATCTGACTATCAATGGTAATGTTAAAAAAAAGCAAGAAGTGGAACAAATACCTTGGCAAGGCTTTGCCTGAGCCTGTATTTAGATGGGGAATTCCTGGCCCTGGTCTGCTACCACCAAACCTCACTTCCAGATAAGAAATGACACATATTTGCAAAATGTGTTCGTGCACAAACCTCCCTGCTGGAGAGCCCGAGGAACTGGTTTTTGGCACAGGTGCAAACGTGGCTCGTGCTCTCAGGTGGCAGCATGCTTGGAACCAGAGCTGGCACACCCCTGGCCGCTTTGGGAGGCCACTGCAGCCTCCTCCAGGGCTTTGGGATGTTGGGGATGCCAATATGTGTGTGGGGTTTAACTTTAAAGAAAGTAACCATTAGTGTTTTTACTCAAAGGAGATTTAATTCAAGTGAGGTTTGGTGGTGACCCAGCAGAGACACATGTGAAGTACAAATCTACAGTCATTTTTCAGGTATATTTAATTTCCAGCAACTTCCTAGTCTAACCAGATCTTCAAATATATTTTTTTTCCTTTTCACCTGTTAATATTCACATGTTTAAAGCTAGGCAGATGCACAAGGTTTACAATAACAGAGCCAAATATATAAAGAACTGAGAGTTGTTCACTTTGCTGTTTTTGTCAGTATTCAAGTTCTTTTTGAGTGGGGACAGACCTAACAATCCCTGAGACTTTTTGCTGTTGCAGAAACATAAATTGACAATGATTAGGGATGCTTCCGTCAGCCTGTTTTTTCTTTCTGTCTCAAAGTGGGATGCCCCGTCTGCTCTGTTTAGGCAGAAGTAGGGCAGGTCTGCCTTGAAAATAAAAGCAAATAAACCCCTTTTCACCTCATCAAATTTAGCTTATTTTTACATTTTCTTACACTTTGTAAGTCTTACCTGCTTTGAGCAACTTGAGTGGGAGTACAAATACAACTGTATAGACCCATGGCATGCCGAGGCTTTATGGCCAAGTCCTTTCTGAATGCTGAAATAAAAATATTGGGATTTTTATCACTGATCAACACACCATTTTTATTTAATTGGCATTAGAATTCAACCACCTTACTGCAGGCACGTGGGTTGGTGTGTTGTGACCACATTGCTGTTGTGGTTTGGTGTCAGATCGTGCCTCTGAGTGACATCTTTGGGGATGTGTGTGTGTCTCCAGCTCAGATCACACAGGCATGTGCTGTAGCTCACACCAGGGAGATGTGCTCAAAAGCCTGGTGGGAACTGGTACCTCTCTTTCTCTCACTTTTGTGTTTGTCGCTGTCTGGAGTGAGAGCAAAAATAAAGGATCCTCCCTGCAGTGCAAAGCAGTGTGACTTTTGTCTTCATGCCCTTGTTGTTGAAGCATTCCCCAAAAAAGGGCTGGAGCTGATGCCTGTTGGTGTTGCTGTTTTATCTTTAAACTCTGTGTACAGTCCATATCCGTGATTTTGGGTGCAGCCTGATGATTTTCCTTATTTGTAGCTGGGTCAGATGTGTTGAATTTTTTTCTCATTAGAAGATGAAGCTTGTCTCCATCCCTTGTCTACAAAGAGTCTCCCTGGCTTGTGCCTGCCCTCAGCAGGGTCAGCTCACAGAGCCTGCAGCCTGCTCAAGGTTGGAAATTCAGGCTTTGCTGCCATACATTGTCTGAGGGTTAAATAATGACTGCACTGAGCTGATTACCAGAGAACATTCAGTTTCCTTATTGCTGATGAAAGGGCTGGAATACGTGTCCAAATCCCATTAGTGGGAATCCAGTCACAGCAGAACTATGTGAGATTTCTCAGGGCTCGTGTGGTATAATTGTACAAATATGAGGTATGGAAGGGAATAAGCCTAATTTTATGAGCTGTTTCTGTGCTATTGCAGTGTTGTTTTTATTTTAAAAGCCACAATCTGTGCTGGTACAGGTTCAAAGAATCATTCTTTAACATTTTATGGTTTGGAGGTGCAAGAACATCTCTGTAACGTGGTAGTTACATCTCAGAGTCTCCAGATCCTCACAATATCCTGCAGAAAGCCAGAGCAGCTGCCAGGCTCTCAGTGCTGGGGCTGGGAGTGCAGGTGAACTAAAAATGGCCCCACCTGAGCTGCACTTCAGCTTTTATTCAGTGGTGCTCAGGTGTAGGAGCTCTGGAGCAGCTGACTTCATCAGGCCTTCTGCTATTGAGAGAACAGAGCATAAACTGAGGGGTTTATTTCCTCCTATACCTATTGGAAGATCCCATGCAAATAATTCCCAAGTCCCAAAGGAGTGTTGAACACTTGTGGTTACCCAGGAAGAGAAGGAAGGGTTGTCTTGTTTGGAATGCTCTTAAAGTTGCTCCAGCCAGTTCATAAACATCTTCATCTCTGTATCAAGGCCTCAAGGGAGCCCTGGATTAGAAGTGTGAGGGGTTTTATCCCAAAATACAAATGTTACTATTAAATGCAGTTAAATACAATTAAATTGGGGGATATTTAATGTTCAGTTACAAAAAAACCTAGCTGAACCACCTTAGTCTGAGTTGAGAAAATAGAGGACAGAATTAGGTATAAATTAGCAGCAATGGGAAAGATAGCTGAGTTTAACCTTTTGTACACTGTTCTCTATATAGAATGAGGAAAAACTGCACATCAGAAGCATTTATTGCCAGGTTAAGTTAAAAGCTGTCCACAATGTGCTGATTGCAAAGTCCATTTAACTGCACAAGTATTGGCACTGGCTTGTAGGTATGAAAATAAGTATATTTTATTCTGATAGCAATATGTTATGGCTCACATTCATTTGCTCAATAATACTCATCCTAGAAATAAGAATATCATAACTACTCATATATAGCTAAGTTGCTGCTGTGTTCTGTTATGGCAGCTTCAGGAGCCGGGGATTTGGGGCCAAGGGCTTTTTCAGAAAGTGATTTATTCTGCAGGAAGAGATGTGCAATAAGAGGTAATGATGCGTCCACCAAACGTTACTGCTCTCCCTATAAAAAATAAAAATTAACAAAAAATAAATTGTGGGGCCAAACACAGACCAGAAGGGAGATCTTGTACAGGTCCTTTGTTCCATGAGGGGTCTTTCCCAATGTCAGCAGTGTTCCAGTCAGCCTCTAAAGCAGTGACAACAGTGAGAAATATGATTAGGATAGCAAGTGGATTGTATTTTTCATTTTCCTAGCAACAACAACAAAAAATATCCCAAGCAGGCATTCAACCCAAATATTTTAGCCCTTGGAATTAGCACCCTTGGGTTTACATTCCCATGACTCCCTGCAGTTGATACCTTTCACTGGGCTGTTGATAATCACTGGTTTTTGTTTGCTTCTTCCACTTTAGCAGCTCTGTGGGTTGAGCGGCTGTTTGTACAGTATTATTAACAAATATGGCCCTGGTCTGCCACTGTGGGCAATTATTTTGTGTTTATTAGCAGTCCTTTACAGCCTGCTTGTCACTTTTTGGGCAGGTGACTGTTCTGTGCTGGGCTGCAGGCAGAGGTACTGATACGAGTAAGAGCGCACGGAGACTTAGCACAGTTTATAGGGGCAGGTGGAAGAGATAAAGGAATAGTGTCATATTTATTGGTTTGTGAGTGAGGGCCATAAAATCCAACCCGGGGCATTAGAACAGAAAGTAAGTGGGGTTATTTTGGGTTTTTTTCTTGATTTGTTGGGGGTTTTTTTAAGCTTGCTACCCTCACTGCTTTGAAGTACTCTTGTCTGCTTTCTGCTTTTGTTGCCTTCAGATGAACTCAGCCATAACATTCTTCCTTGAAAAACTAGAAACACAAGCAAACTGCTGATTGCTCAGAGTAGGAAGTTAAAAAACCAACCAAACAAAGCCACACAAATACTGTGAGATCTGTTTGGAATGCATTTTGAGCCAACTTCTTCTTAAACAATGAAAAGTCTCTGGTTAAGGTTTATGATAAATTACGGGGTTCAGAACCATTACAGGGTAGGAAGTTGAATTCCAAACTGGAGGACTGGAGAGGTCTGACAGCTGTTTTTATTAGAGCTGTGGAAATGTGGTATTTCTGCTCAGAAAACACCTCAGGTAGCCAAGTTTGGGACAGTCTCACTGCCTTGGACTGAAACTGGGGCTTGCATTAAGACCCTGTAATGAGAGATTCCAGCTCCTGAATAGGCATTCCATTTGTGTGTCCCAAACCTGGATGGGATTTCTAACAAACACCCTGGCTTTGGCTCATTTCTGTTGGAAAGGGTCTCTTACGAGGTTTTTGTTGCCTTTGGGTCTGGTTGCACTGGGAAATATTTAGGAGCCACACTTCGGTGGTACTGGGAAATACAAAGGCAAGGCTTCTACTCTGCCAATAGTTTGTGTCCAGTTCTTATCCCCCAGGCTGGGTGGGTGTTATTTGTCATGACTCCAGAAATTCTTAGGCACCTGTTTATGTGAAAGGCAGGGAGCAGATGCCTCTGTTTTTTGTGACTGCTGTATTCAGGTTATTTCCTCATTGCCCTGTGCCAGCTCAGACCCACCATGGTGTTAAACAGAACATGTAATAATCCACTTTCAGCACAGCACGTTTATCACTTGCCTCAGATCAAAGGTGCGTGGCTTCAAAGGCTCTAGTGAAGTTGTGATGATGTAGAACACTGCCTTTATCAGTATCTGTTACACACTGATGATTGGGTGGTTTCATTTGGATTTTTTTTTAAAACACATTGTGTTCAATACTGCAAAACTCTTCCGAGATGTTTCCCATCCTTGCTGCCAATTGAAATGTTTAAATCAATCCAGCCTTTAGCATAAGATTATTTCCTTTTTCCTACCCAGAAAAGGTGTTTAAGCTGTTCTGCTTAGCTGTGTCATGGTATTCCTGCTCTTCCCTGCTGTCCCAGTGTTCCATGTCCCTGTTTGCTGTCCAATTCCCACAGCTTCCTTTCTCTGGCTTTGCTAGTGCTGTTACTGCACTCACTTGTTGTAAACCCTTCCTGAAGGTGCCACAGATGAGAAATGTGTCTGTTCCTGGCTCACTTTTGGAATTCAAGCAATACTTGAAAGCTTGTAAACCATTTAGGTCAAAACATGATTGTGTGCAGGATCTCATGGGGTAATTAGGAGGTTACCTGGAACTGTGCTTCCTTCAAGGGTTGGACTGATCCTAAACCTGGTTTCATGCTTTGCAAGGCTTCAGGCAGGGATTTTTAGAGATGTTTAGGAATGGCTGTGGGACAGTAGAAGTGTTTGCAGGAAATAAGGTACCAAACATTTCAGCTCTACAGTCTAATAATAATCATGGATAATAAGCTCAGTATTGGGTGCTTTTATGGTCAGTGGTTTAGAAATAATGGGGAGGATAAAGCAAAGATGGAAACAAACATTTCTGTAAATGAAATGTCATGTTTTATTTCATATCCTGCTGTTGTGTCAGTGTTGGTGAAACTCTCCTGAACATAGAGGGACAAGTTCTCATTCTCCAATTCCTTTTCCCTTGTGACTACCCAGGCCCATATGTTCCACATGTCTGTGATGAATGAATCATCATTTGCTTCAGATACCCCTGTAAAAATGACATTTTCATTTAATTCTTGTGCATGACATCTTGAAGCTCCAGTTTGGCAAGCTTGGGCGAGCAAGAAGTCAAGTGGAGGGTCTTGTTTAATTGAGTGGAAATGCTCACGTGTGTTTTTTGTGAGATCAGGCTCACCAGATGATGAGCTGTGTTTTATTGTAGCGTGCACAATGCTTTGGCTTGTAAAAACCAATCGTGTTTTGTGATTTTTTTTTATTGCTATTATTATTTATTGGCAAAAACCTTAACTGATACTCAAAAATCTGGAAAGCAGATACTGCATAAATAATTCACTATTTTGTTATATAAAGGGGAGGGAGGGGAAGCAAACTAATTATATTCTTCCTCACAACACGCTGAAATTTGGTTTGTAGAGTCTTAAAAGGAGCAGAAGTGAGAGCCAGCTGCCTACAGAGAACTCCCTTTTTTTCCCCAGTCTTTTCTTTCAGCACAGCCAAGTCATCTCTTGCAGTAAACTGCTGAGTCAATCCTTTCAAAACCTCCCCAACTGTTTCTTATTTCTATAGAGTTAAGTGATAAGAGCCTGTTAAGGGTTACACCCTTCCGTGTTTACAGTGTTAAGGCAAACACGGGTATAGGAAGCAATTCCATTAAAATTTAAGGTGCATATCACATGGTATCACAGTTTTGTTGGCATATCTAATTTAATTTGGGTATGTGTGCAAATGAGGCTGGAGAGTTGCATTTCTGGTGATGGATACCGCTCCCTCCTAGAACCTTCTCTCAGCCTTTCAAGTGACCTAATTCTCAATATTTCCAGAAATAGGCAAGTCCTTCAGTCCCCTCTGCCAGCTCAAACTGTAGCTGCAGCAAGAAGTTGCTGTGTACTGGAATGGAGAGACAAATGATACCAGAAATGGCACTCCCAGCCCTGGGAAAGGGTTTCTTTGCCCCCGTGATGTGTGAGAGTCTCCTTTATCTCTCTGTGGGAATTTAGGAAGTTTTTACATGACTGAGGAACTGCAGATTCCAGGTACAGCACCAGCTCTGTGCAGTCAGGGGGGAGTTCTGCTGAAACAGCAGGAGTGACATCTGTAAAGCTGATAAAAACCCCTCCATAAATGTGCACAATTAAATGGGAATGGTGTTTCTTCCATTAGCTTTGAAAACATTCTGCAGGTTTTAATAGCTCTTTGATAGAGCTGTCAGCACAAACACATTTGGGGCAAGGTAATTTTATTTTCTCTTTTTACATCAGAACCACAATTCAGCACTGCATAAAAGATGTTTTTGAGAGCTGTTTTGGATTCCTAAAATTTGCATGTCAAAGACAAAATAATAAATATCTTGTGGTTTGGGTGTTTAATTGTAAACAGTCCAGAACCTTCACCCCATTGCCTCGTCTCGTTTCCTACTCTCATGGATGATGTCTGGCCAAAGCCAAAAGACAGCCCTAAAAAGCCCTTTTTCCACGCTCCCTCTGTCCCCTCCCTTCACCTTTTGGATAAGTTAAGAAAAAGCAGCTGTTGTGAAGGGTGACAAAACTCAGGAACTATCTCTGGGACAGCGCAGGGTTAAACAATGCAGAAAACATGGAATTTCTGCTTAGGGGAGAACTTAGAATCAGGATTGTAGTTAGGAAAAAATGTTTAGAGTTTTTTTTCTCCTAGTGGATAAAATAGAAGATGGGAATTTGTGTTTTTTCTTTTCTTCTATCTTCTCTGGTTTCTTGTTTCTTCTATCTTTTTAGCTTTAGGATAAATATTACAGGAAATCAACTCATTTAAAACATACATCCAGGGCATTGGTATTGCAGCTTATCTTCCTTTTTAAAAAAGCCCCTAAGTGCTAACCTGTGCAAATGAGTTTTATGAGATGATCTGAGGAAACCCACCAAATGGGAGCTTCTCAGTTGTCCTGGTTTGATTCACAACTGGGTGAAAACACCAAATTTTGTGATGGTGTTTTTGTATTTACTCTCTTTCCTTTCTGTAAGATAGACTTTGAGAGGAAAAAGGCAAAACAGGCCCAACACAGAGGTTACAAAGATAGCTTTATTAAGACAAACTAATAAAAAAAAAAAAAAAAAAAAAAAAAAAAAAAAAAAAAAAAGGAAAAAATTTGAACCTTTCAAAACTCTTCTCCCTTCTCCACAAACTATTCACTTTCCTACAACCAACCTAGAGAGACAAAACTATGATTTTCAGTCAATTTCACCATTTAAACCTCGTCTTCCATCACTTTGGAACATCGGTGATCTCTCTTCTCTCTCTCAGGCAGGGTTGGGGCTGTGGCGGCCCCAGCTCGCCCCAGCGCTCTGTCCCTCCCTCCCGCTGTCCCATTCCCGGCCGGGCAGCGCCGCGGGCGCTCGGGATCCACAGACGCCCATCCATGGCTGCGGCCGCGCTGCCATTTCATGAGGGGCCGGCCCGGAGCTGCCATCGGCGGGCACGGGCTCCCTGCCCCTGCCGGGGAAGGGCTCGGGGCCCCGGCCGGGCCTCGGGCCGGCTCTCCCCTCCGCAGGGAAGGGCGAGGTGTTTCCAGCTGCCACAAACCCGCTCCGGCCGGGCCGGGGCCGCGTTCCCATCCCCGCCCGGCCGGGAGCCCCCGGGCCCGGGGAGCTCCCGGGAAAGGCGCGGGCCGGGCGGGCCCGCAGGGGAGAGCCCGGAGCGCCTCAGGCTCCTGCGGGGCCCGAGGGGAAAGGGCGGCTGGGACTGCCTGGAATTGTGTGTGGACATGCCTCAGAGTCACATCCAGCTTCCTCAGTGGGCCAACAATCTGTCAGTATTCCAAAATGGACTCTGATAGGCGCTTGTCAGGAAACCAGTGCCCAGGTCCTAACAGAAAACTCCATCCACTGTAACTAAAACCTCAACTGTGTCAACCTATAACATCAATCGAGATGGGAAAACAAAAAAAGACAAAATGCCTGGGCTCAGGCCAGGCTTGGCTGTGGCACATGGGCCAACCCTGTCAAGGCTGAGGGCTTTGGGTGTCGGTGCAGAGCAGGGTTTGGGATTGATGGCGCGTCCTGTCCATGTTCGGGAGCCAGCAGTGAGATGGCAGCTCAGGTAAGGATTTCTGAGATTCCCAGTCTGCTCTCATAAACTCACTCAGGTTCTTGCAGTGCTTCCCTTTTCCCTGTGAATAACTCCTTTTCTCCACTGGATTTCATGGGAAGCTGGGTACTCTGATAGCCTTTATCCTTTGCAAACCTCCACCAATATTTATTTGATGTACATTACATTCAGAGGCCATTATGAAATTTGACTTGACTGTTTGTAGGTCTTCTGAAAACCATGGATTGTAGGAAAGTTCATAATATTTTTGTGTTAGCTTATTTGCAGGTTTTTTTTGCCTGGGCAAAGGGCTGTATGTTTTTGTGTTGCCTGTGGTTTATTCTTGGAGTAACAAACTTAGGCTGAGTTTTAGGCATGTTACAGTAAGAATCCAGGTGTTTCTCAGAATGAGAATTAAAATACATTTGGTTGCCCATGTCAAAAATACTCTGATCATCTTATTTTGGCACTTTAAGTGTGTTGGTGCTTGAAGCTTAGATTGAATTTGCTATCTAAAATTTGAAAGGATTGCAGACTCCCTGTGAAATATTTTTCCCCTCCTGCCATTCCTGTCTACAGAACACATTTTTTAACTGGGAAAATAAAAATCTAAGTCATAATGTGGATGTGCTTGTTAGAGCTTTGTGACACTGCTATTACTTTGTTCCTTGAAGTACGTGAAGTGGTTTTGGACTCTTCAAGAGCTGAATGGGATTTTCCTAGATGTAATTGCAGTTAAACGTGGACAACGGTGCGGGGAGATTTAGTCCTTGCTCTAAAAGAGGTGTGAAAAGAGGAGCAGACTGGCTGGGCAGCAGGTGGGACACTGGGAATCCAGCTGGAAACCAGGATCTGGATGTTGGTTTAACAGATTAGTTTCAGTGAAGGGAAAGGAGCAGAGTTTCGTGGCAGGATGTTGAAGGCAAGAAGGGTGTGATAAGAAAGCAGTGGGATGGGTGATGTGCAAGGTCTGAGGAAGGATGTGGGCTGCAAGAGAGAAGTCGGGTAACAGGGGCCAGAGAGGAGCCAGAAGATGGCACAGGGGGAACCACGAAAGAGCTTTGTGACTGTAAAGGGAGTTGGAGTTTTGCCAATGTGAGGCTTCTGCATTCCTACACAGAGAGACTGAGATAGGATGGAGAGGCCAAATGGGAACTGGCGTAGACGAGCTGGTAAGGTTTGCATTGAACAGCCCTCAGCTGTTGTTCCCTTGATCCAGGAGCCTCAAGATTTTATTTCCATGTCTTCAATTCGCACTGGGTGTAGTTCTGCAGGAGGATCAAACCCAGCATTCCAAAAGTAGCGGGAGCAGGTGTAGATAGGGAGAACCCCGTGGCTGCCGAAGCTGTGCTCATCCCTTCGTAACCAAAAGTTTCCCATTCAGCTGCAAATCGCATCTCGTTCCCAGATCCTTGCTCTGGGAAGAGAAGGTGATGATTTGTGTAATGGCTCGATTGAAATGGATAAAGGGGAATCTTTGCATTTGGTTAACAATTGTAGGGGATACTCCCAGCGCCTCCGACTGCTGCTTGCAGATGCAGAACGATGCTCCAGCGAGCCTGGCTGTGTGTGTGCCACTTCTGAGCTGAATCATCGGCCTTTAAAACCACATTCAATGCTGTACTCCAGCGCCCGTGGTATTTCTACAAGGGAAGTTACAGTCACACTGGGCGGAGGAACCTCCCTGTCTGGCTATGGGGATAGTGAATACAAGGAAATGCTTGCGGTTGTGGACATGATGGCATCGTTTGGTATTTCTCTGCTATTTTTTGCACCGATGCATTTCATTTGGCAGTTGAGAATTTCACAGCAAACACTCTGTAAGATGCAAACACTCTGTCCCAATGTTTAATGTTTTGGAACGCTAATGGATTTTATTTTTTTCTCTTTTTTCACCCCTCTCTCCGTGCTGAATGTTTCTTTCTCTTGCGGAGGTGAAGCTGTGTGTGAACTGCATACTGAGGGGGCTGCTGCCTGGCGCAGGCAGCCACACAGATCCTCTCCCTGTTCCTGAGCATCACGAGTGGGCTTTGGGAGCTGCTCACAGCCCCTCCTGCCCACGGCTGGAGGGTGCTTTCCTCTCGCCTCTCTCTGAGCATTGTGCAACACGCGTGTGTGATCCCCAAAGTGTTTCCTAAGATTCAGAGGAGGAAAATCATTATTTATTCTGGTCAGCAGCCACGTAGCACTGGAGAGCAGACAGCGCTCTGCTTTACATTCTGCTACAATTGCCATCTCCTTTTTCCCCCCATGCCAGCAGTTTCAGGCAGGGGTGAGAAATACTTGATGCCCGCAGTCTCTGTTCGTGTTCTCTCTAACGAGGCCTTTGGGATCCGTAAGGAGGATTTTGTGGGCCTCGCTAAGTGTAAGTTCCTGTGTATTGTGATGAGAAGTGCATATTACTCAAATTTTTGTGGGCTTCATTGTATTGGCCTAAACTTTGCCCCTGTACCACTGTGACCCAGCTTCCTGGCAACTTGTGAATCGAGGCCCTTTCATCCCAGCTGTGTGATAGATCCCAAGCAGGAGCGTGGAGTAAATGTGGTTTCTTATTCATGAATTAAGCCTTAAATGAATTGAGCAACACTGGTGTATTGTAAAAGGCAAGGCAAGATTGAAAAGGGCTTTTTAGAGGACCAGTGTTGAAGGTGTTTGGATTGAGACAGAATAACTTGGAGGAGTTACAGCTGGGCGGATCAGTTTATTATTCCTTCAGGTTTTTAAGGCCTTCTTTCACTTATTAGTAAGTTCTAGTGTGCTATCTTTACCTATCTAATTTTGAAGAAAAACAAAAGTGATCTGTGGTATAATTCTCCTTTCTTTAGTCTCTGTTGATGAAAGAAATGCTTACATGCAACTTAAATAATGAAGGCTTCCAACGTGCACTATTCATATTCCTTCTTGTCAATGCTTATGGTTGTGTGAAAGTGAAACCTGACTGAATATACTTTTCATTTCCTCTTTAATATGTCATTAATACCCAACCACAATGCACTGAATTTTGCATAGAACAAAAATGCCACCCTATAATGAAATTAGGCCCTTTTGAATGTGAAATATTAAGACAATCATTTTTGCTTTCTGTGTCATGAAGTCTGAGACTAGACAGATAATCTGACTATTAAAATGTTTATGTGAAGTTTGAGAAGTGCTCAATTTGTCTTTGAGAAACAATGAACAGCCACCATCATTCTCCCTGTCTTCAGCTGGAATTTTGGTGTGTCTGTTGCTTGGCATAACCAGGTCTCTCTCAAGAGAAAGACACTTCTATTCTCACCTGTAGGCTGGAGAAACCTGGGATGGTTGAGAGACAAGTGGAAATACAAGAGCAAATGAACATCCACATGAACCTCACAGCCTATTGCTGGTTCCAGAAGGCTGTGGATGTGTTTCAGTTACTGTTTCAGCCCTGATAAATGGACAACTTTAAAAAAAAAAAAAAAAAAAAAAAAAAAAAAAAAAAAAAAAAAAGTATAAATTCCCTGCTTGTAGCTGGGAATTTTGTGTGGTTCATCAATGAGTGGTGTCTGTGCTACTTCCAAGGGGGAATGAATGAATGAAGGTGGGGTAGGACTGGAAGATCTCTAGAGGTCCCTTCTAATCAGAAAAATTCTGTTTGTGGAGGTGTCTGTGCAGGCAGAGCAGGGCCCCTGTTCTTGTGCTGCTTTACCTGACTGACCTGCCTGAGCCATCGTGAGCTCACTGGGCTCATGCAGGGAGATTTTGGCTTTGGGCTTTCGCTGCTGAGGAGCTTTCATCAAAATATCTTCTCTCTTTTCATCTATTATAGCAAACAGTTAAATGATGTGAGAGTTCTTCCCTGGGTTCAGTGTCTCAGCTGAGTTGCTGATGTAATCCCCTGGGGAACCCTGAGTTCAAAATAGCCCACTGCTGTCATTAGAGCCTTATATTCCCTGTATTTTCTTGCTGTTCTCAGTGCCTTTGCAGCCATTAATGCCACACAAAGCTTTCCCTTGGGAAAGTGTCCAGGAGCTGACATTAGGGACCTCTGGGGAGAAAAACAGAGAAATGGGAACTGACTGCACATGGACAGCTTCTAAGAGAAACAGATACTACGTGTAAAGTGGATTACTTTTTTCCCCAAGCAAACCTTCCCTTCTATTGCTACTGCTGTAACAAATCTATTTGCTGGTGATGCAAAGAAAATAAAATCAGTTTAATTCACACCAATCTGACTCAGAGCTTCTCAGGCCTCCCTGTGGGCTTTTGCTGAGTGAAAACATGAACATCTGAAGATTGGGCTATGTGGAAGCACATAATGGTAATAAACCAGTAAAACTCATAAGATTGACAGCAGTGCCTCTGCTGAGTGGGCTTTGAAGGGACTATTATTTAACCTGTGATGAATTCCACCTGCAGCACCTTAGCTTTTTTGCCAAGCAGAATGCCTTGGTTTTTTTTTTTCGTTTTTCTTTTGCCTGTGCTTGCAGTGGGCACCCCACGTGCTGGTGTTGGTGCCTACATCCAGGGAAGGAATGCTTCCCGTGCAGCTCATTTCAATAAACCATTGTGGATCAGAATAGACGCCTGCATTCCTTGTCCTAAGAAAAATAGAAGATGAAATAGCGGAAATATCCAGCTCCCATGTATCAGGAAATCATATGTAAAAGCGTTGTTATTGCTGGCTCAGCCCAGCCTGCTGTTAGCCCCGGATCCTCGTTAGTGACCTGATGAGACCGGATTTCATCCCCTCTACCTGCTGGGTGGAAATGCATGTCACAGCAGCAAAAGCATCTGCTTCCTCTAGTTCAAAGCTTTGGCACTGCTGTGTTTCATTCTTAAATTGGTCTCAGAAGTTGTTTGGCAAGGGCGTGCTTAGTCATCTGTATTTTTATTTTTGGTTTGTGTCACTCAATAGCAGCTCTTGGTTACATTCTTCCATCAGAAATGCACAGGTTCGCTTTCTTTTAAAGTTTTGGTTATCTGGTTCACACCCTGAACTTCTGGGTGGCAATAAGAAGGGAAGAAGCTTTTCATTCATAAAGCTGGAATGATTGGAATAAGCACCAAGAACTTCCCTGCCTTCTCAAAGAAAAGGAACTTTATGAATGGGTGAGTCAAGGTGCAGATGGTGATATCGAAAATAATGCCTAATCGAGAACAAATATTTGAAGGGACTTCCACCTGTGAATAAGCACACCAGGTGTCTTTGAGCACACTGGATGCTGTGACAGCCAGGAAGATGTGCAGCTGAGTGATACCTGCTCACTTTCTCAGTCCTGCCAAGTTTCAGGGATGTGTGCAAACAAAGCACCTCACCTTCCTTCTGCTTGTGCTGATGGTACAGTGTCTTTAATATCTGGGCTGAGTGCCCTAGCTGATGGGCAAGGCTCCCTCTGGTAGCATTGGTGCCTCTGGAAGGAGCTGTTTGTGGTTTTCTAGGCTTGTGAGACTTCTTTGGCTCCCAGTGCCTGGTACGCTAATAAGGATTTACAGTCAGCTTTAATTGAAAAACAATGCTTGACCATCTTGAAGAGTGACATCAAAACTCACCAAGTCAGTAATGAAAAAAAAATTCCAGCCCAAACCTACTGTGTATTAGTTGGCTAATGTATCCTTCTGTGGCCATTGGTAAAATTCAGAAGTGAATGGAAGTGTTTCTGAAATGTGCTAGGAACCACCTGACACTGACATGACCCTACACTGTAAAAATGCTTGTAATAGTTTAAAAGATCTAGTACTTTTTGGGAAAATGTTAGTTGCCTTCTCTTTTACCTTGTGTCATCACCCTACTTCCCTGAGCCATCCTCCAAAGGAAAAAATAAGTAATTAGAGTGACGGGGTGAACCCACTGGGTGCAGATAACTGACCTCCCTTTGATTGTGCTGTCATATTGTGCACATGGTCAATCATGAGAAGCTGCATCTTCCCTTGGGAGATAATAAGGGCCATTGAACTCCAAAAATGTAATGTCACAATAAAAGAATGTGTTTGTGCTGATTCCGATGAGCCGCGATGCCGGCGCTGGAAAAGCTTCTGTGCCTGTTACTCTGTTTTAATGTTTCAGTTGTGGGCACAAGACTCTGCTCATTAGACAAACAGGGATATCAGAACAGCACTTTGAAATCATTTTGGTGGAAACATCCACGGAATGTACTGTCCCTACACTAACAACACTGGTGGCATTATTCATCCTGGCTTTATTTCTTAGCAAGAAATTTTCTCTGGAGCTCTGTTACCAGGCAGGACTAAAAGGCAGTAGGGTAGAAACAGCTGAACTCTAAAAGGAAAGAGGATTCTTTAAAAACAAGCTTGCAGCACCCTGAGAAAGGTAACACAGTTCATGCTGACCCTGAGTGTGATAGTTATGAATTGATAACTTGCATGGGAATCTTTTGAAGCATTTTGGAACTGCAGCTGCTTGTGTTGGAGTCTTCTCAGCTCCCCCTATCAGCCTGGCACCTTTGTGAGACAAGAGATTGCTGCAGGATCTGTGATGCTGTGAACAGCACAGCAATTCTCCAGTAAAATCCTGCAGACTGAGGTTTCCTCACAGATTTGGGCTGCTGCTGTGCTGTGCAGTCCCTGATTCTGAACAGGTTATAAAATGGAACTCCTGAGCTGGATTGAACTGCAGGGCTGAGGAGAAATCCTGCTGCCCTTCTCTGGGATAGGAAGTAGATTATTCTCTGGGATTCTGAGAATTTGGAGCTGCTGGGGAGAGTCCACCAGGTCAGGCCTTGGGTCTGCACCTCATAGCTGGACCTGGTCACTAAATTGCTTTTCTAAGGAGTCTTCAGTATGCAGGAAAGAATAAAAAGAGCAGGGTTACGTGAGGTGGAGAGGATGAGGAAGATGTAATTCAGTATGACACAAACACAAGCTGGAAAGGTGGAATCCTGTGTTTCTGCCCAGCTACAGCTGCTGATTAGGGGTATGGATACTTTCTTCTGCCTATTTTTTTTTTAATTTGAGGCTTTGTTCTTTCTGAATTACAGCTGTGGGTTGTTTATTATTACAATACTGTAGTACCTTATTTTTGTGATGTCCAGGATTTCCTCAAAATTCTGCTCAGAATGACTCCAGCAAGCTGCTTTCTTTCTGAAGTGTGGCTAGCCCTGCTTTGGTCACTTCTTTGCAAGTAGCTGCTAGTGGCAATTCTCAGGGAGCAGCTAACAGCTTGCAAGAAATTAATCAACCTTTTCTTTATATTCAGGCAAGATTTTTCCCTTTTCACGAGTTGGAAGAAAGAGGGCAGTAAGTTGTAATGGTTTTTAAAGAGTTACAAGTGCTGAAATAGCCAGTCAGGAGGAAAGTACCCATAAGGGTGTTATTGAAGTTGTCCCTCTGCTACATAACTTACAAGTTAATCAATGTTTCAGAGTTCAAAAGAGAGGAAGGTCAACACGGATTCTGATAAAGTTTATCTCGCGTCAGTAAGTTCAGAGGCTGCAGAGGGAGGATGTGAAATAATTCCCCAAAAAGTCGGGGCAGGGCATGCAGATCCTGTGCACCCCTGGCTAGGAAGCTGCAGTGGGTCACTGAGAGACAAGGAGCATTGCCCAGGGCTGCAGCACGGACAGTATATTGGATTTTTATCCTTGTTTTTGTTCCCAGTGTGATTCCCTCCTTCATTTTTGTGGGCAGCCTCCAGAAGGTAAAACATGCGTGGCCGCACACACAACAGGGAGAGCAAAGCTTTTGAGTTAAATATTCAAAACTCTTTATTACTTCTGAAGTTAAGTGGCTTGCCTAATTCCGATGAACTAAGCACCATGACAGAAACAAAAACTGGTGAAATTCAAGGCCCATTAAAGCCAGAGGAATTTTCCCAGGCTTTCGCTTTCTCCACTCACAACTATTCCACCTTACTTGATTTATAGTGCTGAGATTGTGTTCCTGATTTGCTCTTGGTTCAGAATGTGGTACTCAGCAGGGCAAAAAGATTCCGTCCTAGCAGGGAAGCAAAGTCTGCTGGCATCAGAGGAGATCATGGCTGAGAAGGGTTTTTTAGATGCAGCAGGAAAAGGGAGCATTTTTAAGGCCTTTTTCAACCCTAAGGGTTCTATGATTTTGCAAATAGATGTTTCTGGAGATGCTGAAAGCAAAGCCTTGCATTACTTGGAAAAGAAACCTTCAGAAAAATCTGATCTGTTGGAGTTTGGACATTCAGTGCTGGAAGTTGTCTTGACAACAAATGTATTTCCCAAATTATTTTTTTTAACTTTTTTTTCTAGCAGGAAATATAGTTGATACAAAGTCAGAATGATGTCAGAAAATGTGGAATGTCTGCTAGTTAACCCAGAGTTGAGAGATTTGATATTTGCTCAGAATGATGGATATATGTAATAGAGGCCTCCTTGGGCTGGAGGTGAGGGGGATGAGTCCAGGAGATTGGGTTTGGAGACATAAATAGCTGCTAAATATATATATATATATATATATATATATATATATATTTGGCTACATGTAGAAGAAAGTGCAGTTCATTAAGGATATTGACATTGGACTGTTTAGTTGGAGGTCCTGGCAAGTCTGCCTTCATAATTATACCGTACATCTCCAGGTTTCCCCTCATGTTTTTTTTCAGAGCTGTATATTTTCCAGCTAAATGTACATGATCAGCTAGTTGCTGAAATAATCCAAAACAGATTTTGCAAGGCAAATGCATTAGTTAGGATTTTAAATGTACTTACCCCTTAGTAAATAACTGTCCCATAGAAAAACATTGACTTTATTTCAGTTACGGGAGATGGATTTATTCCAGTTAAGGTGGGTATTGCTATAGTTTAACTTGCTGTTCTGGAGATATAATGATCAAAACCAGGATTTTTTTTTTCTTCTTTAATACCTACTGGAAATTTTGTTGACTTTTCACTAAAACTAAGAAATATGTCCCACTCTAGTTGAACCCACTCATGGTAGCTCCTTGAAAATTTTTCTAAACATGAAAAAAATCTTCTCAAGTCTAAATTTTAGCTTGCTGTCAGCATTGTAGATCACATTTAATTAGCTAACAAGCTTCAGGGCTCGTTTCAGCTGTTGTAGTGTGGAGTCACTGGGCTGTTTTTGGTGACTGCCTCCAAAGCTGTGTCCTGTCCATTCCTGCAGCAGGGGGAGGCTGAACGGGGCAGAAGTCAGTGGGTCTGATTTAATGCTGACCCCCTTCCATGTAACACTGTGAAAAGGAGGGGTCTTTGGATGAATTTACTGGGCACACTTTGCTGCAGCGTTCCTGAAACGCCTCCCTGGGCAGAGGCAATCCCTGCACTGCGGAGATTCTCCAGGCTTCTCTCCGGCCTCCCTTGCACAGAGCTCTCCCCGTGCAGAGTTTGACCACTCCCCAGCCTGGAGTGGGTGTTGAGGCAGCACCAGGGGAGCACCAGGGCCTCTCCCCAGTCCTCCCCAGTAGCTACTGGGCCATGCCTGGTGCTTTGCGGGTGCTTTTGACACCATGTGTGCAGCAAGGTGAAGCTCCTTGAGCTGTGTCTACAGCAGCTGAATTTATCTCTTGTACCAGTGGGTAAATCAAGTGGGGATCCTCAGGTGGATCCCTCTGATCAGGAGAGGATTTCAAAGAGGATCTCAACTCAGTTTTTCTCCCTTGGACCCTTTCAGCCTGCCATGGTCTCCAGAGGCGGCTTTTCTACCTGCGAAATGTTTTTGTCTGGTTCTCCAATTCCTTCTACGATCCTCTTGGCATTCCTGGAGCCATGAGGTGTTTCCCCCCTCTGTTTCCTTCCTTAGGCAGAGACCAGGGCCAGCCCTGCCAGCAGGGGTCAGGGGATACCTGAGCTAATCCTGCCTTCAGCACACCAGGAACGCTGCTGGTGGAACAAAACTTGAGACAGCAGAACCTGCACCCACTTCTTTGTGCACAGAGAGTTTTGTTAAGTTGTCGTGTAATTCAACACTTGCATGGACTATGCACAAAAATATTTAAATTGCTGCCTGCCTTGAATCCAGGTGCCTCAAAACCCCCAGGGTTTATAAGGTGTGAACTGCTCTTAGGTTTTCTTTAAGAATCAATACCAACCAAGCCCGTGCTTGGGTTTAATTCCATGTGTTACATGGCCGTGGACAACACACATGGGATGCTGAGTGCATGTAGATAGAAATGGTGAGGAAAGAAATTTTGCTCCACCCCAGTAATTTTTAAGAGACAATTTATATTCTGCAAACACATCCACCTCTCAAAATCAGTCTTGAAAGTCCAACTCTTTCACTGTTTGATGTCAGGAAGTGTGCCCAGGACACGCAGCAAACGCATTCCGTGGCTGCCACGTCATCAGCTCGTGTTCCCTCTTGGAACAGGAGCTGTGTCACGTAGGGATCCATCTCCTCAGCCTGCACTGGCAGCTCAGGTAGAATGCACATTTCCTGGGAGGTACACAGCCCTGTGCAGAGGTGCAATAAATATTTAAACATCATTAAACTTGAATGGGCTGCTTTTATTTTTTCTTTCCCTTCTGCTTTTTCCTTTTTCTCCCTCTTTCTTCTTTTTTTTTTTTTTTTTTTTTTTAGCCTTCCTGTAGGAATTGCTTTTGAAGGTATTTTGATTAGTTATGTAATTAGCCACTTGTACAGTTAAAAGCAAACTTTCAGGTCACATACTGTATGTTTACTCTTTGGCTTTAGGAGAGCTTCATTCAGAAGAAATTGCTATTGTTTCTTTGCCTTCCCATGGGAAAGCTTTAGTTTTGGAAACCATTCAACAAATGTAAGGTATGCAAAGAATACTGTAAAGACAGTTCTTGAGTTAGCCAACATTTTTTTCTTTTTTTTTTTTTTCAGCCAGTAGTTACCACTTGCTTTCTCCTGTATAAAGGCAGAGGTTTTTCGTGTGCATGCAGCCATGGACTGAGCTTTGATTTCTTGATGACCCGTGGAGCTGATGAATTGTCAGTGTTCTCTCTCTTTCCTACCCCCTGCCCCAGGTTGCAGGAGCTTTCAGAAGGGTAGAGTGACTCACCTTAGCTGATTCTGAGTCATTGCCTCAGCCATTCCTGAGGAAAAGTGACTATATGGTAGAATTAGCTGAACTGATAGATTTTCATGCTCAAATCTGCTCATATCTCTTTTACTTCTGGTGGAATGAATGTATATTTCAGCCTCAGGTAACTCCCTAAGACTGGGAGTTCATTGGAGACCTGAAGATGCTCATGAAGGACTTCACATTATTTTTCATCAGGAAAATGCTCTTTAGATGTCTGGCCCACAGTGCATTAGGCATGCATCATATCATAATGATCACTTTGATTATAGATTTAATACCCAGCTGGACTGAGTCAGAAATGCACTGAATTTATCCCCATCCTAAAATAAGTCTTGAGAGTGACTGAAGGATTAATCAAGTTTGCGAAATCTGACATTTCAGTTCGAGTGGATATGTAAACTCTCTGGTTTGCTTTGGTTCTCGGGTGGATTTCTCAATTATTTAATCTCATGTTATTATAGTGATAAGGTACTTCCTAATAAAAATTCAGAATGTAGCTTGTGAAGATAATTTTTGAATGCTTAAACCATGGAGAGATACACTTCTCATCTGAACACGGTAGATGTTTTTTTAGGCATCTCTTATGTTAGATTTGTGGGGAGGACTTGATTTTTTAACTGACAAAAAGAAGAATTCCCAGTCAAGTGCAACAACTTATTATGTAGCTTTATAAAATTAATGAATTGGTGCTATCAGCTTATCTTTTTTCTAAATATCCATCTTCTAAAATCCAGCTGTGCTGTCTTCTAAATGACACAGTGGAAAAGCAACAGAAACTTCCAATTGCGGCATTGATTGGTAGAGCAAAAATTTATGAGAGTGATGTTGTTACTGTATTACAAAGCATAGCATGAAAACGAGTTTGGTGTCTGCATCTCCTGCTATAAAACATAAAAAAAAATCCATCAACTCTTCCACCTTATGCCTTACCTGTTGACATAATTGCAATGTGGCTAAAAAAACCCTTAAAAGCAACAGGTACCACCTCCCACCCTTGATGGTTTGGCTGTGAGGGACTGTCATGAGGAAGCACTTGAGCACCAGGGTTGCATAAACTCTTTTCTATTTCAAGTCTTGAAGCTCTGCATAGCTGTCGTGCATGGGATGACCTTTCCTTCTGTGCTGAACTTTGACAGCCTGCAAGGGACACCTCTGCTTGCTTGGTGATTCACCTTTTCTTCTCCTGTGCACTAAAAAAACACCCAGTCCTCTCTGCCCAAACTCTCAGGAAGCAAATCCGTGTCTGGGTGATCACAATTCAAATCATTATTGGCATTGCTGGATGACTGGAATACAGCATCCGGCTTTGTTCCGGGATTCATCTTCTCTTTGGCTTCCTGTCATTGAACACAGGTTTTTGTGGACTCTCTTGCCATGGATCATTCCATTCTGTGTCTAAAACTGAGAGCACAAGGGAACAATTTCAGCTTTATTGAAAGCAGTGCTCTCCACCTGGGCTAATCTGACCTGGGCTAGCTCAGAAGGACATCCAATAGCACCTTGTCCTGGGAATGCCAAGCTTTCCAATGCCACCATTTCCTTGTCCTGGAAGCTTCTGTTCATGCTGAGTGCAAGACTTGACAGCCCTTTGGCTTGCAAAGAGCGGGCCAGGGCTAGCTGGGGGCAGGTGAGGTCTCCCCCAGCCAGGTGAGGGTGTCTCCATGAGAAGGTTTGGGGGTGATTTCCTCACCCAGCGCCTCTGCTAGCACCTCCCGGGGTTTGCACTGCCCTGGCCCGGCTGTGCAGGCACACCGAGGCACCCCGTCCTTATCGCTGGGACACGGGGAGCCGCAAGCCCCGAGGAGAGCAAAGCCCGGGCATAATGAAGGCGTGGGTGTTTGTCTTTCTAAAGCAGGGGCTCGTATCAAATGGCCCCGGGGGAAGCGAACCATTCCCAGGCAGAGGTGTGGTGGGAACTCAGATAAAGCTTTGTACATAGCCTGCAGGGGGAACAGCTTAGTGTGAAATGGAGTTTATTCAAACTCCGCAGAGCCTCGCAGCCCCTGCTGCTGTGGCAGGCTCTCATCTCCACAAGCCAGGACTGCTTCCAGGTAGAGCCCAGGCGAACTGTCAGGGAAAAGGGATGCTCCCTGCAGCAAAGGCTGGGAGAATGGTGTGGGCTTGTACTTGTCACTTTGTCAAGAGAATGCTGGTTATGTTCATTTCCTTCATTTCCTGCCTGCCTGTGTGTGCTTCAATGAGGCCGAAGGATTTGTGTCTCCTTGCCTTCAAAACACATGCTTTGGCATTTGCTTTTGCAGTATATTGATCTTCACAATATATTGATCTTCAGAGCCTGTGCCCCAAAGGAGAGAGGAATAAAAAACGAAGCCTTGCAATAAATTTTTGTGAGAGTCCATTTTAAGCATTGATTAAGGACCTCCAGTTATTCTGAAGACATCCTTTCTCTGAGGAGAAGAGACCAGGCTGCCTCCTCTCACCCGCTGTTCCAGTTTTATAGAACGCTTTGCTTTAATCGTGACTTCAATAAATAAACAATTTATCTGTGAAACACTCCAGATACTGAGAACCACATTCTAATGCGGTAGTTTAGGAGGTGGAGCAATGGCAATTGTTTCTCCTGCTTCCCATTAAACTAATTGTTACCAGTCCTCACAGGATCATGTTATCCCTAGGTGGGGCAGGGACAGAAGTGTCTGAAAGGGCTTCTTTGGCCATTGCATTTCCTTTTTGTCAAGTATGAAAGCTGCTCATGCAGCTCTGACCAGAGTCCTTTAAATCACTATCTTATCTCCAGGCCCTGAGATATCGACCAGAATGGAGTGCAGCAGGGTTTTATGAATGGAGCCACAGAATGAATTTGGTCGTTTGAGTCTGAGAAATTGTGTGAAGCTGCTGAACTGGAATTGCAATAATCCAGAGCATGCACTGAGTTTCCTGGTGTCATTAACACTGAGGTTCATTGTGTTTGGCTGCACACTGATTGAGTCAACAATTTTTATCTCTAGCATAGTAGAAGAGAGGCAGTGATCCATTGGCCTAACAAAAAAATCATTTATGAATTAACTCAAATACCAACGGTTAGTGTGTAGGAAATGTTTTCTGGCAAAAGGGAGGTCGTGGTTCAGTGCACTGGAATCAAGCAGGGAGGTGGAAAGGAGCCTGATTTTCAGCAGAGCAGGTGATCACCAGAGATATCTGAGGTTAAGGCACATTTGATTCTTCCTTTTAAGTGTTTTATTGTACATACAAAGTTATCAAGGAAAGCGTGTGGATTTTAAAGGAGGAATATGTGTCCTTTTACCATGATGCCTTTTTTAAGGAGTGGAGATTCTAACTTTGATCCCACAATGTAAATATTTGAAGTGGATGGGTATCAACATGCCCAAGTGGAATTTCTTTCCTTCTCGCTGTCCATCATCCTCCCCTCCAGGGGGCTGTGGGGCAGCAGCTCCCACGCTGCTGTCCCAAGCAGAGCCATCCCTGTTCTGAGGGATAAAAGCACAGCCAGGGAACGTTTGGTTGGGGTTTGCTGCAGGGCAGATGGAGAATGCCTACCCCAGTTACTGCTGACTAGCACTGCCACAGGAAAACATAGGAAGTGAAGGTATTTAGCAGGGTCATGGACCTGCTAAATTTAGGATCTGATGGGCTAGAGGAGAGACTGAAAAAACCTGAGTGTTTTCATAACAGAATTGATGAATGCACTGAGCAGATCCAATGTTGAATTGCTTTGCCAGTAAAACCCTCAATTTTCTTTGCTTTTTCTTTTTTTTTTTTTTATTTTACAATGGACTGAAAATAATGTATTTTGTGGAATGTGACTCTTGAAGCAGAAATATTTTAGTCTTTGTTTTAGCAGAAGAAAAAAATAACAAATGTAAAAATTTCTTTGAATGGAACTGATTTTATTTTTTTATTGAGTCACTGGCCATACCAAATACCAACAGTTCATGAAACTCCATCATTGTATCAGCATGCTGTAAAAATTCAACTATTTGTTTGTTTAAGGCACCTTCCCTAATACCTCCTAGGAAAATCTTGATGAATTATTTGAAACTTACAGGAATTAATGAAAATTCAGGCCTTGGTTTTAATCTATTCAAGTTCTCCAGCAGGAATTTCAAGTGTTGAAATTCAAATGTCTAAATTTGAGGGTTCCAAGATGTGCATACCAGTGGTGTGCAGAGGTGGAGCAGGGGTGCCCCCAGTGAAGTACCCCCAGTCTGGCAGTGGAGGAGAACAAGAACGTGGTAGGTGTAATAGTGAACCACTATTTCAGAATGTTCTCCTGAGTGCAGAGACAAGAAATAGTAGAAATTTCATTTCTCAGAGTTTTCTGCTTTTTAAAAATTTTTTTGAACATGCACACATGGATCTGTGCTGTGGTAAGGAATTCCCTGGGTTAAAAAACTCTTTGCATGAAGAAAGACCTTCTTTTATCCATCTTAGATTTGCCACCTGCAAGATTCATTTGTTGGTTCTTGTGTTGGTAGCTACACGTAGTGGTTGTTTTCTGTTCATCTTTTGCATGCCCATTGTGACCTTGGAGATCTTAACCACATGTTCCTCATAAATCCATGTTTTCCAGGCTGAGCACTCTCAGACTATCTTGTTTTTCATTGTGTAGAAGCTGGTTTGTTCCCCTGACCACAATTATTACCTTCTTTTTTCCATTTTATAAGATGGGGAAAGCAAAATTGTGGTGTTTGAGCCGTGGGCACATCACGGGCTGTTTAACACGGAATGTTGTTCCTTTCCTGTCTGGCTCCTGACAGTATCTGCTGTCTGTTTTCTGACTGTACTGGTGGAATTCCAGTGCCTGTGTTAGGGCTGATGTGCTGGAATGGATTCTCTGCCATGTGCTGAGTTATTCAGTAGGCTCTTCCTGCTGTTTACCCTAAATAACCTCGTGCATCTCTGTTTCCTAATCCAGTTTCCTCTGCTAATAACTCACACTCCTGCACTTGGCCAGGCTGCTTACAAAAAGCACAAGTGCCATTGCAAACTTGCTGTTTCCTGTGCTGAGGGTGTTTGCCTGCAGCTAAAACAAATTCCCAAACCCGTGGGACTAACCTGTCATGTACCAAACCTTGTGCTGCTTTCTCAGCTCTCCCTTCCTCTGCTCATTCCCTAGGGCAGGGAGCTTGCATCCTCCTTCAGACCTGCAGCCACAAAATAGTCAAGTAAAATGTAAAGTAAATGGGTAATTAAGATGGGCTCATGTAATCCTGGTATGTGATAGCAGATGAATGACTCTTTTGTGATTAAAAATGCTGGCAGGAGCCCTGTCTGTGTCCCCTCTGCTTGCCAGCATTAGTGTTAGTATTGCACTTGCCAGTGTCATTCAGAATGCTGTGAGTGGAACCATAAGTCATTATCACCTCAGTCATCTTTGCTCTCTTTGGTACCAAAAGCCACTCTCACTGTTAGTGCAGGTGATTGCCAGTGGGAACTGGCATAAACCTCAAAACTTGCTTTACATAATTCAGTTTTACCTATGCCAGCTACCGAGAGCTCGACAGCAGCTTGGAGATCAAAGGATGTATTGTCCATGCAAATCTCCTGGTGAAAAACCATTTCTTAATGATATAATATCTGGCAATTGCTCTTGCACACAATACCAAATGTGCTCATTTGTTGCTCTTAAAGAAATGTCTTGCAAGCATCTTCCCTGCTCTTCATTCGTGAACGCTCAGATGTGCCTTGCAGAAACAATTCTGAGATATAATTGCATTCTCTTAGTGACTCCATTAGATTTGCATCTCTGTGAGGGCAGACCTACCCTAAAACGAAGAACAGCAGGAGATTCACTTTTATGCTTTCAGACAGTGAGAACTTTTTGAGGCCACAAGGAGGGGAGAGAGTGTTACCTTAGCACACGGTTGCTCTCTCCTGATCCTCATCTCCCTCTCCCCTCCTGCAGGACCAGGTTGTTCTCTCAAATTTAGCTGTGTGATTTTGCTGCAGGCAGCTGCTTGAGTTACAACTCAATTGCTGCTCTCTCCCATCCCTGTATTTCAGATGAGTTCACAGAGCAGATCAAGATAAAGAGTGGAGGCTATGAATGAGAGCCAGGAAGGATGGTGAGGGGAAATCACCCAGGATAAATTGGCTGCTTTTTTTTCCCCCCCACATTACCTCTGTTACATCTTCTGATGGCACAAAGATATGCCAAGGACATAGCACTAGGTAAGGGATGAGAATATTCTCCTAATATTGAGTGGACAGTAGTTATTAAATATACTTATCAGAATGAATAATATGCTTTCCACATAAAAGGATATCATTTGACCATCTTACTCCTAGAGATCTCTGAACTTGTATGCTTTTCAAATGATTCTTAGTCTTTTGGAAGGGCAGTTTTTGGAATAATTTCTACGTAAAAATAACCTTAAAATATTTTAGACACTAGCCCGGAGTATTCTTTAATGGTCTTTAACTTTTCTCTACACAAACATCCAATGTATATTGGTGAATTTGACTTTGTTAAAATGTTAATCCCACAAGTTTTTACTTTGCTCCACTCTTGCGTCTGCAGCTCAGTCAGAATTAGCAATTTGATGTAGGTTAACAATTTGAATTTGCAATAAAAATAGAATCTGGGCACCTTACAGTGATCTCTTCCAGTGAGAGAAATGGATCTCAAGGATCCCAGCATTTAAAAAACCCCCAAATTAGCTTTAAAATGTCAACACTTTTATAGCAGTTTCCTAGTTAGGATGAAAGATTTTTTCAAACATGAGTGAATTCCCACAAGGGTTCTGTAGGAGGGAAGTTCTGTCAATTATTGGAGCTGACAGAGGGAAGCTGTGGCACAAACTGGGAACACTCCCTGACCCCAGTCTCGTGGAAAAGCCATGAATGGTCCTTCACCCAGCAGTTCCTTTTCTAAGATGAAAATTGGAGATGATGAAAAAAGTGTCTAAATGATAAGTAGACAAACAAATAGTAATAATGTGCTGCAAATTGCAGTTGCTGGCAATTGTTCTGAGTACAGAGTGAGCAATGCCAGTGTCCTTTATTAAGAAAAGATGACTGGAAACCTGTATTGATGACGTGGAGCATTTGACCAGCAGTGTTTGAGCAAGCTCCTTGCAGGATTAAATTGCAATGGACCAGCTGCAAGCCCTGATGGATAAGCAGAAATATTTGTACTGGTATCCCAACTTCAGAGCACTATTTATAAAAATGTCTTTGCTGGGGTGAAAACTGGATGGCACCAGGCTGCTCACACTCATTATGATCATGTGGAACTGAACCAAGTGACAGAGTTTTCACTGACAAATAAGATACGTGTTCTTAATTGGACAGGATAATCACTTTCCACTTATGGGTTTTTTTTTTATTTTGAATCATTCTGTGAAAAGAGAAGGAAAGGTTAATCAAATATTGTAACCTAAACCTAACCAAATCTAGCATTCATCCAAAAAATCCTACTGACCCAGAAGTACTAATTGATAAAAGAATTGCTGTTTGATTTTAGTGTGTATTGTGTTAATGAAATCTCCAGAAACTAAACCCCGAGATGTTTGCTTTTGTCCTCATTGCCCTCTCACTAGGACACCGCTGTGACAAAAAATGCTGTGATTTATAATTTCCCTGCTACCTGCCTGGCTGCTGCAGTGGTGCCTTTCATGCATTGAAACTTGCACGTGGCCTCTCCTTTGCTGCACCTCGCAGTTCTGTTGTCATAGCTGTTGTTTGGAGGGTTTTTGGGAGCAGAATGAAAACCTGGACCGTGTGTCTGCTTGCAAAGGCTTGTCAGAGACAGGAGGGGCCTGCAGCAAAACCAGCCAGTCTCTTAATTCTAGGTCTCACTATGATAATTGTAAATATTGTTTTGATGTTTGTGGATTCTGGATACTCTGAACAATATGCCTCCGACTTCAGAGAGTTCACAATTTAGAAGACCAAAAGTCAGTGACAGCTGAGAAGGGCAGATCAGTGAACAAGAAGGATTTGCTCCAATTTTGAGCAGTGAAAATTTGTCTTGCAAGGTCATAGAGGAGGACTAGCAGGCCAGATGCATTCCTTGGCCATACATTAGAAACAACTTGTGAGACTCACACTTTATTTTAAAGGAAGTAGAGATGCCTTTTGTTTTCCAAGTTTAGTATTTTGAAAGGTTTATTCTGAAGGGATTTTCATGTATGTATCCATTTTTCACTCAGATTGGGTTTCTTGTCAAGTTCCATGGTGGTATGGACCTGACTTCACTACCAGAAGTTATAGTAACTCAAGCAGGCAGTAGATCTTTATGGAAAAAATATGCAGAAGGTTAAAACTAATGTCTGCCCCTAATATTTGGTGGTGAAAATGAAAATGCTGTCAAATTTCAAGGTGCTGCCTATGACAGACTTTAATAGAAATGCTGTTAACTGAGTGCTACTTGAATTAAGCCTGTAAACCCACACAAAGGCGTGTTCTGGAGCAGGAATTGAACATCAGGATTGCTGGCTGGATTTTGAGGCTCGGTGTCAAGCACTGCCCTGCATTTCAGAGCCCTGGGGAGGAGAGCAGTGCAGTTGTGGCTGCACTGGATCTATCTGGAAGTGCTGCACAGCCCTAGTGGGGCTCCAGGAAAAGCAATGTGTCCTCATCACCTAAAGAAAACAAGTTAGGGAAAGCCTGTTAACATCTTTCCCATTCACTGATTTGTTTTGTTATGTGTACAATGAATCCCATTTAGTTTTCTGCATGCTGGGGATATGGTGAAGAGTTTGAGAGTGTGGAATTGTATTCCTTGGATAAAGTTCACACCTCAAATAGACCTTGAAGAAGGCATAAAGCCTGCTCTGGGTTCTCAGTTGGGAGTTAAGTGGGACTGAAATGGAGCATAGACCATAGATTGGCAGGTAGTAATGAATTTTATATACAGCAGTAGCTTATATGAAAATACTAATTCTTTACTTTACACTCAAAAGTACAATTTGGGATACTAACAGCAGGGATGACTATGGCACGAATAGCTGCCTGAAACGTGGCATTTTCATTTTCACCTCCAAATAGTAGGGCCAGACATTAGTTTTAACCTTCTGCATCCCATGGGGCTTTCTACAGCTAACACCAAAAACGTTCTTCAGTGATTTTATTTTGTCACCAGAAAAGGTATAGCCCCAGATTCTGTTTAGCTGACGATTTCTTTAGGTGACAGTACAACACCGTGCCAAGCACAAAGGCACAAGCCAATAATTAAAGGAAAAGGTTACACCCTTTAAAGGGTTTCTTTTTGTTTTGAGCTGCAAACTCTTTGCTGTAGCAAATGTAAGCATTGTGAAGAATGATGATGGGTGTCCCCTTCCCTTTAAACTCCTTCCTGCAGAGGGGAAAGCACGAGTGTCTCACAGTGGCCTCTTCCTTCCCTGCCTCTCTGGTGAGAAGTGAAACTCATCCTTGTTTGAGAGCCGTGCCCAGAGACGTGCCCAGCCTTTCTTTGTGTGCATCCAGGTGAAATCACTGGGGCCCCTTGTCGCTTCAGCTCGGGCTGGGGGCTGTGAGCGTGGCCAGCCCTCGGCAGCAGGGCTGCAGAGAGCTGGGACACCACAGGGGCACAGTGCTCCGAGGCTGCTCTGGAGTTTCACTCTTTCCAGTGCATTAAGTGAGTAGTTACCGTGAGGTTATTGCAAAACCCTGGGAAATGTTTTTGGTAGCTGGGTCTCTGGCACCAGCAGAGAATTCAGCTGATTTTTTCAAAATTCTGGCTCATGTTACAGTGGAACCGAGGATAAAATATCTATCTGTCCTTGCTTCTATTTTGCAAACCCCCAAACTATTTCGCTTACCCACGCATTGTGGTCCAAAGCATTGTGTGTTTTGGATTGTCTGAATTTTTATTTTGGCTTTTTTAAAGGTACACTATTTATAGGATTTAGGATGCTTAGTGGCATGCATGCTAATTGTAGAAACATCCATCAGATATTACCCAGTAGACCAGACAGGCTCCTTCATGGCTGTTATGGTCCATCAGGTAAATACATACTTTGGAACATGTACTAATGTCAAAAACCATGAGTTATTTACCCAGGAGATGCTGTTCCAGCATGCTGGGAAAATGTGTATCTAGGGTGGGGTTTGTTCAACAGCTGATTTTTAAACTTTTTTTTTTTTTGAAACTGAGAGGCCTATATCAGTTTTGAAAAAGCTGCCGTGACCCTTTATTCGAAAAATCCACAGATTTTCAAAGCTAACATTTGCCAAACTGTGTGCTGTTATTAATGTGCATTTATGCAGTGCTGTAACATTGCATATAACTGGTTCTAAAACCATTTTCCCAATAAGCCAGTGTATCCCTGTGGTTCTTATGTAATGCTGGCTTTGTCTGGCTGGTCATGGAGCAGATGGATTGCTGCTGCTCACACCCAAGCACTTGGGCTAGTCAGACCAGGGCCAGGTCTCCATGTTAATTCCTCAGTGTTGCCCAAGTCCCCACAGGAGATCAGGATAAATACATTGCATACCTCATGTAAAATGTGCATTTTCTCCACGTTAACCACTTCATCCCTGCAGCCAAGGTGGCTGTTTGCTCTTCAGGTTATTTTATGGCTGAGTAATTTGGGGTATGGAGAGAAGCAGTAACTTGTCCAAATTTAACCAGCTGGTCCTGACGTGAGGACACAAAATATTGTTTCCTCAAAGTAAAACTTTCTGGGCTTCCTGTATGTTTTGTCTCACCCCCTCCTCTTGTTTTTCTAAGTAATAAAGAGACAGATCTGCGTTTCTAAGCAGATAAAGAGACAGCTTTTTGTTCTTGTTATCGATCAGGGTCTCAAAAAACTGCTTCTGGAAACATCAGGAATGTGGATGTGTGGACCGCAGCATCATCTGAAACACAAAGTGTATAGCCCAATGCATTTGAGCATGCCCTCAGAATTTGAGTGTCTTCTAACTGAATGTTTTTTTCTCTCTTTCAAGACCATATTTGTGGGGATGCCTGCACTGAGCTGAATTTAGGTGTGCCTGCTGTAATCGTTTTTCTCTTGGATTTTTCATCCCCTACTCTGATTTTTCGAGGAGATGCATCCTAAGTTGGCATGGTATTTACAAAGTCCCAGCACTGCAGCCACACCCTGTGGGGACAGGCTGCAGCCCTGGGCAGGGCAGTGCAGGGAGGGGAAGGGGCTCCGTGGCAATCCCCTCTGCAGGAGTGCCAGCAGCACCAAAGGCAGAGGGCCATTCACATGGTTTGCAAATGCCTCTGTCACACGGTTATCTTTATAACCCGGCCCTATCTGTGGCTGGCGGGGCTCTGGCTTTCATTCACGTGCCAGCCCTGTACTACAACAATTAAAATATTGCACTCATAAAACCCTGAGCGCTGCGTGCGTGCGCGGCCTGACCAAAGCTCAGCGGATGAGATGGTGATCGCAGCCCCAGCTGCAAAATGGGGGAAAAAAGAAAATCTGTGCTATTTGGAGTAAAATCTGAGGCTGCTGGCGGTGTTATGCTCCATGTTCCAAGTGTCATTGCTGGCTGGTGATTTACGTTTTGCCTCTTCTCTGAGCGGCCTTTCTCCTGTGCGTTAGTTTGGACGACAATGCATTTTTTCATATGGGAGGAAGCAACAAAATAATAGAGAGAAATGAACCAATCAAAATCACGGTAAATAAAAGTCTCTCTCTCTCTTTCTTTCTTTTTGAGGCTCAAGAGGCAGCTGGCACTCTCAGGCTTTGTTATAGTGAGGAAAGAGAACAGCAAACTGCATGCAGTATAGAGTCAGTGTCATTGAAACTAATGGCATGAATGATCTCACACCATTGTAGTAGGACGGAGATTTACTGTGCTTAGGAGAGAACCCATATTATGGAGAAAAGCATCGATCTACTTCCACATTTTATTCACATGAACGACAAACAAGTTATTCACCACTCTGCAGCCTCATTCAATCCCTCAGTGTCTGAGTCACAATACCCCCAAGTCCCTCACACTTTACAGCTGTGCAGAGCACCTAGCCAATAACTACTTGTCCCCACTTTGCAACCAACAGAAAAGGTTTATTAGCCCCTCTCACTTGACCAGTTTGCAGTTCAGGCTTGTGTTTGCTGGATAATTTTAGCCACAGTGTTTGGTCCCTACAATAACATGTCCATTAATGCAATGTCCTCTCTCTCCCCCTCTTTTTCACGTTAGGCATTAGGCAGGTGGAGAGAGAAGCTGTGGTTGCGTTGCCAGTTTCACTTTTTTGATCAGATTTTGACATTTCCATGGCCTAGATGTTCTGCTTCCAAGCACTCAGTGACTGTTTGCTATGCAAAGAGTGCAAATAATGGTAGGCTACAATAAATGGAGATAGGAAAGGCAGGGAGAGAGATTCAGTGCAGTATGGATGCTTTGTTCTCAGTTTTTCTGTGTTTATTGACTAATGCCACCTGGTAGAGATTTTCTTTATTCTGTTTTTAACTCTAACTTGGGTACTGTAATGGAGATATCGTAGTGGTAACTATGGCAAAAGAAGGAAGATGCTGGCAAATGATTTCTGTTTCAGTGGGGAGATACTAAATAGTGGTGAAGAACAGTCCGAAAGCACACACTATGTTTAATTCCCCAGTTCTTTACATTACAGCATTACTATGCAAGTCCTCCTCAGCCATGAGAGAATGCTCTTGGTGGATGAATTTTGGATGATTCAGAGCCCCTGCCACTGTCACCCTCTTCATCCTCTGCCTTTTCAATGTAGCCTTTGGGGCAGATTGAAGATCTGACAGGGAAACCTGTGGGTACTGTGTTACCATGCCTGACTATTGGGAAATGTGAGGTTGATTTCCTCATTTCCTTTGAACAGGAAAACTCACTTTTGAGCCCTTTTTCATCATCATGTGTAGGACTCTGCACAGTCACCTTGTCTTCACAAGCTTTGTTGCACGCTCCTTAGTTGCACACATTTTCTATGGTCTCAAAGATTGCAGAAAACTCTTGTTTTTTCTCCAAGATTAAGTCACATCAAATCTATAGCTACCTGTTATCATATAATTGATATCATTGATTCTTCACTCTTTTTTTTCATTTATACTTCTTAGGGAATAAAAGCACAACAGGTTTCGAAATGCTAACGTTTCATAACGTTAAATGATTTGTCCCAAAGGAACTGGTGGCCGAGTCAGGAAAGGAATTTGTGTTCTAAACTCCTGCTCTCATTCTTAAAGGACACTCCCTTGAGCTTCTGCATCCCCTTGGTACGAACTCTGAAAATAGTGTGGAATAAAGGGAAAAAAGGTCTTAATATCCCCATTGCTCCCAGGAAAAAATAAATTCTGCATTTCTGAATTTGTCTTTTTAATGCATATTTTTGGTTGCCTCTTACAACCTCGTTCTCAAAATGGCATCAAACAACTGCAAGATCTTGACTTTAGGAATAAGAAACTTTTTGTTTAAGCTTGTCTTTCTGCTGGGATCTTAGTGCAGTAATTTCAGCATTAGCGAGATAGGCTGTTGAATTTCTTGCTCGTAAAAATCTGTGAGCTTGGCTGATTTGAATTACAAGTGACACTATTTCAGAAACCCTTTTAAAAAATAAAATTATTAAGAAATTAAAATTATTTTAAAAATTAAAGTTATTTTAAAAATTTAATTATTAAAAAATTTTGAAATTTTAGAAAGCCTTGCAATACATTGTGACTGCAAGTGGAGGGAGTGGAAAAGAATTTCCAGTCCCAGCTGGTTGCACAATGACCTTATCAAATAATTTAGTAAAGGAAAATAATAACCCAAAAATAATTCCTGAGAACTCAGCTCTAGAGGCACAAAGTGCTTTGGGCTTACCCTTCGTGGAAGAAGGTACAATGAAAAGTCCTTGTGTGTCTGGTTTAATTTTAAATCAGCACTCTAAATGTGCCATGGAATATGACTTAAATAGGGCATAAATTGACCTGCAACTTTTGGGCGTATAATAGAAATTAATCTTTACAGGGGGCTTCATGTGGGACTTAATTTCATTTTTAATGAACTTTGCTATCATGAACCTTCACAGCTTTTGCTGTTCTTTTAAACATGATAGTTCTTGCCATTTGATTACAGAAATTAGTTTAATTATAGATTGATGCCAAACGCATGACAAAACACAAATACACACTCAGAAGACTTAAATAGAAATTCTTTTACCCACTCAACACAAACAGATTCCTATTTGATAAATGCTTGTTTATAGGAACTGCCAATTTTATAATTCTAGTCTTAATGAGAAAACTGGCATACCTCTGTGTCAAGGGTTGGAGTATTCTTAGCTTCTGTGTACTTTGTATGTTTTCCATTTATATGGAATTTGCTACTAGAAGTGTGCCATTGCTGCTGGACTGAAAATATATCCAGTGACATGAAAATAACCAACTGTTTTAGCATTTTCAGACCTGGCAATTTTCTACAGCCACCATATGATATTTCTGGTGTTGAGGGTCTTTTGAATTTCTGAAAATGCTGGAAGGTTTTTGATAGAATTGTATTAAAATTGTAGCAGATCAGAAATCAGTCAGCCTTTAAATAGGAAGTACCTGGGGGCACTGATACGAAGGAATGAAAGAAAATCCTCATTTTGTTGAAATATCAGATTTGGTAAGGAAGTTAACCAGAATTTGGGGCTTTATTTACAGCTTAATATTATCCAAGATCCCTCTCTAATAAGGTGCTCAAATGTCCAAGGTTTGTACACGTTCTTAAGATTTTACTAAGATTTTTATTGTCTCAGTTGCAATAACTGGATCATTAATAACAACTGCATCTTGTAAATGTGCATATTTGATTAGAGGTTTTCTTCTGCAAGGTGTTAGAGTCAGTTCCAAGTTTTCCATACCATTTCTCTTACCTTTCCCTTCATTTACAGGGAGTCTTCTGCTTTCTGAAACTTAAGCTCCTTATTTATTATTATTATTATTTTCTGGCAGATGTTTACTCTCCTTCTGTGCTTGGAAATGAGGGTCAGGGCTGCCTTCCATCCTCTGCCCTTGCTAATACTGGAGTTACCCACGCCAGGTAGAGGATGGAAATTCTCTGGAAAATTGAGATATTAACGGGCTGGTGAGGCAGTGGCTGTGAAGCTGCTCTTGGATAACAAGAGCAAGGTTTAAACAAGCCAGGTTTAGTCCAGTGCCTGCTCCTGGGAGTTCAGGAGGTCACCTGAACTCCATCTCCTCCTCTGCTGTTGTTGCCCCTCTCAGAGCCCTGAGTGCGTTAATGGTTTCTCAGCAGCAGACGAAAGGAGCAGCAGAGATAAGAGGGGCACACGGGTATTATTCAGCGTGGCACTACACGGGGGACTTGTTTTCTCAGGCTGTCACTTGGCGCTCACGCTGTGACACTGTGCAGGAGGGGGCTCTGGGTGGGCAGTCACCAGCTCAGGAAGCAGTGCGTGCTTCAGTGCCTCTTGCATTTTTGGGGTTTGTGAAGCAGAGCAGGCTCCTTTGGCCGCAGGGTGAGCACGGACCCTGAATTTGTGTCTCCTCCAGTCCTGTTTAATACCACTTCCAGCTAACCTTGCAGATGAGCAGGGAGAAGAGATTTTGCTAAGATACAAAATGCATTTGATGTGCTAAAAGAGTGAAAAACTCTACAAGCGAAGAGTGTTGACATATCTTATCTCAGTTGTCAGAAGTGGCTTGTGAAATCCAGTGAGATGAAATCCATGCTCTGCATATGGACAGTACAGGCATTTCTTAAGCTTATTCTAACTTCATCAGGCAGCCTTCATACTCATGAAAGGTGCCTGCCATGACAAATGTAAGTAGGTTCTCCCTTGTCTTTTTTATTTATTATTTCTTTCCTGAC
Organism: Prinia subflava; assembly: GCF_021018805.1. Classification (NCBI taxonomy): domain Eukaryota; kingdom Metazoa; phylum Chordata; class Aves; order Passeriformes; family Cisticolidae; genus Prinia; species Prinia subflava. Next base: position 1,736,286 of record NC_086251.1, on the reverse strand, counting down.
ACCCTCCCTGCTCTCCTGCTCTGCCTCCTGTCTGACAGCCTGATTTTGGTGCCTTTCAGTACCTGAAATGGTTCGAAGCTAACCAGGAAAGTGGTGCCTTGTAACATCCATGTTTTGTTATTGTTTCTGGCTTTTTCCCTTGGAGAGTTGGGGAGTGTCTGAGAACAGAACACAATATCCTTTCCACACAGTATTTAAGGATGGAAAAGCAGTTAAAAGGAGAGTGACTGTAAGGGAAGTAAAGGAACACAAAAACTAACAAGCAAGTGCTGGGCATGGAAGTGTGAAGCTGAAGTTACACCAGTGCCAGTTAATGGCTTTCTCATAGGGAATGCAGATGCTGTCCTGGAGGGCTCTGCCTGCGGGGAGTGCAGCTCCTACCATGCATCAGCAGCTTCATGAAAGAAGATGCAGGGACATTTTTTGTGACAAATGGCTTGTTAAACCTGGTGCCACCGGTAGAGAGACAGAGAGCTCCTTTCCCTCCATCATTTAATTAAAACTGTTCTGCTTGAGTAGTGCGCTCGATATGGGAAGTTTGTTCTCCACGGGCAGTTTGTGCTGTGAGATGTGAGATATTGGCCCCAGTGCATGTGATAACATTGCATCAACAAGGAGCCTGTTCTCCAGTGTGCCCAGGCAGATCTTTCATTCAGGACAAAGGAAGTGTGGTTTGTGTTAAAGATATAGTTCAACTTTCATAATGAAGCAAGTTGTGAATGATGAATGAAAGCACTTATTGAGCTGAAAGTACACACACCAGATTGAGCAATGTTGATCTTTGTGCAACAATTAGCTGAGTAAGAGAAAGCAGGGACTCAGTTTTTGACTGCCTCGGTCTGACCTTCATTTTGTACTTTTTTTAGCTGCAAATTAACACATCCAATTGTCAGGCAAATGACTGCTGAAATTTTTCGCCTGTTACTTGGTGGTGCAAAAAAGATAGATATGCAAATTGCACTCACAAAAGCGCAGGCCAGTCCTCTGACAAGACAAGCAATAAAGTCCAGTTGTATAAATTGTAATGCAATCAACATAGGCAGTTATTAAATTGTTCATTTAGAGGGAGAGATGCTGTATTTCCTGGCTGATTCTGAGCCATTTCTCCTTCCTCCTTCAGATCCTCCCCTCTTTATTTTTTTGTTATTTTTCCTGCAAAATCAAACTGCCTTTTTCATAGATTATTCTCTATGAAGAAATACCTTGATTGGAACTCAAGCTGAATCCGATTTTAATTTACAAGGAGTATTTGAAACAGATTTTCAAAGGACATAGCAGCACAAAGGTAATTCACAGAGGCGTGTGTTTAAAATAAGGGGCTAGTTTATAGGAAAATCCGGAATGTGGGCTGGAACATGTTCCAGAATTCCACCCTCTTGTCCTGGCTACACAAACAATGTGACCGAGGCCTGCCAAGAGTTGTCGTGTTTAAATAGAGAGAGAGAAGGAAAGTGGCAAGAATTCCCCCAGCACCATAATCCCTGCAGCCCTGCTACTTAGCACTTTCAAGAGAAAGGCGGATACAGGAAACAAGAATAAGACATAGCACACTCCATCTCTTCTCTCCAATAAACACTGCTTAGAATTCTGTCTAATCTGGGAGAATAAACATTTTTAAGGCTTTTCTCTGAACATCTGATCTCAGTGACTAGAGCAGTTAATGTTAATTTTTTTTTGTTTTAATGCCTTTCTATTTTTCTAACTGAATGCTTGCAGCATCGGCTTTGCACATTGTGTGCTCCAAGACATAACTTGAAAACCGAATCCTGGGGTTCTTGCTCAGTTGAAATCCTGCAAACTTTAACAGGATATTTGCTTTAGGAAAAACTACATGTCTTGGCAGTGTAGCTGCTGGTGAGTTGACAGTTAGAGTTAAAGAGCATAGCTATCACTAAGGTGATGACCATTACACAGGGAGATCTTAACCTAAATTCCTCAAAAGACAAATTGAATCGATGGGCTTTTACAACCACTTAAGTCAGAAATGGATCCATAATGCACTGGCACAAAAATGTCCATCCCACACAGCGTTTGGCAGGTATTCCCTGTCTTGAGCTAACCAATTTTTTATTAACTATCTGCCTCATGTCCAATGGAAATGAAAATAATGTTTTTATGGTCCCCTTTACAAGTCTGTGTCAGTTGATTTGCTGCCCTTTAGTGTTAGGAGAGCTGTGCTTGGGGGATGTGGCTGGAATTGGTTTTATGAGCTGTGGCAGTGCACGGCTGAAGCTTGAGGAGGTTTGACATTTTCCTTTTCATGCTCTCCAAAAAGATTCAGAGCACACCACCACTGCCCCGTTTTCCCCCTATATGGTAGGTTTGCCACCCACTACACCCTTCACGAAATTTTTCATTAGCTTTTTCCCTTAATAATGGCAAGGTCCTCTTCAGACAGGGATGTACTGAAGGGTCAGAGTAATCGTAGAGGCTGGAGTAATTAGTGGAGAATCTCTGTTGAGAATGAGCACAGAGCTTCAAATTCATGTAGGGAATGGCAGGATCTTCCTTTCACCTATCTGTGTCTCCAGTGTGTGTGTGCAGCTTTCAGGTTGTTGCTGTCTTTGAAAATATTCACCTTTCTATGTGCACTGTTTAATGCAAATACAGGAGACTGAGAGAATGTGAGTCTGTGCAAGATTTTACTCTAGATTTAGTATTAGAACAGGCACTTTTGTGTTTGTTTTACCTATAAAGTGGCAAAACTCCTGGTCAGCTTCCCAAAAGCATTTATTAGACTCAAGCAATCAATTCTGTAAATTATGAGAGACAGTGGGTAAAAGGCAGCTGGTCTGCTCAGCACTGCAAAGCTATTCATCTCCAGGCCAGGTTTTTCAGGGAGCTGAGCACTCAGCAGTTGTTGTCAACTTCCAATTCAGCTCCTAAAGGAAATGCCAAAATAATCAAAACTTGTGCTGGAGGCCTGGTGCTTCAGGAAATCCAGTCATCTGATTTGGAAAGGCACGTGGGCAGCTGAGGTCTGTGGAGGATCTGACCGCTGTGTTTGAGGCTGGCACATCCTTCTTGGGCAACCGGCACATTAAATAATTTCCAAGGCTGTGCTTTCGCTTTATTCTGGAAACAATGTTTAAAACACAAGCCTTGAAAGGTATTTCCTCCTCCTTTTGCTCTCTGGGAGACCCAAGTCTCTTATTTATGAACTGAACAGGCAATTAGAGGCTGCCATTCCCCACCCAGTTCTCCCAGTGCTGACCTGGGGGGTGGGAAATAGTTTGTTCTGTATGCCCAGTCAGTCTTTGGCCTCTCCCCTCAGCTATCAAGAAGCAGTTTTTCTCATGCAATATTGCCAGCTAGCAACCAAATTGAAACAATTAAAGGGCTTTGTGCATGTATCTTGTGGTAGAGACTTCAGATTGTCAAGTGACAATCTCCAGAGCCCGTTGACAACATTTGGAAGTAGTTGATGCCCTTCAAAATAATGCCCCTTCAGTCTTTGTCAGCTGCTTGTGTCTTAGTCTTCCCTTTTTGAAACCAAAGCACAGAACAGACCAGTGTTCTATGTTCACTGTCATAAGCATGTGAAAGCTAGCTGCCATTCATAACTTGGTGTCTCTCCGTTATGAACCAGATTTTATTTTCTCTTCCATTTTTCTGATGTAAGTGGAGCAACCTGGATGAATATATAACATAGAACTGAAACCACTGATTGGCTATTGCCTGTATCAGCTTTGAAATAGTTTGGTTTTGCCTCAGAAAAATGTGCATTCCAAATGATCAAACCCTCCTACATTTGTTAGGAAGAGGCTATGCAATGCCTGTCCTCAGTTGTGAAAGCGCTTCATGCTTTCACAAAAATGATCTAAGAAGGTGAGCTATGAGAACTATGAGTGATGCTGAGAGAGGAGAATGAGTCCAACTCGTTCTTAAAAAGCTTCCCTGCTCTTTTGGGATATCAGGACCGGTGCCTAAAATATGGGGATGCACACAGCAATATACACACTGCGATGGAATGAAGGCATCTCCTATCCCTTCTTCCTTTTAACTTCTTGTATTCTGACACCTATTTTTTTCTTAGACATTTGTATGGACCTGTATCCCTTACCATTCTGCTGGCAAGAGACTTACTTCCTATATTTAATCTTCCCTAAAAATGCTCAAATTGTTGCATTAGGAAAAGGAAAAGGGGCAGCTGCCTCAGCAGTTGTCTTTACTGTTCCAGCCTTATCAGAGGAGCGATAAAAACGCGGGTGGTTTTATAATGGCAGGGGTGATTTTATAATCGCGAACGAGCTCCGTGCAGCGGAGGTTCCCGAGAGGATGGGTATCCCACAGGGCTCGGTGCTGTCAGGAGCACACAGGGGAGGGGAAACGCTCCGAGTGTGCAGAATGTGTCCTTTGGGTGGTGCCCTTGTGCTTTTGGGCAGGAGGCGGCCGAGGGAAGGATGCACGGTGCATCCTCCTCCTCCCCGGAGCGACTCGGAAACATCTGAGAGCACCGAGCCGTCCCCACGCACAGGATGTAATGCTGCTAGAGTAAATATAGAGCGGCTGCTGTCAACAGTGGGGGCAGCGAGGGCTGCAAGGATGGCAACCTGAAACATCCCTTTCATTTGTTTACTTCTTTATTTCAAAATGCTTTTAAATGTCAATATCGCCAAAAGCGAGAAAGCGGAGGGAAGACACAGTAATTAGGCATGGGTGTAGTCCAGAGGAGTTTAGATTTGAACTGCCAGGCGATGCTGAACCCATCCAAAAAAAAAAAAAAAAGAAAAATAAATGGAAGGGTTTGGATGTGTCAGTTGGGTTCACGTGGCTCCTGGTTGAGGATGAATCATGAAGAATCTCAGAAATATGCACAGAGAAATGTTTAGGGTGGGTCTCAAAGCAAACGCGAAATGCAGTTTGTTGCTAAGTGGGCAGGAAATCTTGCCTCATGGGGAAGGACCAGGGAAATGAGGAGTTCGAATCCCTGTTTCCATGGCCCTGGCTGGCTGGTTTCTCACTTTCTTTTTTTCTTTTTTTTCTTTTTAATAAATATTGTAAACTGAGCTTCAGTTTGAAGCCGTGTTCTTGAACTTAATGCTTTAATGTATTTTAGATGCCTGGAGAATGCTGAATTAAAGGGATCACGTGCATACAAAAGCATTGCTGTTGTTTACATATTGTTTAGATGGTGCTTTCTTAAAAACCAAGGCACCCTCTGTCCCGTGTTTTCTCACTGCATACGGGTCAGGAAAGCACAAAAGTACTGTATGTCTGAAACATTTCCAGCAGCTTCCCTGGACCTGCTTCCAAAGCTCATTGAAATCTTGTTAACAGAGCACTCTACCTCCCCCTGATACCTCACACTGCAAAACAGCTTTGAAGGCCTAGACTGAATAATGAAGGAAACAAGGGCATCTGGGGTCCATTATTTACTCCATTTCATAAGGCGCTTCTACAAAGTCTGCTGCCTGCCTTTTCAGATCCATGACAGAAATAAATACAAAGCCTGGAAAGAGCGAGCAAGTCAGAGTTGTCTGCTGCCCTCTCCACTGCCCCCTCCCCTTTTCTTCCTGTTTCACAGGACACATTTGTTTCATCTCAGCTCCACGGAGCTCTCTTTCTGCCCAAGACACTTGTTCTTCCCCCTTCATGGATTGTTTATTCCAAGGAGCTCCTTTTTTAAAAATGATTTTATTTTATTTTATTTTATTTTATTTTATTTTATTGTATTTTATTTTATTGTATTGTATTTTATTTTACTATTTTATTGTATTGTATTGTATTGTATTTTTTATTTTACTTTACTATTTTATTTTATTTTATTTATTTTATTTTACGCTAGGGAAGACATCTCAAACACTTCTGGGTTTTGAAGAGGACCAGTGTGAAGCTGCTCAGAGATTTTTATTTTCATTTTTTTCTGTTTTCTTCTCAAACTGACAAAGACTTGAACTGCGACCGTGGCTGCATTAGGAAAACACGTGTGAAATGTCAGTGGAGTGATTCCCACCTCGCTGTGTTAACTCACAGGAGGGCATTTTAAAGTAATGGGGGTAATCTGAAATATTAATGCATCCCCAAAGGCCGGCAGAGCTGCTGCAGAGGGAGCAACCTGTGGAAATTTTTGTCAATTCTAGAGTGTCTGAGCATTTTTAAGAGGGGTGGCCCGAAGTGCTTCTACATTTCTTGTGAAAATAAACGCTCCTCAAAGCTGGCTTTCCAGGGAAAACCTTTTGGAGTGCTCAGCCAACACCAGAGCACTTTCTCCAGGCACTTAGCACCCCTAGCATAGGTGAAGTATCCGGGTGGCTGCACCATCACACAGCAACTGTGACTTGCAAACGATTGATTTTGCACTTTTTTTTCTACTGTTTGTCCTCTGACTAGATGATAATTCATACCAATTTGTTAGTGGCCAGTTTGTAGCTGTCTGTTTGAGTATTTGCACCTGTGGTTTCTATCCACAAACTTGCAAGCATTTATTGAGAGTGTGGCAATTATTTGGGAGCAAAGCCCTGCCCTTGTTAAATCCTTTGCAAGAGTGATCACTAAAGCCCCACAGATTCTTAATTTTTTTTTTAACCTACTCAGGTAGGACATTGCCTTTATATGTTGCTTCTACTTTGATTTAGTTGAGCTGGCAGTTCCAAATTGAGTTAATTTCTTATGTAAATGAGTGTCTGCAATCCACCTGCAATGGACTTTCCTCTTGCACGTTTCAAAAAAGCAATAATATCCTTAAAGTGTCAAAATAGGGCTAGAACGGGATGAAAAAAGTAGGAGAGCTTTGGATAAGTATTTATTTAGGGAACTCCTGAAAAGAATTCTAATAATAATTTATTTATCTTCAATAAGGGTTCAGGTCTAAAGGAAAAGGTTAAACAGTGCACATCCTGAATTTTAAGGCTGTTGCAGCTCGTGCTGTATATTTGCAGCCATCCAAACTATTTTCAAAATGAGGTAGGGCTTCTGTTTCAGTCTCCCTGCCTATTGTTCAAGGAGTAAATGATCTGGTGTTCTTTAGGTGGGGATCAATTTTACTGGACTTTGTGTGCCTGAAACATCACCCAGAATCGACCTCTGAGGTGCAGAGGCTTTTGCTGATCTCTTTTAAGTGCACAAAGCTGCTTCCTGGTTATATTTATAAAACTGAGGGGTGACTTTATTTCCTTTCAGAGGAAATGGTAGATCTGGGTGTTCACCAGCATGTGTTTCATGGGTAGTTACCAACCTGTGATCAGGTGCATATCACCTAAATAAGAGGCAGAAAAATCTCCCAGGAGCAGCATGAATACCATTTCTCTTTCTACCATAATAATCTTAGGTGTAGCCAGCAAAGTATCTCACAGGGTATTTAGCTGATTCAGCCTCTGCTGAATCATTGTTACATGTGCCATTCCTTTTTCATTTTCCTTTTCTTTTTATTTTTCTTTTGTTTGTTTGTTTTAGAGAGAATGCTTTGCCATTCCAGTAATTGCCAGACAAAATAATGAGCAGTCAAAAATAATGCGCAAAAAAAGAAAGGCAACCTGAAAATTGTGCTTTGTGACATCTCTTGGCTGGCCACGAATTGCTGCATAAAGATTTGCCTGTTTTCAGCAACCTTCTCCCCACCAGTCACTGGTTCTTTGTAACAACAAGCCCCAAACAGAACCCTCAAAAATGTAATGCTTTCTTCAAAACTGCCCACTATTCTGATGCTTAGTTTTCTTGCACAGATGAGTGGAATATTCACTGAATACCCAATTTAATCAATTGGTTGTACCTCTGCTGCCATTTTGGAGGTGTTGTGTGAAGGCCCTTCGTGCCAGGAGGTGTCAGGTGGGTTTGGGACACTGTTAGTCCTTTTCTTGCCACAGAATTTAGAAGGATGCCACAGCCTGCAGAGCCAAAAAATGATTACTTCCCAAGTCACTGAGGCTGGCTTGTGCAGGGATTATATTATCCCACGTTCTGACTGCAGCCTCCTCCCAAATTTGTTGGCAAACTCATCTCATTTTCCCTATGCTTCGAGGAAGGCACATGCCAACCAGTGAGCAGCAATGTAGGAAAAGCTTGTGGAGATGCCAGGCATCCTCAGCTTGATCAGAGCCCCAGAGACAGTCACATGCAGGAGATGGTTGTAGCTGAGCAGTAATCATGTGCTTCTTGTTGATGTGACCCCTCTGCACCCCTCCTCGGGTGCAGCAGTTGTTTGCTGGGCTGGCGTGGTGTGGAGGGGGTGAGCCCTTTTGCCGTGATGTGCTTTGCAGACGTCATTGCCTGCTAGCTGCAGTTGCTAGACTTTGAAACCCTCTCTCAGGGGAGCTGGGGGTGTGTGGCATCCTCTGTCTCCCTGACCTGCTGGGAGTGCATGTGCTGCAGGCTGGGTCACTTTGCATTTCCCTGTGTGGTTCCCTGTGTGTTATTCCCTGCACTTTTAATGCATTTAACCTTTCTCATTGGATTTCAGTAGGATACTTGCTTCTTTCCTCCTATTGTTATCCTTCAGGTCTGCTCTTCTTTTGTTTCTTTCTTTCTGCTCTGTTCATTTTGAATACACCTGGTAGTTTTTGCAGTTCGAGCCTGCTTTGCAGAAACAAAAGAGTATTGGTCTGCTGGGAGTTGTGCACATCTCAGGTATGTCAATAATTGATTCTGAGCAGCCATAGAGTGTCAAATGAATAAAGAGCAGGTAAAGCCCTAAAGTCTGATGGCAGCTGTCTTGCTTTGAGAAGCTCGGGCAGGAACAGCAATATTATCAGTTGCTATGGTCAGAGAACAGCGTGAAGAACTCATTTTGTCTAAATCCCTGCTTGGGGAATTAACCCTCCCTGTGGTGTAGTTAAATTGTTCAATCTATTAGTCTTAATTTTCTTCCCTGTTAAATGGAAGGAATACTAATTGGTTAGGTATCTCATGAGGACTAATTAGTGCTTGGGAATGAAAAGATGTTGCTTAAACACCCCGGGGACCAAGAGAGGAAAAAGTGAAATTGGCTGGATTGATCCCCAAAGTGATGGCTGCACATTTTCCTTCATGATTTTCTGGGTATTTCATCCTGGACTTGCCAGCTTGCTGACAAATCTTGGTGCACCCCAGTAGGGGTGGATGGATGAAGGGTGGGGAGAATTCTGTGCTGTGGGCAGAGGAAGAGAGGAGGAGCTGTCATCCATCAGAGGAGGGACACACGGAGTGGTTTGAAGGGTCGCACGTTCTCCTCCTCTCACAGCGCACTTGATTTGGTCCTGCCATGGTGACGTGTGTTTAAAAACTCCACAATTTTAGTGGAGCTATGTTTAAGCTTTGTCTTGTCCTTCTTCTCTGTGACATGCCTGTCCCTCTCCTTTTATCTCAGCCCTCTGCATCTTTCCTAACCACAAGCACATTACCCAGATTAGTTTCCCTGCCCTTTTGCCCACATGTTCTTCATCCTCCTTGTAGCATTTTCCCCCTTTTAAGGTACAGGTTTATCTTGTGACCCAAATCATCCTATGTGCCTTCCTGCCTCCATCTCCCATTTTCCTTGCAGAGTGTGTGGTGTGATACACTCATCATGCACCCCTAATCTGCTGTTTGTTCAGTGGTTCAGGCTTGCCAAGGCAGCACTGCACACTAGGAGGTATTGGATGCAGGATTAGCTGAATGATTAATGAACCAGGCTCACCACCTCGTCTTGTTAAGTCTGAGTTGATCAAATCCATAAGGGGGATTGTTCAAATTCACTATTGTGGATCATTTTTCCTTCCATAACAAAGCCCCCACCCTCTCTGCTTGTTGCAAAAATATTTATCAGCTGGTCATATGGTATCTGGTCTCCTGGATCTTCTTGGTCTGCTTTAATGGCCAATTTCATCATCCTGCCAGTTTCCCTCTTGAATGATTAGGATTTTTTGCTCATCTTTACCATGGAAAGACCTACAGTATCTTTCTCTAGTTCTGGTAACGTCTAGTTCTTTTGCAAATCATCTCAGGCCTGTTTCTTTGCTTTTCCTTTTTCTGTGGTCTCCCTCTTCTCTTTTCACCTCCTAATACCTGTCATAGCTCAGAGCTGCCTTGTCCCCTCTCTGCAAAATTTCTCATTTTCTCAGTGCTGCTTTGGAATCAATACCTCTTCAATTTTTTCCCCTCCCATTTCATTACTCAACAGTAACCTCCAGAAGCTCCTTTCTCGGAATTCCTGTGGCATGATCTGCCTTTTACTCCTGCAATAAACCCTTGCTCATGTAAGTGGTTCTAGTAAATGTCATCCCCATGGGCCGCAAAATCCCGATGCAAAGAACTGATTTTGCAACGTGCGTGCACACATAAAGTGACTGTGTGCATTGTTTGCAGGTCCTGGCCTGTATAATATTGTTAAATTCATGGGCTGATGATGGCCTAGTCCCTGCCCATCAGCCACGATTCCTGGGAGGATTTAGCAACAGCTTGAACTCATCACACGTGAAAGCGCCCTTTAGCTCCAAGGTCTTCATCCTGGCTGGTCCGTGCCTGAGGTAACATCTACGTGTGTGAAAGGAACCATAAACCCAACTGCGTCGCCACCATAAACCTTTTATGTTCCTCGGTGTGTTTATATAACGAGGGGAGGGAGGACAATTGTGGAGCAGCAGCAGCGACAGCCCGGGGTCAGAGTCCCTGGAGATCGGCGTGGGGATGGCGCGGACGCTCGGCGCGAGTAACCAAAAGTAACCAAACACCTCCGTGTGGCACAGTGCCCGTGTGTGCCAGCCCTGCAGGGCCTCGGGTGGCTGTCCTGCAGCAAACAGCCCCTGCCTGCACGGCTCTGTGGGGAGCTGGGGCAGGTACGTGCAGGGAGCAGGTGTTTTCTTGGAGCACATCTCACATGCAAGCACGTGTTACTGGATGGACCACAGACCTGGCTTCTTTTTTTTTTTTTTTTTGTGAACTTGGGAGAAGAATGAGGTGGAAAAGGGAGAGGGAGCAGAAACCAATCAAAGAAAGCAATACTTTTTATCAATCATATTTGATGCTATTCTTTCTCTTTCTTTCATCACTTTGATCTCTCAAATAAAACTGATACTTTGGCCACTTTCCAAACTCTTAGCTGTGCAGTCTGAGAGGGCTCTGGGTTAGCTGCTGAGGGTATGTGTTTGCAATTATGCATTTGAAAGTATTTTCCCCTCCGCTGAGATAACATTCTTTTTGTGTTACCACACACTTCTGCTGTCTCGTTTTTCTTCTCCCATGGCACTGCAGGCTGAAAGGCCTCACTGCGTTCCCCCTCCTCCCCCGATCCTTGCAACTGATATCTGAATAAAATACTTTACTCTGCTGGTATTTAACCTGCTGAGCCTTTCACTTTCTAGCTGTGAAACTCACAAAAAGGGTATCGGGCAGAAACATCCCAGCAGTTTCATTTCTTAATATGCCTCTGAGGTAAGGCAAGAATGAACAGGGTGGGAAAATTTATACTGATGCTGGGGATCTTCAGTGCTTTTATTATAGGATAACCTTCACTGAGAATAGCTTTATATTTACTTTTCCAATCTCCAATGTTCTTCCCACACAAGTGAACAAATTTGAAAATTCTTCTTTGTTGTTCACCTGGCTGTAATTCAGTATGTAAAGTCTGTATGAGTAATGATTTGTCTTTTATAGGATAGGCAGATGAAAATTTTTTTAGCCAATGAATTTTGGCTTCACAGTAATGAGCATATGGAATGACATCAATTGTTAGCATGAGAAGATAGGCTTTGCATTCACTGACAAATAGCCAAGTTCCTTGAGCTGAAAACCAAAAATCTGTGTGACCCTGTGAGCCTTCACACTGCAACCTGTTCTACCACACGTGATTTGTCTGATCTTGGACTTGCTCACTGTGGTCCAAGAAGGAAATGCTCTTTCTTCAAACAGCACACTGCACTCAGTATTACAAGAAACATTCTCCAAGTGTCATTTAAATCTTCTCTCTGGAGTACAGCACTCAGTAGGCCTGAAGTGATCGGGGTCAGTAAGAGTGGGAGCACCACTGTCTTGGGTCTGGTGTAGCATATCTCATGTTAAGGCTGTGTGAAAATGAAACGTGTGGGGTCCAATCCTGCGGTAATCCTTCCCTCCCACTGGCTTAGAGAGCGGGTTGGGAGCACTCTCTCCCTTCCATGCACATGTGTGTGCTTGCAGCCACACGCACCCACACACTTCAGGAGAGGAGCTGCTGCAGTCAGAGACGTGTCCTGTCTGCTTCTGTCTCCTGAGAACAAATCCTGCAGGATTGTGCTCAATCCTGCACAGTTGTTCCAGGTGTTTTACGCTGAGCATTCTCTGGCTAGGCTGGAGCTGAAACCTCCTGAACATCTCTCTAGTTTTTAATATAGATTGAGGAAGGTTTTTGCAGGCCTGCCGATACCTGGGACAGGACAGAGATTTCTCCATTCTTTCATTTTGTGCAGAACTATCTGGGCAGGTTAAAGTACTGGGTGAAATAAAACTACTCATCCAAATGAATTTCTCACCTAAATATTCCTGATGATAATGGCAGAGCATATCCTAAGTGAGGGCAGCATTCTATAAAACTGAAACCTAATGCCAAAACTTTATGCTAATGATCCCCAAATTTCTTTCACACTCATGATCAACTCAGTGTTTTTCAAAGATCCACATATACCCTTACATCAAACTTTACAAAGAAATCTTAAAAAGGAAAAGTAAATTTTATTGGCTTAGAGGAGGTCTGCAGACCAGCTTGGTGTAAGGATTGTCCATGCAATAGTCTTCATGGCTTGGACCCAAACCCAGTCATTTAGGGCGGAGAAATCTAACAGTGATATTTTAAATAAATGGCAAAATTACCTCCGAAGTATTTGTAGGACATGAAAATGGGAGTTAAGTGAAATCTCAGTGTTCTCTTGGTCATCTTTCTTCTGCTACTTTCTCACAAGTCGTGACTGGCTTCATTACCTCCAGCATCTTACAGTTCTTGCCCAGCTGAGTAAGATGAGCCTCTCTGTAGTGAAAAAGGCTGCTCAGAGAACTGAGGATGGGCTGACTGGCCCTTGGTGCCTGATGTTCGGGAGATGGACCACGTGTTCAGCAGGCACTGACATTCACAGGAGTGTATCCTCCTGATAATGCAGTCAGAGTTGGTGTAATTGCCTTAAGGACAGCAACAGGAGGCTGAAAAGGAATCAGCAGCAGAGTAGGGGGAGGTTTTGTGGTCAAGGCACTCTTGGTTCCTGTGTCACTGAGTCTTGGGTGAGAGTGCAGTACTGGGTGAATAATGGCTCTACAAGTACCAGCCATTTTGAACTGATATTTGACAGGGCTGGTTGGTCACCTCTGCTGAACGTCCTGGAGTTGCCTCACTGTAAACTGGGGCAGTCGCTGAGCTAAGGGAGTGCAGGGTGTGCCCACTTCCATGGAGCTGCAGCCCGTTTCCTCCTGCTTTCAGCACTGCTGCAGTGGCACTCCCAGCACGGCACAGGGTGGAGGACACGATGCTGGGTATCCCTGGGCTCCCCTCCCCCTGCTGCTGCCGAATGCCTTTTCAGTGTGGGAGCAGAACCCTGATACGCGTGACACAAGCGGAGTACGTGGGAATTAGTTCCATTAAAGCCATGCCATATGGCTCGCAGGGTGCTCGCTGATACCACGCTGCTGCCTGACACTCTCTCCCTATGGATGGGATCAGCGCATATTCCCTGATTTGCACTCTTTTTTCAGCGTATCAAACAGGGACAGACTTTTAATTAAAAATGACATCATCACGCTGCTGCTAGCTCGTTGCAGGCAGTCCACATATTAATGCTGCTTGTTTCAGTTTTCAATGATCCTATTATGAATTGTAACCTCATTACACAAACCTTGCTATACAGTGGAATTTCAAATGGGGTTTTGTGGTTTTTAGAACTTAAACAGCTAGAATAAGCACAAAGGCAGTTGTGGTCAGGCAGCTTCCTCTCTTACCGCAGCAGTTGTGGAGATGCCATTCCAGTGACCACTGTTTCTACAATGACTCAGTTTCATTTTTAACAATTTGACTCAGTTCTCTTCAAAGGGGGCAGCATGTTATTTCTGCATGATTTTTGTGTGCATGACTCTCTGCAGAGGGGTCAGTGCCAGCTCGAACCCCTTGGGATCTTGGAGCAGCCTGGATTCTCCCGGTGATGGGAGGTGTGCTCCTTAAATGCTGCAGAACCGGGGCTGCCAGCCATGCATCTGTTCTGCCATCTGAAAACACCCTGGTAAGCACAGCTCCTTCTACCAGTGAGCCAATGCTCGAGGTGAGCAACACTGCAGCCTTTGCAACAGCCCCTGCAAGGAAACTGAGGTTAAACCGTTCTGAAATGAAAACATGAAATTAAAGTGCATACATGCTTCAAAAAGCAGGAGGGGGAAAGTATGAATAGGTTAAGCAGTGGCAAGAAGGAGTCCAGTTGTTCCTGTGCACAGTGAATTATGACTCTCCAAACCCCCTGCAAATGACTGTCAGTCACCTTCTAGAATCAATGATTAAGTAAACAGGAATTTAGGGAAGTTGAAGCTTTGCGCAGCATTCAGCTGCAAGCTCTTAAAGGTCATTCATGTAAATTTTACAAACAAGGAATGCAGCAGTTTTCAATCTTAATGAAATATAAGAATGTCTTTTTCATTCAGTATGACTCACAGTTTCGTTTTGAAGTTTTTGAGCTTCTCCTAAGGTTATGGAGTGGTCAAGCGAAGCGGAACAGGGTTTTTGAAATCAGGAAGCCTGGGCGCTGTTTCATTCAGAAAAAAAAAGGGGAGAGCGAGAGAGGGAGGGAGGAAAAAAAGCCCTATTCCTGTGTTTGATCGAAAAATAAAACTGCTGCTCTCAGTGAACCTTTGAAGTCCCCCAGCCCAGTAATTGTTTCACGACATTTGCAGCTTGAGGCAGCAAGAATGTTTGTGGTTGTTTTAAAGGCATCTGAGTGTGGATTCCATATGGTTTATTTTTATTTTGGTTTTTTTTTCCCTCTTTTTTTTTTTGCTTCCCCACTTGGAGCCTCAAGTTCTTGCGCATTGCCCGATACCAGGTCCCAGCCTACTCTTTCTGCATGAACTGTCTGTGAAAGAGCTGAGTGAAGGCATTGTGGCCCTCAGCTTCAAGCGTGCTTAATTCAGAGAAAATCTGTGAATGCCTGTTGAGGCAATAGTTGATTTTAGCGGCGCTTTATCGATCCTATATTTGGAGTGTGGCTTACTAAACACTGTACAGTTTGCTTTCCTGAACAAAAGACCTCTTCATATGGCCTATACTTAGGGCATGATACTCCAAAGGCTGGCTGCAGAGCATAGTGCTGGCTGTCATGCTTTCAATAGGTAGTTTGCAGCAGGCCTGATAGCGAGCCATTGGAGGCAAATAAAGGGCCTGATTCACCAGTGTGTTCCTCTGGTCTCAGAGCAGGGAAACTGTTTTGTTCGGCGGGACAAGCTGAATCAGATCCAGGCCTTCTGAAAATACGTACTGTAGAACTGAGGAAAGCTAAAGTCAGTTTAAGGCATATGAACTTGGAAGTGCCGAGCGTATTTGTGGCTCTCCCTCACCTCACCCCCGCCACAAAACACTGTCCTCACGTACAATATAATAGGTAACAACATGGATTATGTGAATGGTTGCAGTCCAGCCCTGAGGTTATTTATAAATGACCACTAGCAAGTCATCTGTCTCTACTCTGCCAGACAAGGTGCTGGAGTAAGTTATAACCAGCCAAGTGCAGAGTTTGCAGCCTGGGTTGCAGTTGTCTGTGATAACAGGGGAACTTGCTCATTTACAGTCAGGGAAGTTCTGCTGAAGACCAGCAGTAACCTTTTGGTCTAGTGTGGAACCAGCTGTAGTGACAGAGGAATTGAACCTACTCAGTTCTGAAGAGAGAGTCAGACCGGAGAGGGCACTACAGACTTCATCCAGAGTGGTCCTTCCCTTGTTTGGAGGGACTATATGACTTCAGCTCTTAGAGTCTGATACGGTTATCCACACAGGGTGATGGCACTGGGGTGACACCAGTCCCTGCAGCCTGAGTGCCTTAAACCCCTCTGAAAGGGTTTAAAGGGAGAGTCCTGCACCAGGAGGCTTCACCTGTGTCCGTGAGCAGTGGCACATTACAGGAGCAGATCTACAGAACCAGCCAGCTGGTGCCAAGGTCTAGGTGTCCTCTCTGCAGGCTGTGGACTTGGCCATGGGCATGAATCTCCTGAGGGCTCAGGGGCCACTGAGCACTGCAGAGCATTTGTACCCTCCAGTTCTGTTTGCCTGAAAGGAGCTGGGCTCCTGCTCTTGGTCTGATGAGTGATGGGAATCAAACACGGTGATTGGAGATGTCTGAAGGAGGAAGTTCCCTCACAGGCCTCCAACACGAACGGTGATGCTCCAGAAAAAGCTGGTGCATAGGATTTTTACCAGTAAGCTTTTAGCTGTCTTTTCTTTGATGGAGCGACCTGGATATGCATTTTCTGAGGGAGAAAACATGTCACAGGGCTTCTCCTTACCAGGAAACAGCACAGCACTGGTCAGGATTTCTGCTCCCTTGTGGTCTCACAGTGCTGGAATGGCCCCTGGCCAGAGAGTTACAAAGAGTGAACCAGAGAGACACAAAGAGCATGAAAGTTCCTCGAACAAAAATGTGGTAAAAGCAAATTAACGTCTAATATTATTCACACCTTTTATTCGTGGCTGTCTCTTAGAGCTCTGCTGTTGTTTTATGCTTTCACAATAAGTTATCTTTGTTCTTGTCATCTTGTCCTGTTGAGTGAGGCCTACTGGAAATTTAGCAAGGCCTCACAGAAATTTAGTGAGGCTTCACAGAAATTTAGTGAGACCTAGTGGAAATTTAGTGAGGCTTAGTGGAAAGTTAGTGAGGCCTAGCAGAAATTTAGTGAGGGCTAGCAGAAATTTAGTGAGGGCTAGCAGAAATTTAGTGAGGGCTAGCAGAAATTTAGTGAGGTCTTGTGGAAATTTAGCAAAGTGTAGCAGAAAATTTAATTACAAAATAGTGGAGGAGCCATGGCTGGTCCCCAGTGAGAGGCCTCTGCTGTGGTAAATGGTGCTTGCATGACTTTGGTCAGTGGGCTGATTTCTAAGTGCAGCCATGGCACTGAACTGAAAAGAATGGAAACTTTGAAGGGACAGCTTAAAAAAAAAAAACCCAAACAAAACCAAAGGTACAGAATATCTTGTCCATGATGTTAACAGGAAGGACATCTGTGCCGAAGAACTTGGTCTTTGAGAATTGGAAGTCAAAAATTGTCTGCCATTTTTTATGTGCAAACCCCACAAATCACTGACCTCTTCCAACCCTGCCTTTCAAAATCAAGACCAAATTTAGGCTAAACTCCTGGATTTCTGTGAGCTTAGGGCACAGCTTACACTGATGAGAGGTGTGCAAATGAGGCAAGTCCAAGATCCAGTCACAAAAGCCTGTGGAGCACAACAGCAGCTGGAAATCCTTCCTGAGAAGTACAAATATTTGGAAGGGCAGCCTGGGCTAAGCTTCACACCCCACTGCTAAACAGTGGCTGAGGCAGCTCATCCAGATTTCATCCTTTCACCAGTTGTCCTTGGAAGGCTGAAGTTGGACAGACACACAGGTGAGAAATAGATTAACTTAACAGCCAATTAGGTTCCAAGGCATAATTAACAGGACTAAATCATCATCACGAGGCAAGCACTGAACTTGTAACTCAAATGGCAAAAGTGTTTGTCCCAATGGAAATAGAGTAATTGTAGTATTATTATTTGCCAAATGCAATGTGTTCTAGGGAAGAAAGAGTCCTGTTTCAACAGTTCTCAGTCTGTTAATGTCAATCATAAAAATTTATTTACTAAGAATTATAAATGATACTAAAAACTGGAAATTGCAGCAGCATTTGTGAGATGGGTATCCCTAAGGGCCAAAGGGAAAAGTCTGAGACCACAAACAGCCACTGTCCCACTGGGGTGAGGTCGAAGGGGTACCAGTTCAGTGGGTGGGTGAAATCTTGAAAACTGGGTTAGTTTGCTGAAAGCTTTGCTAATTATAGGGCAACAGTCTCATAATTGCATGCCTGACCTTCTGTCCAAAGGAAAAATACATGTTTTGTAGAACTGTGTGGTTTGGAAAGGGGCCTTAAAGATTTAAAGTTCCACTCCCCCCTGGTGCTGTGGGTAGAGGCATCTTCCACCAGACCAGGTTGCTCAAAGCTCATCCAGCTTGGCCTTGGACACTTCCAGGAATGCATGGGGCATGCACAGCTCCTCCTGGGAAACCTTTCACAGTGCCTCACCATCCTCTAAGTAAAGAATTTCTTTTTAGCGTGTTATCTAAACCCACCCTCTCTCAGTTCAAAGCCAATCTCCCTTGTCCTCTCACTCCATGCCCTTGCAACACATCCCTCTCTAACTCTCTGGTAGTCCTTTAGGTACTGCAGGAGGCTCTGAGGTGTTCCTGGAATCTTTTTTTCTCTGAGCTGGACTGCCCCGAGTCTCCCAGCCTGTCCCTTTGCTGGAGCCCCAGAGCTGTGTCCAGCTGGGGTCTCACCAGGGCACAGTAAAACCTCTCTGGACCTGGTGGATTTTTTGGGGCAGCCCAGGGCACGGCTGACTCTCTGGGATATGTTCCTTTTAGGTTCTGCACGGCTTGGAATGAGTTAGCTGATAGAGAGCAAAGCTTTAGAGAAGAGCCCTTGAAGTCACATCCTTGTAATTGGTGTGGTTTAATTATTTTGCTGTATTTGAGGATAATCTAACTACCCTGTAGAGAAGATCTGAAAAAGCTGTGGGGGCTCCACTGTGGTTGGGCAAGCTAGGAAACGTCTTAGAAAAGGCGCCCTGTATCTGACAAGACTAGACTACATTTGCTTGGTGTTTTAAATTCCATAAATTTTTGCATGCCTTTGAATTAATGATTCTTCTTGCAACATCAAAGGGGGATAGAGGACATTTTTACCTTTAACAGTTCTGTGCTGTAATAATTATCCCCACTGCTCCAATGACACGTTCCTTGGGGTTTTGAAACTGCAGAAGGGAATCCAGCTAAGTGGAGTTTTATACCTTTGGTTCTTTATTTTCTGAAGCTGGGTTAAATCCTGCAGGGTGCTAAGTCTGTAACTCCCCCTGGTTGCATCTCAGACTGATGGGGAGTTGCAGACACCCTGAGAATCTGCCCTTGGTGATTGTGCAGAGGTTGGTTTGCCACGTGAGCTGCAGAAATGGGTTCCAGTGAAGGCCTTGGATTAGAGAAGCCCTGACTCAAGAATTTTGCTTTGACATCCAAATGTCATAGCTGAGTTCTTTCTCTCAAACTGGCCAGGCAGGATGTAAGCATTTTCTTCAGCGTGGGAAAGTTCATTTCAGTTCCAGTTCACCTTTCACAGTGCAAACCCAGTCCTACTGAATGGTGACTTTTTGCCCTTCAGAAACCATGGCAGTTCATTTATGTGAAACATTTTGATGAGCACTCAGATTTAAGGTGACTCCCTTGGATTTCATGGAGCTCTCCGTGGCTCAGCCTCTCTGCACTCAGCACAGCCAATGCTATCCTTTTCCTCCAAATCCTCTCACAAAATTTCCCTTTCAGTTACGGTTTCAGCATCAGTTTCTACTAATCCTATTATGAGAGGGCCCCAAAACTGACATTTTAGAGACTTGAAAAACACCATGATTTTTTTTTCTCATCTGCATGTTGACAGAATAAATGGGAACTCACATAATTTTATGTGTTTTAAGTTGTCTGTGACACTTTTATATATTCTCTAGTTCTCTATTCCAAATGAAAGCAAAATTGATTAAGAGAAAAGATTAAATCTGGTTTCTAATCCAAGTTTGCAAGTTCTTGGAAATTAAGAGTGCTGAACAGGTTGTATGAATTATGTAGATGAATTTCTTATCTAATCACATTTTAAATTAATTATTTGAAATAACATTGCAACTGCAATATTCAGGCATATCCATCTTATCCCTTGAAGCTTCCTTACCTGTAAAACCTCATCACCATGATCACCCACTGCAGTTTTTGTGTTCTGGGGCGCTCACCTGAGCTTCCCCTGCCTCTTTCTCAGCCCTTGGCCATCTCTGGGAGGGCCATAACCTCCTGTCCTTGTCTGGGATGGGTTTTACCTCCCTACACCAACTTTCTCAGCCTGTTTCTGTGTTTGGGAGCTCCCGGGGCTGTCTGGGGACTCATTTGTTCTGGTGTGAAGGTTTGGGAGGGTGGGAGGCAGCAGGTACTACCCTTTTCCTGACCTTGGTCACTCTGTGTGTGAGCAGCGGGGTCTGGGGCTTCCTGCCCCTGACAGCTGCACCCTGGACAGCAGCAAAAAGAATGATGGAGCTGGAGAAGGCCAGGGAAGGAAGTTTATGCAGCATGGAAGAGTCATATCCTGAGGAAACTGAGCGGAATATGTGTGTATAACTATATAGATAAATATAAACTTTTATATTTAAGGAATTAAGAGCACCAAGTAGAAATAAGAATAGGTCTGATGATGGGGAAGGTGTAAGTAACAATGGCAGCAAGCCCAGGGTCACTTTAAGAAGACAAGGAGGTGACTGGGAACAGGGAATTGTGAAGAAGTGCATTTTCTGGGAATTTTTTTTTTTTTTTTTTTAATCTTAAAGCAATTTGCAGCCATAAAGTCAAGTGCACTACTGGCCTGTATTAACAGTGGAGTTAATACAGTTAAACCAGCTTTGCCTCTTCTCTCCCATTGCCCTTTTTGGTGTGATCCCCAATTAACCCTGGACCTGCAGCTCGGTTCCATGTGGGGCCCTCTGAATGTCAGCAGGGGCTGAGGGGGAACACAGAGGAGGCGAGAAGCAGAGTCCCTGCCCACAGGTCCATGTCTGTGTGTCAGCACTG
This sequence comes from Prinia subflava, assembly GCF_021018805.1. NCBI lineage: Eukaryota > Metazoa > Chordata > Aves > Passeriformes > Cisticolidae > Prinia > Prinia subflava. The sequence continues at coordinate 1,715,548 of NC_086251.1, read as the reverse complement.
AACTCCAGTGCTCCCATCCTTCTCCCCAGTACATCCTCAGCTCTCCTTCCTAAACTTGCAGCACACACCCGTGTCCTGCATCCTGCAGGGATTTATTAATGGCATCACCGTGCGCTGGCACGGCGCTCACAGCACGTGTGTGGAGCTGCTCTAGGAGCTCACGAGGCCACACTTGGGCCATCACACACAGAATGAGCCCATGACTGGTGGCACGAGGAGTTAGCTCACGTGCACACACGGAAAAGAGTGCGATGGAGACTGTCAGATGGGAAATGTGGGTCCAGGCTGCGAAATGAAGGAAGCCGTTGCCAGAAAATATGGTTTGGCCATTTATTGCAGCTGGGACTTGCAGGTTTCTGGGTTGCCTGCAAAGTTTTGAGTGTTTTGCCTAGCTCCAGGTGCTGGAGGCTTTTGCATGAAGAATCCTCCAGATATTCAACTTGTGCTGGTCTGGGGTCAGCTTTAGGTGGGTCTGCACATTTACACACTGACTTTTACTGTTAGCAGTTCTAAGAGAGAAAGGACAAAGCTAAGATCACTGTAAACTGGAGTCAGAGCTAGCCAGCAGTAGGAGTTTTGTTCCTAATTCAAGGAATTTTTCTGTATTGCTCCTCTTGCCATTTCAGAGGGATTTTTCATAACTTGGAGTGTTGTCATGTGTGCTGTTTCAGGATGGTGTCACTGCCACCGCTTAGATTTTTATTGTTCCTTCTAAATAGCTAGGTGGAACAGGTTGCATTCACAATTTGGTGGTGGTGGTGGTGAAGCCAAAGAGAACTTCCCTGTGTAAGTACATGGGGAACAACCTTTCTGATGATAAATGTAAGCCTTAACTGATGTAAATCATGAGTAAATGTACTGGAAAGGTCATCATCTCTGAGTAGCTGTGTATGTGCCAAGAGACAACATGATCTGAGTGTGTCTTGCACTTTTTCAAAAAAAAGATTTGAAACCGTAAAAGTTCTCAGAGAAAACTGCTGAATGAAAATAATTTGAGGAAGGAAATCTGCAGTTATAAATTACAGAGCAATTTACTCCTTCATGGGTCCTTTTCAATTATAAACACTTTTGACTGTCTGGGGTATTCATTTCCAAGGATGCATTTTTCTGTGTCTCATTGCTGGTTCTGAAATTTCAAAAGTGAAATACTACAAGTGGGAAGGCACGGGAAGACAGCAAAATTGTTTTTAAGTGTGGAGGAACTGAAAAGGCTTTCAATAACCTTGTCTCATTTCAGCAGCATTCTCTCTCTAAGGATGCCTTGGAATTAAAGAAAGGAAATATTTACATTATAATTACATTTCTGCTTATTTAATTAAGTTATTAAGCAGATCTGGCATCCAGAGGTAACTCCCTTTAGTCCTGACTGTTTCTCCTAACGTTGCAGTTGCAGCATTATCCAAAGAATCCGGCCTGCCATCCCTGTCAGGATGCAGCAGGAGGGCTGGGGGGATTTGTTCCACGAAAAAGGAACGGATTGCTCAGCTGCCCCCTCTGCAAGACAGCGGAGCAGTTCCACAGAATGAGACAGGAATCTGTAACAGGACACAGGGAAGGGGCTTCCATCCCCAAACCCTCCCTAGTTACTAAACAGTTGACGTGGGTCTGTGTATGAGGGGATTTTTTTCCAATCTTTCCACAAAGCTTTCAAGAACAGTCATTTTTTTGTCAGGATATTTATATTAAGAAGCCCACAAAGCCACAGTCAGCTTTCCATACATGGAACTTGCATGGATCCATATAGAAAGTTTCCATTTAAGAAAAGCACTGAGTGTTGTATTTACTGCTCGGGCTTTAATTTCTACTTAGTTATTTGTTCCTTTCTCTGTTAGGTTTTCTTTCCTGAAGACCCTTTTCCCATTCAGGAAATCACCGTAAGGATGACTGTAAGGATAAAGAGCAAAAGGAATGTGCAGTTATGGGTGGCAAAGTATTTACAGTATCAAGCAGTATTTCACTTTCTAAAAACAAATTTTCTTCACTTAAATGTATGTGTGTATATATATATTTATATATATATATGGATTTTTCATTTCTTTTGTGAATTCTGGGCTGAAGAATTCATGTGTTGTCCCATTCTTCTTGTGGCTTAGAATCTCTAAAGAATAATGATGCATATCTACTTATTTGTCTCTCTGTGTATTGTATTTGATCAAATCAGTTATTCTCATGCTAGACTTTCCCATGGAGTATTCCAAATTATTAAAGGCTTCTGGTTTAATGTTCTTCCCAGCCTTTCAGAAGAATTTCTGCTCATTTTTGTGAAAGCACTCAGCTGATGTGATTTACCAAATAGAAAAAAATGCTTTTGGAAGGTCCTTATTTAGGAGGAAGGTTAACAAGATTAAAAATCTCAGGAAAGTCTGTATGTAAAGCCTAAGACAAACCCCTTTAAAAAATCCCTCTTAATGGTTGCTGTGGGAGATGAGCAAGGAGAGGGGTTGGCTCTAACATAACTCCAGAAAAGTGGATTAAGAAATTATTAAAAAAAATTAAGAATTATTAAAATATCTTGGGAGCTGTAGTGGTGCGCGGATTAAAACTCACGCATGGTTTAAAAGCAGCAGTGAGATCATCACAAGACCACACGTTAACTTTGTGAAGGGCAGAACGCTGCTCAGGCTTAGAACTCCAGCTTCTCTCTCAGCGGGACACACCACGGCCCTTCTCAGACCCAAAGAGGGGTCTGAGTTCCTGTTTACTCCTTAAATGTTTCTGTAGAGGATTTCCCCAGGCTGCACCAGATGGGCTAGGTGGGAAATCATTGAGAGTGCTTTGGCTTCGCTGGGGGTTTCCCAAGTTTCAAAATGGCCCTTCTTAGATCCAAGGAGGGGCCAACAGAGCTTTTTTCTCCCAAATACTGCACCTTCCTTGGCCTCCAGCTGCTGTGGCCCATGAGGGACGCAGTAATACGGAGAGGGGATTGGAAACAAGTGCAGCTGCATTCTTCTGGGACTGGGCTTTCCTCCCTTTTCCTCTCGTGGGGCTGTTCCATAGCTTTGGGGTGAGCACGGGGGACTGGATGTGAGGGTTTCCCATTGAAGCAGCTCTGCCACCGCCCAAGCTGACAGCTGCCTGCTTGGCTGGGAGCGTGGCATCCAGTAGTAGGAGAAACTTCTTGTTCCAGCTGGCACTTTCTTATCTAACAGTCAGAGCTTTGTAAGTGTGGACAGCTGCAGTTTCAGAAATTGGCTCTATCTATATCAATTGGATTTGTGAAGTCAGTGAAAGGGCATGAGGCAGATTCATGGGATTTCCTGTTAGTATTAGCAAATGGAATCTACTGCAGAATGTTAAAAGAATAGGAGACTCAGTCGGTGGTGCTGAAACGAGGCCTGTGGTTAGGGAAGGCTACCAAGGAGAAAAACCACTGGCCAGTGAATGTGCTGGGCGTGATTTCCAGAAATCTTCAATCCCCTTGAGACTACGGCCAGGAACAGCTTCAGTGTGTGTCCGTGCACGCTGCATGGCGGGGGGATGATGAGGGAGCAGGTGCTGAGTTGGGTTGGACGGTCAGCCCGTGATGCAGCAGCATTTCACGTTGGAAAAAAAAAAAATAAAAGTATGTGCGAGGAATGGCAGGAATGTGGAGCCTCACCGGGGCTCGGCAGCGGCTGTGCCGGGACCTGCAGGTCCTCCTCCCACCCCTGCCGCGGGTTCTGCGTAGCCCTGAGCGAGGCACGTACCTTCTACTGTCTCCTGCCCAGCCTCCCGCGGGTCGGCCCCGCTGGGAGCTCAGTTATGTAACAGCACCGAAACGAAACCCTGCGCTCAGCCTCCACTCCCTGCTCTGCCCCTGTGGCGTGGGGGAGGCAAGAAATCGCTCAAACGTTCCTGTTTACTCCTTGCATGTTTCTGTGGGTGCTGTAGAGGATTTCCCCAGGTTGTAGCAGATGGGCTGGGTGGGAAATCATTGACAATGCTTTGGCTTAGCTGGGGGTTTCCTAAGTTTCAAAATTACCCGTTTGCAACAGTTTTTCTTATCGTACTTGCTTGGCTGGGACTGAACTGCTGTAAAGCCAGTACTGCAACACCAGATGTTATTCATACCAGCACAGGTATTTTCCTGGTAATGAATGGGGAGGACGACTACCTTTTCCATTTGCTTTTCAAATGTCTGTCTGTAATAAAGTTCTTTCAGCCCCTTGAGATATCTGCACCAAAAACAACAACAAAAAAGAGAGGTGGCATGTACCAAGAAAATCCTGTGTTAATTTCAGTGGGATGTTTAAGGTGTCTGTTTTGCTGCCCTTCCATTATTCCTGAACCATGGCAGAGCTTCATCAGAGCATCCCTCTCCAGGACAGCAGATCAGGGGTGCACCTGCACTCACAAGCAAAAATTTGGGCAGAGATGCCCAGCTGTGATGGGCAGTGGCTGAAATGCTGGGGGAGGTTCAGTTCTCCTGGGAACATGACACAGGTGAGGAGCTAACAGCATGGGTGGGATAGTGACCCCAAACTGTGGAGCCAGGCTCCTTTTTGTAGCTGACATCTCTCAGAAGAGCCCTTTGATTCATGAATTAGAAGGGAGGACAATCGGTTCAGGGAGGGAAGAGTCCTGTGGCTCCTTCTAAGTTTTATCCCCTGGTCCTGCCCTTTTTTTTTGTAAAATTTGAAGCCCCTGAATGCTGGTAAGGGCAAAAGTCTCTTGTAGCTGCAAGCCTGCTGCCAACAGCAATTGCAGAGGGGTTTGAAATGTGCCCGATGTAATTCTGCCTCTTTCTGTCTATTGTTCGATCAATTTGACAATTTTGGCACTTCTCCTGAAACCACATTATAGAGAATGGGATTCTGCCTGGCTTGTTACTTCCTAGCAAGATGACACAACTGCTTCTCTGGGATGCGGCAGCCCTTGGTGGATCCTGGCAGAGCCCTGGCAGGCAGCCAGCGTGGCCCCTGGGTCACTGAGCAGCACTGCTGGCTTTTCTCCTAAATGCAGGGATGTGATTTTTAATGTGTTGATATCATAAAATCAATGGCACAGAGCTGAGAGACAAGAGAGAGAGCCTTTTGCTCTTCACACAGCAACAGAAACGGTACTTCTTAATCACATGATTAAAATAGAGCTTTAAAGAACATGAATCAGCTAAGGGGAAGTTCTGTTATCATATGCTTTCCTTTCAAGAACTGGATAGTTTCAGAGGACTCTGTGTTCCTCTTGTGCTTGCAGCTTTAGGATCTGCAAAATGCCAGCTTAGAAAATTGCTGCACAGCATTCCCAGGGCTGTAAAACCTGTGGGCCATGGAGCCCTGAGCTTCTGCTGCCTGCATGGTTAAGATTCTTTTCATGAAGGATACAAACCTTTCCTTACAAAATCTGCAATGAAGGTGTCAGCACATACCTTTAAGCTGGACTGAAACCTTTCAGTCATCAACTGAAGCATAAAATCTTATCAATATCAGCTGGACTTTCTCCATATGGGAGGCCTCTGACACAGTTATATTTAGCCCCCGTGACATACATGTGATTACCATTTGCCTTGCATTTCTTGAGATAATCTAATCATATATAGGATTTTTCTGACCAGTACTGTCTGTACACCACCATTTTTCTCTTTAAAAACTTTCTTTGGCATGGCACCAAGCAGGAGGTTTCCCACTGTTTCGGCTTTCTGGGCTGTGTTGGGAAGAAGTGAATATTCTTTTCTTGCAGCACAGTGGTACCAGGGCTGCACTGCAGTGGGAAGGCTCACTAAAAAGAGCAGTCTCTTGCTGTCAGACAGAGATTTTCATTTTGGAATCATTAAGGCCAGAAGGCAGAAAGAGCAAAAGTATGTGTGGAGGAAGAGGTCATGCACGGTCTTTGTGTCTCCACCTCTGTGCCTTGAGGAAAATGACAGCTGCTTGTGTGGATATTAGACAGAAATTTAAACATGCAGCATATGGAAAAGAAAGGAAGTGTTTTGTAGCTACAGCCACGGTGGATGGGTGGTTAGGAAGAGTTGCTTGGTATGTCACATGTGCTGTATACAGCCCAGCACTGCAAAATCTTCATCCTGAGTGTGCTGAGGTTTGGGGCAGGTTCTCTACATGCTTGCATTCCTTTGCTTGGAGGTGTGCTAATCTACATTTGAAAGCATCCTAACCCTATAGCGTCTGATCTGCAGGGCCCTCAGCACTCCTGGTTCCAGTCAGACTCAAGAGTTAAAGGCATGATTAACGTTCAGGTCAATTAAATAACTCATCAGTTTGAATTTTCAGAGCACCTGCAATTGCTCTGTCCAGGCCAGTGCGCTGAGCACCCATTGCAAACAAGTTCCTAAAAATGCAGGATCCCATTGCTTTCTGTGGGAAAGCACTGGCCTCGAGATGGTACAGGACCAGCCCAAACCGTTCCTTCAGTCCCAGGAGACAGCTGGGAGGATTGCATGGAATTCATCCTTGCATGCAGTAATATTCTTGTGCTCAGAATTTTCCCTTGAATGGATAGCTTTTCTTTTTTATCTCCTTTGAAATTTATCAAAAATAAGAGTTGGCCTGTATTTGTTTGGGACTAAATATGGGGACAGTCTCAGCTGTCAGGTTTGCACCTTTGTCTTCCGAAAAAAAGGTGGCTGAAATTCTGTTTGTAAGGAAACTCAGAGCAGAAGACCTTGCATATTTTGGGGAGCCAACACCTTGCACAGATCTAACACCAAATCTTAGGTGCTGCTCTGAGAGAGCTTGTGCTATTTATTCCTACACCTTGTGTAATATTGACAGTGGTGCTGGGAGCCTGCCTGGCAGACAGCCCAGTGACAGTTAAGCATCTGATGTTCTTTTATCCAGTAATGGGTGTTTTGGGAGGCTGTTGGGGGTTTTTGTTGTTTTATTTTTATTTTTTTAAAACATGATTAGGGAAGCTCCTCTCTGCTGCTTGCTTCCTCTGCCCGAGTGCAGCCCTTGGCTGCCTCCTGAGCTAAAATCTGCAGCTAACCAGACTTTTTTTTTTTTTTTTCCATGCTGAATAGCATGTCTCAACGTTTTCCTCTCAACCATCATGTAGGTCTGGTTGCATTGTTGATTCCCATTACATGTCTGCTGGTATGTAAATTATTTCAATTCCCCCACACCCCGCCCTTCTGCTCTTGTACTTTCAAGGAGTTTAATCCGTGAAGGGGACTACTTCAAAGCTCTCACAAGAAACTAATTTCTTGATGGATAGAAGGGCCAATAAAATGAAATTAGAGTTTTATCTCATTGTCTCTATAGGAATGAAGTATAATAATTATTTCAGGCAAATACATGTTGGAGACAATAATTAAGATCACTATCATCTCTTTAAGGACAAGCAGATTCTAAAATAAGCATTAGTAATGGGATTAAACATTATTGCAATGCCCCGGATATCAGCCCTGCCAAAGTGCCTTGCACATCTGAGTCTCTATGAAGCTTGCTCACCGAGAGAAAAAAGAACCAAAATGTAATTCTGCATTTTATGGGACTTTTTTGGCTTGGGTGCTGTTTAAGAGCTGAGGCTCCAATCTGGGGAAAAAAAGAATATAAATCTTGTGTGCCTGAAGGAATTGGAAATGGGGTGGGATTTGGTATCTGTGTCATCCAGAAAGTCTGCTGCCTAATGGGGCAGGTGTCAGCATTTTTCCAGCGAAGTTCCCAGGGGAATGCTGCTCTGGAGCAGAGCTGCCAGCTTCCTACAGGGCTGTGAGCTTTGCTGTATCCTTGGGGTACAGGAGTTGGTGCCACTGCCTCTGAGTCTCTGCAAGACAGCCACAGCAGCAGACCAGGAGAAACACAAGCACCGTGGAAAGGCTGTAAAATAAATACCCCAGCTGTCTGACCCTCCGTGCAGCACCCAAGCAAACCTTGGAGATGGACTGTTTCCCTTCTCCAAAGATTTGTTTTCTCTCTTCCTGCTCTCCTTTAACCTGCCCGTGGCAGTTGTCTGTGTGGGCTCTTTGCCCTTCTGTTCCCTCATGCAATTCCCTCCTGCCTGTTCTCAGTGCCATTGCTGCTCTAGGCACACAGGGGTTTTGGCCTGTTTCTGCACACTTTCAAATATTTTTTTTTTTTCTTTTTGTGTGTGTAAAAATGTTCAGATTGGGCCTAATTAATTTTCGGCTAATTAGCTGCTCAAAAGTGAGAACCCTCCCGTGGGAGGACAACAGACTGTTGTGCTCTGTTAGTGCCTAACACTTAGTACACAAATTCGAACCATCTGGCTCATGGCATTAGCTTTGATTTATGGTAATATATCTTCACCATGCCCAACACCTAGGATTTTAATGTGAAGTAAGGGAGGCTTCCTCAGCCTTGTTTTTCAGCTCTTACTGCAGGGTTTTTTTCCCTTTCTAATGGAATTCAGTCGCAGCTATGAGAGCAGGTACCACCTGTCATCTTAAAATCTGCCTTTGATTTTAGTTTAGTGTTGTTTTATTTGCACTTTTTATTTTAAATAAGATATTTCCTTGGTCATCAACAAATTGTAGACAACTTTGCTGGCATGCTGTAAAATATAAGACTCCTGGGGCTGAATTAATTTCTAAATAGCTTAAGGACAAATTAAGTGAAAGCAGCAAATGCAGCTTGGTTGCCCAGATCAGCCAACTGATCCCTACTGTGAGTTTCTTGTTGAGCCAGATCTTCCCAAGGACAGAAATAAAGAAATGCTGCTTACCAGCCTGACCTGCTGTCCAAATGTACTTAGTGATTTTTTTTTTCCAAATTGTGTAAAACAAATACAAGCAGCAGCAGCAAGCAAAGCTCTAATTTCAACACTCACATCAGTCAGCAGAGGCTGCTACCACGTCTAATATCTGGCTTGTTCAGAAGACAGGTAGGGCCTAGGGGAAAAACACAGGCTGGACTGACTCATTACAAAACATAACATCCATTCAGTCCTGTGCAGATCTGTGGGATTAAATGTTGAGAAGGAGGGAAGTTCGTTTGGCAGGTCAGAGAAGTCAGGAGCAGCTGGAGCAGCCCTGCACAGCCACAAAGCTGGACCTCTCTGGCTTCATGTCACTGCATTTCCCACTCCTTTCTTAGGCTCTGCTCTGTCTGCAAGGTGTTACATTTGTTTTGGTTCCTCCTTTCACACCAGCCTAAGGATAACCAGGGTTTAGGCTGTCAACAGTCCAATGAATTGCCAAGCAGGGCTCACTAACTTGGGCCCAAGAGCAATAATAGCAGAAATATTTAGCACCTGCAGCAGGTAACTCTGTCATCCTCCAAATGCCAAATGTGTTCTTTCACCAGGATCACTGTTGCCTTTCCAGAAGGGATTCTTCCATTTCTGTACCTGTGGGATAAAGTGGAATGAAAACAAGCAAGTGTTGTTTTCTTCCAGTCTCTCTACCCAGCTTGGATAAGATCTCTCTTATCCAGCTTGGATAAGAAAAAACTTGAGTCAAGCTGTGTGAGAGTTACGGGTCAAAGTTTTTCTGGGACAATTTTTGATAATGTCAAATTGTACCCCTGTAAGATAAGTACAAAATACAGGAACCCTATAAAGAATTCCCCTTTTACATCCTATAAAAACCCACACAGCTTAAAAAACCACTTTCTGGATAATCTGAAATGCTGTTCTCAAGAGAAGCGTAGAAATATCCTGTTGTTTGTTGGATGATTATTTATAAAGTTATGATAGCTTCTCTTTGGCAGCTTTTTAAACTAGCCTGGAGGTTTTAGCAGCCAAAGGACTGGTGTATTAAGCAATTTGAGTGGGCAGGCTGCAAGCAGAGAGCAAAGATGCAGCACTTGAGCCTCACAGAAGCTTCAGAGCCAGCACCGTGCAGGATTTTACCTGCTGTGATTTACAGGTTGCTAATCCTGACTCCTGCTCACTTTGAATGCATGAATGGGGGAGGACTGGCAGAGCCCGAGGGGCTTTATGTGCTCATGAATAGTGGCAGGAAAAGATCCCTTCCCACACGAGGAACACTGCATTTTCCTCTGCCACCAGTGCAAGGTAAGAGCTGGCTTATTCCTACCTGTGGCTGAGTTGTCAGTAAGGAAAAGCTGCATCCACAAGCTGTGAGATGGGGCAGAGAGTGTCAGTCCAGCTCCTGACAAGCAGGGCACTGACTGAACCCACAACCACTGATCTGTGCTTGTTCCCTGTCCTGTTGTGAGGGCCAGTGGCTCAGTCAGAAGGGGAGAAGGAGCCCTCTCCTCCCTTAAGTGGGCAGTGCTGCTAAAGAAATCAATTCATCATATTGAGCACAACGGGGGGATTTTTGAAAGCCTCTCTAAGGAAATAATAATAATAATAATAGTATAGACAATGAAAGTAGATCATCTAGTTTGATCTGAGTCCTCGAGGATAATTGAAGCACATCTTCTGAACAAATATTTTATCTTGACCTGATGATGACAACACACAGGGACTTCTGAGTTTGCTTCGGAAGCCTTTTCCTTAGGTGGAAAAGGAAAAATGTAACTTATTTCTGCTTTTGCTGGAGGTGATGTAATTTGCAGGCACTCTGAGGAGCCTCTTTACTAGCTGATTTATTTCCATGTAAATATAATTATGCTCCATAATCAAAGCCTCTATGGTATTTCTTTCTGTGGCACAGGAGCGTGCAGATTGAACTCCTTCACACCCCTCTCACCAAAGGACTTTTTCTATAGCTTACTGGAGTTTTAGGGACTTCCCACTGCTATCAGTGAGTTTTGGAGTAGCAAACGGCCCAAACAGGGCTCTGTGTGAATGAAGTGTGCAGAGTCAGGGCCCTGATGAAAGCAGCTGGCATCCTAATCTCCTGGTTTGGTATCACATCTGAGGGAGCTGTTTCATCAATACACGCTGACGAGAGCTGAAAAGACTTGGTCGTGCCTTTGAACATACTGAGGATTTTGAGAGCACAAAGTGGGGGAAAATAGGGACAGCTGGAATTTGTTTAGTTGGGGTTTTTTTGGTGTTTTTTAAAAATACAATTTAAGGTTTTTGTTTATTTTTTTAATAGCGTGAATGTAACGCTCATGAAAACGCTGGCTATACACCGAAATCTTCTATGAATCAACAAAACACGTACCCAGCAGTACAAACTTCACCTTGCCTAAACAATGTACGTCTCAATTCCGACTTGAAAAGACCACCTGTAGGGGAAAAATGTTAGTTCGGTATCCAGGGGCCATTCATCCCTTTGCCACTTTGCTGAGACTGCCAATTAGTGCCAACTTGTGGTGGCAGATTTTGTGATGTAGACACATGTTCTCTGCAAAGTGGGCTGAGATATTCGACTCATTTCACGTAGGGCACAAAGAATTATTTGCTCTGCGCTATACAAATGGGGATTGTCCGAAGCTTTCCTCTGTGTTAGCCTCTGTACGCTTACTGAGTGTAAATACAGGGGAAATTGGTGTTATTGCAGGGACAAATTAGCACCAGAACTGAGCTGTATTTTTTTAAATGTGCCGCTAATTGTGCCCAATTTGTGCTGGAGTACTCACTCAAATGCAAAAGCACAAAACCGACCCGAACACATTTCAGGGTGCCAAAGAGAGCTTGCACTTTTCTCTTAGCAAATTATCCTTCTAGTTTCACACTGCAGCAAGCGCCAATTGGTCCCACTAAAACCTTTATCTTGAGTAATCAAATTAGCACTGCGTGTTAGCAAATTAGGTTGCATTTACAAAGGTTTATATTTGCTGCAGGTTTGGGCATTAAAAGGAAGCATTTTCTAAGTTCTGCTTTAAAATTTCTGATATGACATTAATTCTGTGGCATTTGAAAAGAGGGAGCTGCTGAAATGGAAGAAATGAGGCGAAATAGTTCTTTGTATGAATTAGGAATTCGTGAATTAGGAATTGCAGAAGTTGCTAAACTTTAAGGTAGAACTGAGAAAGCTGGAAGAGGTTTATTCTTGTCTGCCCAGTGAGTAGGTTCACTCTTCCCTCGGGTGCACAGAGGGACAAATGGGTGCCACTGGCTGTAGCCAGAAAATTGATGTGGCTGCTGTGAAGGGCAGCGCAGCATCAGGCACTTCACAGAGTCTGCTCCTGCCAAAAGGTGTGCCACTGACAGGCTGGGAGCTACAAAAGGCTCCCGGGATTGCCAAAAGGAGAGACGGGAGAAATTGCCAGCTGGATTTCTCCCTGGCAAACATCCACAGAAGTCATCGGAGTTTTATTGGGGCCGAATTTCAGCCGCCGAGATTAATTATTTAATGTTTGTATTATACGAAGATTAACTATGTAATTGTTAAGTACTATTGAGGCTTCTGATTCCAATATTGCCTTTTGTTTGAAGTTTGCAAAACTCGCCCAAAGCTGGATTTTTTTTGTTTTTTTAAATGAGCTGATTGTGAGAAGGCAGAGAAGGGTAACATGTCAGTGCATCTGACATTAGGCACTGCTTTCAGCTGATTGCAGGGGATAACTTGAGGAAATCCTGTGACAAAAGAAGGCAGAGGAGTTCCCCAACCGGTTAGAAAGGAGGCTGGAGGCACCAGTGTGCTGGGGGTACGTGAATAGATGACTTCAGCACACACTGGCCTGAGTCATTATGTTTCATTGCTGGCAGATGCAAGCATTTATTTGGGCAGAACATTTTGTAGGATCTGCCCAGTCCAGTAGAGTGCAGAGCCTGAGTTTTGCCCCTGATTTTGAGGTCTTGGCCCAGATCGCTCAGTGCCTTAAGAAATGTGTGCATATGTGATTTCTAGGCAGTGCTGTAAAAGAATAAATCACTTGTAATGGGTTTCTGCAAGCAGCTTGGTAGCAATCAGGCTGTTGATCTGCTCTTCACAGATCAATATCTCTGGAAAATGCTGCTTTATTGCCTCGGTGTCCAGTCCAGGATTCGAGGAAGGAGCTGGAGGTGGCAAGAGGGGCAGGACCAAAGGGGCCTCGCAGAGCACCAAATGAGCATCAATCACAGGCTCCTTATCAGCAGCACAATGCCGTGAAAGAGCTATTGAGCCCAGTAATCCAGAGCAGCATCTCAGTCAGGAAGCCTCTGCATCGCTAATTTCCAGAACCTGGGAGGAAACCAGGGGGCACATGAAAAAATACCCCTTTCTCCATGGCCTGGGTTTGGTGCTCCTTGGCCAAGCGTCCTCCAGTGACAGCTGGGTGTTGTGGGGCTGCTGATGGCTTTCATCTGACACAGAGAACATGAACATCTGACCGTGTTCTTAGAAGACCCTGTCACTATCCTCCTCTGATTACACCCACAGGAACACAGTCACAGGCATGAAAACATATCCTACAAGTCACTAAGTCCACGAGCTTTGATGAGCAAAACAGACACTTGGTTTGCTCAGCTAGATTGGGAATTAAAAAAACCCCGTTTTTTCAAGCAGCCTCTGAAGTTAAGCCCCCTCCCTGAAGTTGATTGCATGAGCCAAGAAAGGGGGACCATTCTTTCTAACAATGCCCTTTCAGCTACTTTGATGCTAAAAATAACAAATGTTTGATAGCTGTCCAAGCAAAGAAGGTGAAAACAGTGATTTCCAGCTTTTCTAAAGTCCTTTGGCTATATGCATTTGATAAAAGCCCAGCAGATGAAGTCAGATTGTTTTTTTCCTGCTTTTTATGCCTGTAAGCTCCCTTTCACTTCTCTCAACTTGGACAGCTAGGATTGAGAATGTCTGCTCATTAATAGACTTGCAGAGCAGCAGTACATTTTCAGCAGAGATAATGCAGATTCCTGATAGTTACTGGAGTTTATGGTTGGGCTAAATTTATTTTGTAGCTGCCAGAAGAGTGCCTGCCTGAGGACAATAGCTAGAATTCTTTTCTTAGTGTTGCCAGTCACACGTTACCCGTTTGAGATAAGGCTGGGGAATGAATCTCGTGGAAGCATTTTGCCATTGATTTATGAAGGTGTTTCTTTCTCCCTGGGATCTGCTTTTGCAGCACCACTGACAGGGTTGAAAGGGAACTTGCAACTCTCCCGAGTTGGCGAAGCAATTAAACCAAACTGAACTTTGTTGTTGTTGTTGGAATTGTTTCTGTTGTTAGGCTTTGGGAAAAGGAATTATTTCGAAGAGAAATGCATTTTCAGTTCTGTTGAAGGACGGAATTCTGAAAATGGAAGCGCTGGGAGCCCTGCATTCAACCACTGTTAGAGGTTCTGCTGCACCCCCTTGGGGGTGAGGCTGCCCAGGAGGTGTCATTTCTAAAGACACACAGTGGTCCTTGCATCACCTTCCCTGGCCAGGCATGGGCATCACAGAGTGAAGATCTGTCCCAGATCTCTGCTCCCAGGACTATTTCCACAGTGTCTGAAATGTCAGTTTTTCTTTGTGAGTAAAAATGCGATGTTTCTGTCATGGAAAAAACAAAAACAAACCAAAACCCCTTCCTGTTTTCCAGGCAGCTCTATTTTGATAATTGCAGCTTCTACCAGTTCCATATCCTTTTGTTAATGTGACCAATGGCTCTGATGCTCTGGGAAAGAGAGCATGCTGGTGTAAGAGGCAGGGTTTGTGATTCTGGTGCTGACAGGCAGGTCTCCAGTTCCTCCAGACTGAGGCTTTTCCTGCCAGAGCAGTGCTGGCTGCTGCTCTGACTCTGTGCTGGGTCGGGGATGATAAATAACTTGTGCTGACTGGGATGGAGGCGATCACATTTGGTTTTCCTGGTTGTTGAGTAAGAACTTGAACCCGAGGCTCTGGGAGAAAACTACTGTGTGTTTACTCTGTTACCAAGATCTCTTGTTCAAAATCCGGTGTCGGTAGCAGGAAGTGCAGCCAACACGCTGATTTGTGAGCCCATTTCTCATCTCAGAGAGATTATGTGGGCTCTCTATAGATAATATACTGCACCTTAGAATGAACGCTAGCGTGGAAAAGTATTACAGCATCCCAGAAATATCTAATCGTTGCTGATAAACTTTATTTGCCACTTGTGCGCGTTATAATGACAGATTCCTCTGTAAAGCTGAGGACAGTTGAAGTCTACACAGGCCATACTCAAAGGCTTCAGTGTTTTGCCTCACACTTTTGTTACTGGATGTAAAAGTGTTAAAGGGGATGTTCAAACATTAAAGGGGATAAGGAAAGCATAAACAAAAGGGGTGTTTTGTTAAAGAATGAGGAAGATTGGGTTGATTTAGTGAGCATTTTAAAGAAATTTAGGTTTCAAAGTGAAGAATTAGTACTTTTCAAAAATACAGAAGAGAAGTGGTCTTTGACCAGCTCACCAAGGTGCTCTGCTTTGACCTAGGGAAAAGTCATCCTCTCTTCCCTGACTGTAAAGGAAATATGGAAAGAGGAATCAGCGTGGTGTGCTCCTCCCTGCTGGCATCTGCAGTTCCATTTTCAGTCTGGGAAGTTCCTTTTTTACACTGCTCACTTCACCCACAGTCCAACTGGCTTTTCAAAATGAAATGCAGATGCCCAGGTTCTTCAGATGTCCAAGTTATTATTTGTCCTCGTTGCCTTGTCCTAGCTTGTTTTCTTCTGGAGACTCTTTGGAAGGTTGGGGGACTGGTGGGATTAAAACAAGCCACGGCATTCGGGAGATGAAATCTCATTAAGAAATCAGCTGAGATTTTCTAGTCCTGCCCTGTGAGCCTTGCTCTGAGCCAGAGCTTGGGCTGAGTGGAGCAATGAGCAGACCACAGACTCAAATTCAGATGAGGAGTTTGAACCCTTCAGTGGTTTGGTGGTTTACTCTGCTAGGAAAAAAAGGGGCTCATGTAACTTTGGGTGTTCAGGTGGGAAGTGTGGAGTCAAACCCTCACACAGATGAGGGATGTGAATGTGTACTGAATGTCCTGAATGAGTAACACCTTCTCTGAGGGTCATCCAGGTCACCTCCAAAATCTTCTATCATACATTGGCACTCGAGGGAAGAGTAAAAAACATGTTATTTTTATTTTCACTTTTAAGTTTGTGTATGGGTAGGGTGGGGAGATCCTTTCTCATTTCAATAGCAGGAACGGGAAGAAATTGAGATTTAGATCAAGTTGATTGTTGACTTCTTTTTTCCCTTCAGATTTCACTGCCAACAAAGCCCAAATCATATAAAGAAAAGTTTTTTCCCAGTCTTACATGTGAAAAGTTAGTAGGGTTCACTTCATTGCAGTTGGCATCAGTGGAGCCTACCGATGGAGCATTATCTTTGTGAGGTTTGTTTTAACAAAAAACCCTAATCAGAACCAGTAACAAGAACAAGAAGCAGTTCTGAGCCCCATTTAAAGGCACATATTAAAGAATCCCTCATTGTGGGGAAATTATATGGATGGAGAAGTGCTCCAGAGCTCCTGTGCTAACTCAGGTCTGCCAGGGAGGCCTTGGAGCACTCTTAGCCTGTGATAACAAACAGATCTCACAGAGAAAAGCTTAAAAAAATCACTCTCCAATGAGAAATGCAAAATCTTGTTGGTTTGGGAGTAAGCAAAAGTGGTGAGACTTTTGAGAATGTCCAGGAAAAGAATATCATATTATAATCCAGTTTACATTGTGTTGAAAGAGAAAGCAAGAGTTGGAGTGTTTCCATGGTCAGCTCCAAGCACTGTCACAGGTCATGACAGGAGGGATCAGTTCATCTCCATTTTCATCATGACAGCATCCTCAGTTTATATTAAATGACAAGTTTTGTCAATCTGTTCATATTTTTCAACTGCTTTGTGAAATCCTGATAGCAAATCTGAGTCTTCCCTCCCACCCCCCTGACCCAGCCCACTCTGCTTATTCAGGAAATGATCTCTAAAGCTTGAACACTATTTACATTATCAAGATTTACTTATCTTTTCTTTTTTTCCATTGAAACACTAAGCAGCTCTTACATCAATGTAGGTGTGTTTGAGAATTATGAGAGCCTTCAATTCTCATGCCAAACTACACCCACACAAGTCAATTCCAGTTCCAATGACTAAAGGTCATGTGAATGGCAAAAAGTAACAGGTAAGAACCTAATTTTGCTGTTAAGAGCAACTGAATTTGCAGTTATGGTTTATTAGTGAAGGAATGAATGCCATGAGGAGTAAATCCTTTCCCACCTTTTGCTGGTGTTTGTTCCCACTGTTCCTGCTCTTGTTTTTAAAGACAGTTCCAATGGAAAAATAGACTTGTGATGTGTGAGAACGCAGATTTTCCTTTTAGCACACCAGTGAGGGTGAGACAGTGGTGGGCCAGCTCCTTGCCAAGAGGCAGGAAGCATTCACTACCCAGCTCCTTCTGCAGGCTTTGCTAAAAACAAAGGTTTGAGTGCTGGGAACTGTGGGGTTCCCTGAGGCTGAGGGCCCCTCTTTGTGCATTATACCTTTCCCAGGGAGACATATCCATATTTCCTGACCGAATTCTCACATTAATTTAGTGGTTCTAGTTCTTAGCATGGCCCTTTTTCTGCTTTCAAGCAGATCCTCCCTGGGATAGTGGTCCCTTTGATTTGTTCTTCTCCCACACCATAGCTGGTTTGAATTTGTGCTGCCCATCTGGGCCAGTTGTTAATCTGCAGGCTCTGAAGACCAAAGGGCTGAAGGTTCTGCAGATTCTCCCCTCAACTTTACCTTTTGTCAGGGTGTAAAAGGTGGCACTAGGTGGGGACAACCTGAAAATATCCTGCAGAATTGAGGAGCAAAGCCAGTGTTTGTGGGGACTGTGTGTTAAGGGACCTGGCTGGTCCTGCAAATTACTTCTGGCAGAGTGAGTCTGAAGAACAGGAAGAAAATCCCACATGTGGGCATGCTTCTGTAATAAAACCCTCTCCTCTCCCTGGAATCACCTCTTGACAAAACAGAACCTTTGATTCAGATCATGAAAGACCTGTAAACACTCCAGAAATTTTCTTCCCTATATCAGCAGCCTTGCTTTCTTTGGTCTCTCCCTTTCTTGTGCTTTTAGCTGTACACTGAAGGGAAGAGTCAGTGGCATTTGGCATGTTGTGATTGATACTGTTTCTGTATTTCCAGCAAAGTGATCTCTGGAACTCTCAGTCAGTGGTGCTCCATTTCTCTTTAAATTACAGCCACCAAACTTCAATTTTCCTTTCTAGAATAAGTTAGGACTTGATGTGAAGAGGAACATATATAATTATCTGGACAAAATGAAGTTATTCTGTGGCTCATCCTTGCTATTTGTGGCTCAGAGGTCAACGTTTTGTTGTTTTTCTTTCCCTGTCACAAACTCACAGCAGGTCAAGCTGGGTATTTAGGGTAATTGTGAGGGTCAGTGTCATTTAAACAAATGGACAGAGCTTATTTGACAAGGCATGTGGTTTTCTCAGTTGCTTCCTGCTCTATTTGTCTGTCCTTTTCAGTTTGTGCTGTTGAGACATGTTTAAGTTTATTGACACGCTGAGTATATTTAATACCATTACAGAAATTGGTGGGGGTTTTGCCTAAATCCATTTCTGATTCTATGAAATGCAAAAGGTTTTCGTGACATCTGTATCAGGGAGGCTGACCATGCAGACTGGCAGCGTCAGGAAGGTGCATGAGGGACATCAGGATAAACAGGGACAGCAGAGAGAAACTGAGAAGGAAGGACAGGGAATGGGAAAGAATTCTTCTACCGTGATTTGGCTGGAGCAAATTTTATAGTGCATTTTGTGGTGTTAACAAAGGACGAAACCCAAAGTAAGTTCTACTCTAAGTGCAAGTTTACACAAAGCCTTATAAGCTCACGGTGAGGTCTGAAGTTCACCTTACATCTGAATTTGTCCCTTTGTACATTTGATTTGTTAGGATCTACGGGATCTCCCTATGTGCTGGATGGATTTTGCTATCCTTCAGCAGCAGAAAGCCTTCAGTCCCGTTCACAACCATAGCAAGGAGTATTTTCTGTCTACAGCTGTGTCTCACTGTCCCTAAACATCTTATTTGGAACACTTGGATGCAAAGCCTCCAGCACAGTCCTCAGTGCCATGTTTATCTACACCTCCTTGGTGGTCTGCTCTGTGCTGGAGGCAGGGAAACCGATAGCTCCCCAAAGGCTGCCAGATCCACTGCCCTGAGCTCTGCTGCTGTGGTGCTACCAGTAATTACAGCTCTGTCCGAGGGCCCCAGCGCTCCAGTGACACGAAGGTGAAGTTGTTGTTTGGAAAGAAAATAAAATGGACTGAATTTTTGGTTGGTGCAGGCGTACAAGGCTGCCTTCAGTTGGCTGATCAGTAGCATTAGTAAATAAAGATATGATTACTGCTTCCACAAGGCCTGATTATACTTTCCTAGGGAAAAACAATTCTTTACACTTCAAAATTAAATGGTTTGAGGTCCATGATTTTTCTTATCTAGGACATGAGGATGAAGGCTCACCCTTCTGGCCTGGGAGTGTCTTTCAGCACTTTACCCTTCACAGACCTGACTGGTTATGTAGCTCATGCTTTCAGGATATGTGAGGCAAATGGACCTACAGGAACACCATGGCTGACAATTTTCTTGTCCATGTCCTGGCAAAAAAATCCTGGAGTGCCAGGATACCAGCTGAGAATCTAACTGTGCTAGCAATTTCCCTTCAATGCTCATTAAATTTCTAGATTCTAACTCCCCTGGCAAAATTGCCTGATGCCTTCCAGCCATAGTCCAGAAAGTCCACAAGTGAGAAGGTCATCTTTCTTGGGACTCCTGTGGTGTCTGAAGGAATGCAGTGATTCAGAAATTCTGTTTGCTTAATAATTTATAAGACCTCTTACTTTTCCTGTTAGCCTTTAAACAGTGGGAAGAACCATAGCAAAATAATTAAGATTAAAAGGCATGGTTCCCTCTTCAGATGAAAGTAGCCTTGACTTTGAAATGCTTGGTGGTGACTTTGATTCATGTCTTACACGGACCTTTGTCTGCCAGGAGCTGCTACCTTTGCACAGCTCCAGAGAAACTGCTGGAATACACCGTGGGGCCAGGAAGAGAGGGGAGCTCAAATGTGGACCAAAGGAGAGTGATAAATCTAAAATAAAGCCACTGATCCAGGCAGGCTTCCACGCAGGACATTTTATTGCTGTTTACTGCTATCATTTTTCAGAGCTCCAGTTAAATGCAAAACAAATCACAGATATGCTAAAATTTTCCTCTGTTGTTTTCAATGAGCAGTGGTAAAGCCCCTGCTGTGGTTTCAGCATGGTTAAAAGTCCTATTTTTGCTGTTCACAGTGATTAGAAAAATAGCACGTTTGATAGGCTTTTGAGCGATGCGAATGCTTCTGTTTCAAATCACCAACGAGAAAATTGGTAACAATAGGTTAATTTTCTGTTTGTTGCTCAGATGGGACGTTTCGGTCCCTCAAATTGAATGCTGGTGTAAATCACTGTCTCTGCAGCGTTGCTGGGTTTGCTTTCAGATGGATTTATGGAAAGGTTTGATTTTCCTTTTCTTTAATCTTATATTGCCTTATAATGGAGCCCACACCAGAGCCTTGCAGCGAGCCAGGCAAATATAGCTGTCTTGTAGCTCATGCCTCAGCAGCTGCGAGGGACTGGCACACAGCAGAGGAGCTTTGTGTCCTGCGTTTTTGGACTTCATTCAACCCGTCCCACTTTGCATATTTATTCATAGCAAAGCACCATTAGCTCAAGACTAATAATTGGGGTGGCGTGAAGAAAACTGCATAAAGAAACGCAGGCCACTTGGCTCTCCCGGGGCCTGACGTGGTGAGGGTTTGACTGATTCTTTACGTCAGGAGCTCTGTGAGGCCTCTGAATAACATATGAATGCATGTTGCTGCTTTTCTCATCCTCTCATTTAACAGATTTCGGTTCAGCACGGTGTTTCTTGAATTATTGCTTCTTGAATTTACTCGTGCAGCTTAAAACCTAGCCCACAAACTAGGTGGGAAGCCAGTTATCTTTTTTAAAAATAACTAGAAAAAAAAATAACATTTCTAAATGCTAGTAAAGAGCAAATCCGCTGTCTTGATCAATGCTAAGGATTTAAGCTGGCAGTTTTATACCTGCTGTATATTTATTTGTAACTGAAAATTGAGCATACAGCATAAATATATTTCATTTTACATAGACCGCCCTTCAAGCTGCTTGGAGGTGGTAGGAGCCTTTTTCTTCAGAGATGAATCACTGCAGGAGCTGGTCCTTCAGAGTTCCTTGTTGAGACAATCCTACCTGTCTGTCTTCCTACCAAGCCCCTTGGGCTCTTTGGATGGAGAGCGTGCTGCGACAGGAACCTTGCAGAGAAAGGAAAAGATGAGGGTTCAGGGGTTTTTTGTTTGTTAGTGATTCTGGCACCTGGAAAGCATGGGTGTATCCGAAGCTGGTTGCATTTAGAGGGTCAGAACTGAAATGTCCCAGCAAAAGCTAACATTGTTATATATATTATATATGTGAGGGAATTATCCCTGATTCTGGAGGGACATCAGTACGTGGATTCGTTTTTACCAAAGTTTGCATCTGGATATCCAAGTGTTAGACCTTGGTTCATTGAACCTCTGTCTGAACAGCAGAAAACAACAGCAAGAGGAGCCATGCCAGGAGCCAGCCTTGTTCCAGGGGGCTTCAGGAAGGGCTGCAAAGTGTTTGAAGGGTGTAGCTTGTGTTGTGTGCCTGCTGAAGCTCAGAATCCTGGGGATTTTATCATATGCTGTGAGGGCAGAGACCCATTTACAGAACAACACTGAAACCACTGAGGGTCAGAAGATGAAAGAAATGTTGTGAGAGTCACTGCCTGATTAAGCAGTCTGTCATCAATAATGGATTTTGAGGAAATGGGACAGTAAATATGTCTGGGAGAAGGAAAAATTAAGTCAGAACTGAACCCGTACTCCAGACTGAGGTACAGTCATAAAGCAAAGAATGCTGTGCTGTACTTCTGGTGTTTTAATTTATGTGTGTAGATAGGAAGAAGTTGCTTCTATTTCCTCTTGGAAAATGGACATTACACTCTTAATGCACTTTCTGAGTTGAAGTCAAATAAGTGAAGAGTGCCAAGCCAGCAAATAGACCTGTGTTACGTCAATGAAGTTGTGGCTATTTATTTTAGAGTTCATTTTGGCTAGTGTATTGTGCTCAGTACATTGCATTATGGAACAGTCTGACTGTGCTTTAGATTACTGCTCTGCAGTGTGTGGGGAAGCTATTAATATATAAATCTATTAATAGATTAGAAATATAAGCCCAGGTGTGCTTCAGCTGCATCCCAGGAAGGTTCCACACTGCAGCACTCCATGGAATGCCAAATGGGTCTGCAGGCAGCACAGCCAAAGCCTTCTGTCCCATGCAAAGCTCTCACAGGGAAAGTGAATTTTATGCTGTTGGAAAACACTTTTGAGTGGTGTGGCTTTACGTCAGGTGAAATAACCCACTTCAGCAAAAACAGTTTTGTGTGAGCGTAACCCTATTTTTGTCCTTATGGAAAAAGTAAACTGAAAAATGACACCCCTAGATGATCAGTACTGTAGCAGCAAAGGCTCCCACAGTCAACCTGGTCTCAACCAAACCTTCAGTGATGTTAAAAATCACAGGGGAATGGAGCTGTGGGTACCTTTCAGCATTTTGCTGTGTTGAGAGGTAAGTGAAGCAGAGGACTTCCCACCCAGCCTCATTCAAAGCATGTGGGATATCAGTATCCATATGGAATGCTTCATGATTAATCATCGTGGAGATTTGTCTCTGTGGAAGATGTTTCGCTCAGCCCAGGACTGAAAAACAAAGGATATGTTGCTGCCACACTAATGAAAAACATGGACAATCTGCTGTTCATATGTGCCAATTGTTGCTGCAGCCTTTACATAAATGCACTTAAAGATGAGAAAAATAATTGCAGGCAACCATTCTGCAGAAAGCTCACAGGGATATGGGCTCTCTGGGGGGAGGCTTTCAACTTTTAACAAACTTAATTCTTGTTACTGAGTTCTTCTTTGTGCTTGCTGTTGGTCAAGCACAAAACCTGGCCTGAAGTCCAGAGAACCTCCCAAGGATGACCATGACAGGTACAACTGTGCACATACTGCCAATCCAGTCAGCTTCTGAATGTTTTTAATGAACAGAAAAGTGTAAGCACCGCCACTGCAAAATATTTATATGGAAATAGTCACTTTCTGTGGCCTGAATAACATCTGACCTGTGGGTAGATGATAGCTGTGAACAGATCTGGTTTTGCTCACCAAGTTCCAAAAGGTGCTTTGTAATGTTATTAGTAAATACTCAGGCTGTTGCTCAACTGAGGTTCAGATCCTTGCAGTATGAATAGAGAGATAGTTCTGTAGCCACAATTATCATAAGAATTGTACTGTTCCCTTTCTCCTGCCCTTTCCAGAGCTTTCTCCTGCCCTTTCCAGAGCTTTCTCCTCACTTGTTGTCCCAAACTGCGTGGGCTGTGGCCCTGGAGTTTTGGGGAGCTCCTGCTGTGTCATTCTGCAAGCCCATACTGCACCCATGTGCAGTGCTGGCCCCTCTACTGCAAAAGCAAACCCCAAAAGTACAAAAGGAAAGGGCAGGAGGAATGACCAAAGGTCTGACCAAGGAGTGACCGGACCTCCTGGGATGGTTAAGTTCACAAAACAGGGTGGGATCTGATAGAAGTCTACAGACCACTGGTGGCAGGGCTGGGTGGATACTGGTTGCCATCTCTTGGAGCACAAGAAATAAGAACTGTCAAATGATCTTGGCAGGAATCATTTGCTCAAAACAAAGAATAACTTCTAGAAGTAGACTTCCTGCCAAAAGATGCTTTGGATGCAAAAAGTGCCTGTGTGGCTCTAAGGGGAGACAAGGCAAGTACCTGGAAGGGACAGCTCTGTTGGATGTTCTAAGTGGCCACACCACGCTCAGGAAACATTTGAGCTTAAAATAACTCCAAGACTGGGAAGGTGCTCAAAGAAAGTGTCCTATACATTCACCCCTGTTCTTAACTTGGACATGAGGTTTGCTTATGGCCATTGTTGAAGACAGGATGCTGGGCCAGATGGCCATTCTGCAGCTCCTGTATCTGCTGTAGATAAGGTTTTGCCAAGATATTTTAGTACTTGGTATATGAGATTTGATGGTTTGGGGTTTTTTCCTTACTCGGTCAGTCTTTCAGGTCCCAGGTTCAATTGAGACATCGATCCAGGTCATCTTCCTCATGGTGTCTGGAGAATTAATGCAGTGGATTTTAGTAAGATTGGAACAAGACTTTTGAAACAAAAATTCAGAGGGCTTCAGTCTATTTTCCACTATTTCCATGGAAATGACTGCATCTTCCTTTGTTTCCATCTGTTATTTCTGTGACAGTAATTTCCCAAATATGCTTTAAAGAACTGTGGACTTGCTGTATTGGCTATTATCCATATGTTGCTCTGCTACTCATCCCCCAAAATATCTCTTAAACGAAACTATCTTTCTCTGAATTTACAAGCCTCACTTTCCAAGCCAAATTTCATTTAGTTATTTTATCACAAGTACTAACCACCGGTTTTGGTTGTTGGTTTTTCTGGGATGTTTCAGCCTTCCACAAAAGCCAGGGAACACCACCATTGGGACCCTTACTGGCCAACTTTTGATCCATGATATGTGTGGTACAAGAGCAGTCTCTCATCTTTGTCTTCGGCAGAATGCAAGGCGAGGATATTAAAAATACTTCCTTATTCTAATGCTTAGTACTAAGTGTTGCTATTAAGTCATGGGCTAATTTCTGATTCTGTGAAAGAAGCATGTTTTGGGCAGAAATTTTCCAGGCCTAGGTTTGTTACAAAGTAAATTGTTTGCTGAATAAAAAGCTTTTAAGCAGACAGACAGCTGAAAGGCTTGAAATTCAACAGTTGCAGTTTGCATAGAAATTGTCTTTATTGTGGAGTTGTCTATAGGTTTTTTGTTTTTGCCTTCATTTTCCGTTGTGTCCTTTGCTTTGCCACAGCCATCTTGTTTAGTCTTTGCCATTAGAAAACAATCAGAAAACCAGTGTTGCCAAGTACAAATGCATCTCATTTTTAAAGTTCAGCTGGGTTTTTTTCCCTTATATGATGAATTTTACGCAGAGGCTGCTGCATGATACCTTTCAAATATGGCCAACTCTGCCAAATCTAGCAAAAGCAGCATTTTGGCCAGACTTCATTGTTGCTGCCATTGTGACTTCCACCACTGCCAGACCTTCTGGGCTAAAACAGCACAATTTTCTGCCTTCATATATGAGGGGCTGACTGGCATAAAAGAGAAACCTTGCACTTGTTTAGGTGCACAGCAGAAAGAAGCAGGTGCACTTACAACAATGCAGAGACTCTGTGTAGGAGAGGTGCTGCATCTCTAGGGATTTCAATATTGTCTAAAAAGCCCTCCAAGCTGAGCTGCAAAAGAGCTGCAAACTAGATTGTGATAAGGACTAGAAGAGATTTAGCCGATTATCAGATAGCAAAAAGGAGAAGTCAACTCCGTGTGAAAAATTCAGCAGGGCTGAGCAGCCAAAGGAAGGTGGAGGTGAGTACAGAGGTGTAAAGACCCGACAGAGAAGGTGTCATTGTCAGCTCGAAGGCCAAAGATTTGGCAGGTGAAAATTAGTAACGTTTTTAGGTGTTCTGATTCCCTATCAAGACATGATGCTGGGCTTAGTCCAACAAGCTTTGTTGAAATAACTCCTGCCTTAAGCCAGCCTATAAAACAGGCTTCTGGAAGGGCTCCTGAAGTTGATTAACTTTGTTCTCCCACCTAGTTTGCTTTCCATGAATGTTCTGGTTTCACTCAGGCCTGGAAATGAGACTCGTCAGGGAGGCAAGGGGAGTTTTGTGGCGCACGAGGAAAGGCAGGAGCTTGCGGACGGGAACCTCTGTCTGGTGAGGTTTTGTTCAAAGGAGCGTGTCCGTGCGGATCCGAGCCACGGGCCCGGCAAGTCAGATTCCTCATCCTCATTCCTCATTTTGGGACACACCTCACACGTTTTGTGAGGCTTGATGTGACAGCACAACCTGGGCACGACACGGGGTGAGATGGCAATCAAACTGCATTGTCACGAGCTGGCCGTGAGGCACGCAGCGCTTCCAACCTTCCCGCATCCCTGGTGTGACAACAAACCCTGGAGCTTTTAGCTTGCAAGGTAGATCCAGAACATGGCAGATCATGTTTTTAGCTCTGCTTTTTGGGGAGCTCCGTTCTCTTTTCCCGCCTCCTGCAATATCTGTGTTGCCAGTATTTGTTAAGCTGGCAAGACGTGCTTTTTCTTTATTGCCAAACTGGCAAAATATCTTCCAAGATATGGGGGGAGTTATTTTGGTTTGCAAAGCTTCTGCTAATACTATTTTTTCCTTCTCTGTGCATCTTTTGCACTCACAAACAGAACAGTTAGAGTCAAAAGAAAATGTGCTCAGAAGTCAGAGCCTTTTTTGCAGCATTTATAAGTGAAAGTGCAATCCAGCTGCTGGCAAACCATAAGCTCATTGTTTTGGCAACGCTGTTCCATTTACTTTTTTTTCTGTCACACTAACTTGTTTGCTCAGGTATTGGAATTCAGAGTTTTTCCTTCTTTTTAGAAATTCACACCCTTTTCTGGCAAGGTTCGAGCTGTTTTTATTGCTTACAATTATACCTACAGGTAAAATAAATACTTTCCCACGGATGCCCTGGAATCCAGTATGGTTATAAGCTGATGTAGCTGGAAGAGCTGAGTTGTACAACGAGTATTTCTGCTGCTGTGTCTTTTCCTTCTGACACTTCTTAAAGACGCAGGGCTTGAATTTGTTCTTGCTTGTGAGTTATTGAAGCAGTTCTTGGTAAAGGTGGCAGGGTCTCCTCCATGTGAAGCTGGTGTGGATGGGAACAGATCCAAGTGACTTGGAGAGAAAAGACATACCTGGGGGGAAACCTGAGGTGCCTTTGCAACACAAATATTCCTTTGGCCCTCAGAGCATAACTGAACAGAGCTCTGCGCTGTGCACACAAAAAATGGCATTGGAAGGACATTTTGATGTCACAAGGAAATGCACGGAAAAGTTAGGAAATGCTCTAATTAAAGCTGCCTGTGTAATTCATTATGATTCATTTTTTAATTATCTGTTCACATACTACTTTTTCCTCAGATGCCTCTTACCTCTGTGCACAGGATGTTGAGAGGCCTCTTAATGAGCAGCTATTCAGCAGTTTGTTTCATCTTCATTGTTCCATGTGTGGCCCAAGGCCTTATTTACTGCGTGCCATTAAATCCTGTTTTGAGGGCTAAACCCATAAAAAAGGCTTTGGCCTGGTGACCTTGTGTGCTGAAGGCTCTGCCTTCTCAGCCCCCTGCTGTCTGGTGTTGAGAGGTGGAGTTTATGGCCCAGGTGTGCTGCTGCAGCTGTGGCAGGGCAGGGCCAGCTCCCAGCCTGGTGCCACCATTCCCAGCCAGCCCGAGCTCCGGTGACTCCAGGGAGCACATCCCGTCCTGTGGCTGCAGCCTGCTGCCACCCCAAATCCAGAGAACCATCTCCTTTCCCTGCAGAGTTAAACGGGACTCGAGTGTGTTTGTGACTCATGCATCCTGTTTTCAGCAGTGCCACTTAGCCTGAAAAGTATTTCACCAAAGTTGGGACCAGATTTTCCTCCCCACAGAAAGGGAATGATGGCGTGGGCCAGACTGTCTCACAGAGGTGTTCTCTGGCTCCAGTGTTTACAAGTCCTTTGGAGTCTTCGTTATGGGAGAGACAATGTATTGCCTCTTCATCCAAAATTGAAGGTCAGTGTTGTGGAAATATCCCCTTGCCTCACTGCCTGAATTAGGTTTATGGAA
Source organism: Prinia subflava (assembly GCF_021018805.1). NCBI lineage: Eukaryota > Metazoa > Chordata > Aves > Passeriformes > Cisticolidae > Prinia > Prinia subflava. Next base: position 1,688,044 of record NC_086251.1, on the reverse strand, counting down.
GAACTCTTGGTGATTCATTTTTTTACACAAGAAACCTGGGCTACTTCTAATGTTCTTCAAACTGGGATCTTCCAGATCACCCCAGAAATCCCACCAAGTTCTGGAGAAGTCCTGAGGGACTTAGGGAGAGATAGTGAAGCAGGCAGTTTTCTTGTCAGCTCAGAGTGTCAGGGTTGTGTCTGTAGCAGGACACAAGGAGCCAGGGATGGTTCTTTGGCCTGGAGATCAGAGAGCTTGGCATGGCTCAGCCGTGTGGCTGAGCTCCCCCTCCTCCCCTCCCGAGGAGCTGAGACACCTTGGCCACGCTGCCTGGTGGCAGCAATTGACCTTTGCTCTCTCTCAGATCAAGCTGAAGCCAATCTGAGAGAGGAGAAGTTGGCAAGGGCCAAACCCACGTTTGTGAGCAGGTGAACAGTGGTGTGGGCAGCAGTGGCCAGGCTCGTGCTCTGCTCCGTATCATTTGTCAGTGCAGAGAAGGGCCTGTGCAGGGTGCTCAGCTTTCCCTGAGAACTCATCACAGGGAATGTGGGGAATCTTCAGGACTTGGTGCCTTTCACTGTTGCACCTCTGGGTGCTTTGGGAGGGTCTGGCCAATGCACATCCTGTGATGTAGTGCCAGCTAACCCAGTGGTCTTTGGTGGGGTGGTGGGAATGTTCCAATTCTGATGTTTTATCCAGGAGAAATTCTGCAACGTAAGACTTTTGTAGGTAAATAATTCTCTTTCCAGAATACTGCTGAGCTTCAGGGAGGGTCAGGAAGTGGCTACTTGAATCTCTTACAGTTTAGGATAACACCCAACCTTGGAATCACTTGCTGTATGGTTATTTTTCTTGTTTGCTGTTGTTGTTTGAAGGCAGATATGACAGAAGCGGTCATTTTCTCTTTCTGGGGAAAAATGCATGAAGAGATCACTGGAGTTTTTCCTTAATGGGTTTTTGATGATGTTTTCAAGGGCAGAGAAACAATTTGCTGCTTATCTCTACCCCGAGGCTCTGCCAGTGTGACCTCATGTTCATTTCCAGCCAAAAGCTGCATTGATTTTCTTTCATTTACGTTTAATCCGAATTCAGAAGTGTGTAAATGATACTTGGATTGTTCCTTCTGTGTTAACATACTGGAAATTTTCATCGCATTGACTGGGAATACCCTTCCAAGCACGTGCACTCACTCAAACAGACCACAGTTAATGTGTGCAATAGGAGCAGAGCCACGAAGAGCAGGCTGCCTTCTCCAAAGGGAGCCTACATTTCTGCAAACAAAACTTTCTTTCACCATTTAGGGCCTGATTGCTCTTTAATTCAATCCTTGGTGGGCCAACACATGGGAAACAAGCTACGGAGAGGGGAACAACGTGTGTAACTCTGCAAATGCAGTCAGGCAATCCTTCATAAGGCATAATTGATCTCTACAGGAGGATAGATATTTTGTGGTTTTATTTTTTAATCCAGCAAAGAAAAAATACTACGCACAAATCTGTCCTAAATATATCTTCCAGAAAATGGGGCTCAGACCTGTTTTCAGCTTGTGTCATTCCTCTCTGTAATCCCTGGTGTTTGCCTCTGACAGCTTTCCTGAGCCTGATCAGGAGATGGGTTTCAGTGTTGCTGGTGCTTCCCTTGCCCCTCTTGTGCAACTGCTCGAGGAATCTGATTTTGGGACCTACTTGGATACTTAGTGCTTAGACACTTTCCTGATCTCCGTCCAAACCCTCCTGAAGCTCTTTGATTTCTATAAATGCGATGATTCAGCCTGGCTGGATCCCTGTTGAAGGCTATGACACGACTTGGGTTAACTTCAGAATCAGCCCTGCTGGCAAAACAGACTTTCTGGTGAGATTTATGGAGCTTCCTGCTTCTGGCTGGGCTGCCAAAGGAACAAGAATAGCCTTTCTCAGAGTGTCTTGGCACTGCTCCTTCTAGAGGGAGCCCAGAGCAGAACACAATGAGAAATACCAAACTTCCAGAGACTAAAAAAAAATAAACCAAAAACCAAATGCCTGTGCTTTTTGGTGGGCTTTTCTCGTGGTGTTAATACCTCAGTCATGTCAGTTCACTCAACTTTTAGGAAAGTGCATATAGAGAATACATGAAATTTTAACTCTCTGGATTAAATATCATTCAAGTTGACTTGGAAAGGTGATGTTTGGCACCTCAAACTCTTAATGTCAGCAGTTATTTTGCTTTTCTTGCTGTTTCATTTGCACGGTCACTGTCACTCTTCTTTCCATTAAGTTAAAACCCCTAAAACAGGCAGTCTCTGCACAGCTCTCTGAGACAGATGAACAGCAAAATGAGCATTAAAGTGACCTGCTCAAGACTGCAAAAGAGGGAGATAAAGGAGCAGAAAATCAAGGGTTTCCAAAATCTTCCGTCAAGTTGAAAAAACAAGATGAAAAATCCATTTTATCATCATTATCATTATCCTTCATGCAAAATACCTGCATGACTTTTCTCCTGTAAAGCACAACTTTGATGGTTATGAATATGGGCAACAAAGATTTTCACACTCGAGCTGGAAGCTGGGATGACATGCATCATAAATAGTTGCAAAACAAAAAGTTGTTAAAATTATGCTTATTGGAGCTAATCTGAATTTGTTTAAGAATTGAGTGTTCCACCCTCATGTGCGCATCATCAAAAAATCCAAGTAACTAAACAGGTTAATCAAAATCACCCAAGTCCCAAAGTTCTCAAGTTTAGAACCTGCTGACACTAAAAATACCCTCTTCATTTCTTCACCTGCTAGAGCGGGCCATGTAAACAAACAGACCTTGTCTAATAATAGTTGCAGATGTTCAAAAATAGTGTTTATATTTACAGTCATGAGCCCTGGATTTCTATTCACAAGCCATGTGCTCTCTTTCCTGGAGTTTTGCTAAATGCACAGATTTTAAACAAAATCTTTCTAAAGCTTCTGTGACTCATGCAGATCTCCAGCTCATTTTAATATAACCCAAGCTCTATCCCTCCTCATTCTGTAAGGTCATTTTAGCTGCAGGTCCGTTATTAATGAACTTTAAGACATTTAATTCTCCTTCCTTTTTCTTCATGTGCATGTAGACAGCTTCGTGTACATGTGTATTTTTTCTTGCCAGCAGGAGAAATGGTAGTAAATGACTGGGCCATTTTTGTCTGATGGACAAGTATTCTTTTCCCCTCCTTCTCTTCTCACCTTTGCATGAAATTCTTTAATGTGTCAGTCTTCAAATGCAAACTTGTTAGGTACCTTTATTTTATAACTTTGCCTGCCTTGGAAGCCCTCTCCCTTGGTCCATTCCATTTTTGCCCTCCTCTAAAATGAGTAGAAACACTTACCTGTGAAACGGGGCAAACAAAAAATCCTAAATCCCAAATGAGAGGAAATAGTCAATAAAAACTAAATAGAAGAACAAGCAGCACTTGTTTTTAATGTATTTTTCCTTCAAAAATACCCACTTGCAGACAAATATTTGCCTGAAGGACAGTGTCCCCCGGGTGGCTGGGGACACCTTGCCTGGAGCCTGGTGTGTCACGCTGTACCCAAGCCATGCAGTCATGGCAACAGTCCTTGATGTGCAGTTTCCTGCATGAATCACCTGCTTCCTGTTGCTCTCCTTTCAGTTTGAATCCTTCAAGTACTTCCTTACCCACCCTAGTTACCTCCAAGGTAATAAGGAGAATATTTAATATTCCGAAAGGAATAAGTTAATTACAGGCCTGACACTCTCTTAATGTTATATTTGTGAGTGGGCAACAACTGGATACACTACAGAGCAACTGACAGGAGTGGACTGCTTTGTGATTGTTACTGGAGGAGAAACAAAACGTTTGTTTTATTAGTTTTAAATCTAATGCAATAGCACTGTGGTAAGGAGGTCGCAATTAAGAGACGCTCTGGTTGCGTGCACATAAAATCCCATGTTTCTGTCTCAGAGTAATAGGAGGGGAATCAAAGGCTGTTACAGCTATTTGGATGTAACAATAACATTCAGCCCTGCTTTGTAACTGCTAATGGATTTCTTCTCCAGCATGCCTGGGAGGAAATTATTTTCCTTGCTCTGGCAAGATGAGAAGAGCCTCAGAATGGCTGGGAAAATCTGTTTGTCTTTTCTCTTACTGAGATAGAAATCAGCCAGATCAGCCTTCAAGCCAGCGGAGTTTAAGGCAGGTTCAGATTGTTGCTCATGAGATATGAGGATTCACAGACAGCTTTCCAGCTGCTCTGGAGGGTCTTCCTTACCTCTGGGTGCAAAGCAGGGTGAGGAGTCCCCTCAGCAGCCAGAGGAGCCCTGAGCAAGGCTCCTGGTCTGAAGCAGGGCTTTCCAAGCTGCCATGTGCATCCCACTGCTGGGACACAAACCACTTCCAGATGGCCCATGAGGGCAGCTCCTCCACTCCTGGGTGAAGCTACGGGCTGAGTATTTCCACACAGATGCTGGGAGTCATCCAGACTCAGCTCCTGCCTGCAGCCACGGGCTGGCAGTGTGGAGGTGCCCACCCGAGCTGTGAGGAGCCTTTCAAGGCATCCCTTTGCAGATCTTTCAGTGGCGTTGCATTCCCCCCCTTGTTTCAATTGCATCCATTTTCTGATCTCACTCTAATTTGATGGTATCAATTATTGCTGTGGTGTTGTTCTTTCAGCAGAGAAATGGGCCACGTGCTTTTAACCTTTGGGAAGCACGCAGACACTCAGATATTTCAAAGATGATATTTTTCAACTAGGAAGTGATCTGTTACTGAAATGCATTTGTTTCTGTAGAGATGTAGCAGCCTTGCTTGGCATGTAATGCTCAAGGTATGCATGATGAAATGTTAAATGTAATTAGGTGGATTTTATTCAGCTCTCAATGAGGGTTTCTTTACCAGAAATATCTCTGGACCTCTGGTGATCATCAGGATCTTTGTTTTGCATCTTGTCGGTCCATTCCACCCGAATGACACAGACCTCCCACACCACTGGTTTTTGGCCAAGTCTGTGAAAAGTTACTGCTACTAAATGTAGTAAATAATAATATAACAATAATCATATATTCTTCATGATGGAAGAGAGTTTGTTGGTACTCATTTCTATTAATTCAACTCTGCCTTTCCATTAGGAAACGAAATGATTTCTTCACATATCTGATTTCTTTCTTCTACATCCATTTCAGCTTCTTTTATGGACATAACCTCTGCGTGTGTTTTTTCAACAACATTCACTGGAGCAGAAGAAGGGGTTTTTAGGTGATCCTTTGAAATGCCCACATGGGTGAGTGCAGGGACAATGCCAATGTTTGTCTTTCGCTTGCATGTACTGCAGCAGAGAAACTTGACCTTCTTTTAAAGTGCAAACAAGAGCTGTAGACTCCCAAGCTGTCAGGGAATCCTTGGAACATGGAAAAACAGACATATTTTTTTCCATGTGAACCTTGTGAGACTCATGGCTGCACATCTTTGCCATAGATCCCATTAGATTTTAGAGTTTATAATTTCACATAATAGCACGTTTCTTCCCAGAAGGCTTCTACCCACAAATAACAACTTCCATACACTGAGGCTACAGAAATTCCATGTTCTGTCCCAACCTACACATTGATAGGTCTGGAGGGTGTCTGAAGCAGACCTTAATAAAAGCAGCAATGGCACAACCACGTGGCTTTTGGAAAGGTGATCAGTTTTCCCAGTCAGTGGTGGTTATTAGTGTAAATGCACACGGATGAGCTATTTGTGCTTCGTAGAGCAGTAGGTTTGTCCAAAGCAGGTCTTGGTTTTGTTGTTGTAAAGAACTCCACGGCAGCAGGTACACCAGAGAGAACTGTTCACCCCCAGGGACAAACAGAGCAGAAGCTCACTGTGGCCTCTTGCCTCTCTCTCTCTCCATAGACACATCAGTATTTTGTCTCCTTCTCCAGGCAGTCCCCACTTGGCTGTGGGTTATGAGTGTTGCTTGCAGGGATGAATGCTTGACCCTGCACCCCGCTGGGTGGATGTGAATCAGGAGCAGCTCAGGAGGACTGTTCTCCAGGGGCCCCTGGAGAGGTCACTCAGCAGCTGGACTGGGAGAGCCTGGGAGCCCTCCAAGGCGCCGGGCAAGGGCTGAGCCCCTCCCTGGGACTCACCCCGTGTACCTGTGTTTGCCTGGTTGTCAGTGAGGTGGTCAGTGACCTGCACCGTTTGCTGCTCTGTGGGAACCTGCAGCACATTCCTGCTTTGAAATGCTGCCTGCAGGAGTGACATCATCCTTGCAGATGTTCACTCCAGGCTGCTGTTGGTGCCCGAGCTGACCACACAGAGAATGTCACTGTTTCAGGTGGTGCATTGTTAACAGAGCTCCTGCTGGGCCACTGTGGCCTGTGGAAACAATCTTCCTGCCCTACAGCTCCCAGGGTTACCTTGCTGTAGCTGGAATAATTGATAAATAATTATGTGCCGGTGTAACTCATAAGCAAGCTCTAATTTCTGGAAGTAGTCTGGGACAAAGGCTTGACATTTTGGAGAAGTGCCTCTGACTGTAGCTGATACACCCAAGTTGCTGCCCTTCTGACCCTCAAGGACACATACCTGGAGTCTCTAGAGAGGTTTGGTTTTGCATTAGTTTGTTTTTGGAGAGGTTGCCCAGTCCAGCAGTCAGAGCTCGGGATGCAAAGCCAGGAGTGCCAGGCTTTTCCCTGCTCTGCAGCCTCAGAGTTTTGTGTCATGTCTCGTCCTCTCAGTATTGCTAATTTTGATTTGGGGAGTGGTTGTCTTTACATTTAGGGCTGACCATTCAGAGCTCATGACAGTGTTCAACAGTTAATGCTGTCTGAGTGTTTGGCAGACCTGAAATTCCATATTCTCAGAGGCATGCATTATAAAGCCAAGAGGGATGCTTGCTCATCGAGACTGTGACCCACTTGTTTGAGCTGGGCCCAAATCTAGACACTGGATCAAACACACCTGAACCCTGGGGAAGCTCAGTTCTGAATTCAGAATGGGTGTGAGCTCATTGCCATCTCTGTAAACAACAGACAGGAACACAAACGAATGATTTTAGGGAAAATCATATGTATATATGTATATGATAATATATAGGTAAAGTTTGAATCCAGAGCTGAACTCCGTTCAGAACTGTCCCAGCCACTATAAATAGCCTTCCCATATCTCCTGTTACATAACTCCAGAAATTAAATTTTTCTGGCAAAGCTCACACGTCAGCACAGAGCATTGTCCTCTGCAAGGTTACAGCGGCAAGTTGTCAGAGAATTTGATCCTCAGGATGCTGGTAGAAACCTGGAAAAGCTCCAATACCTTTTGTGCTGGAGATTAGGATCTGGTTTACTGTGTCTCTCTCCTGCTGACTTTTTGTATCTCCTGATTTCAGTAAACAAGAGGGGAAGGAGAGAAGAGGAAGGAATTCATCACAGGCTTTGAATGATGCAAACAGTTTAATTAGGAAGTAATGTTAGATACAGTTTCCCTTCCTTTGCTGTTCTCCAGGCAGGATGCATCCTTAGGAAACAATAATAGAGCCGGGGGTTAGGAAGCCTTTGCAGGCATTGCAGCCAAGCGGCCGCACAGGAAAGTGATACAGGGCCAGGCGCTCGTGTAACGTGAGCGGAAGTTATTCAACCTTCCTTGAGGAAGCACAGCACCAGCACAGCTCGGTGTCCACACAAATATTCCTGTCAAGCTGAAAGGGGAGATAATGCAGGTTGCCATTTCGCATTGTTTCTCGCGGTGAGGTTTTGCTGATTTTGCTCTCCCGAGCCTGGCTCTAAAATAACGGCACAACTAAAAATAACCTGGCGTTTGGGCCTGAAAATGGCTCCGTGACACAAGGTCAAACACTAATGGGCATTTCCTACTCTGTAACCTCTGCAGCAGGCAGGGGGAAAAGTGTTCAAAAGGGGCATTGCTGCAGGGGTCAACCTGAAACATTTGACCCTGAACCGGTTCAGTTCCTAAATTCTCCACCCAGGAGAAGGTCTGTGAGACACGAGTTTTCTGTGAGCTGAGTTTCCCTCTGTGCTATTTATAACTGTCCGCATGTTTCACTGGGTAATAGCAGTGTTTGCAAATGCCTGTGCAATTAAACCCTCACCAGCTGGGCTCTGGGAGCCAGGTCCTGGAAACACAGAGCCCACGATGCAGAAAGGCCTCATCAGCCTGGAGAGGTTTGGTCTGGAAATTGCTGATATCCACTGGAGCGGCTGGGACTCGGAATGCCTGTGGTCTGATCCACGGCCCTGCTGCTGTGCTGGGTGGAGGTTAGAGAGACTCGCTGCACTTGTGAACCTCAGTTTGCCACTAGGATCCCGAAATGATGGGAAATCTCCCTTAAATGCACATTTCTCATAATATTACTGGGTCTCTTTGGAATGGAAAAGGCATTCAGGAGTCATTCCCTTCTTCTCTTTTGGGGAGACACGCTGCATATATTTTTCACACGCTGGTCTCTCATCAGAAATCAGTTGCAAGAAGAATGCTCTGTTATACCCTCATCAGTACATTCAGTGTTCAATAGCTCTGGCAGTTTCAAGTGGTTCCTATGCTTCCTCAGTAAAATACTCCTGTTTTCCTGTTTCTGACTGTGGAAACAGTGAATTCAAAGATGATATTAAACAATACACCTAAAACAGTGATTTTCCCCCCCTCTCTCTGTACAGAGGTCTTCATGAAAACTACAATCTGCCCTTGCTGTCTCTTTCATCTCTGAGTACTGAATTTCTTGGTTCCCTCAGTAGTACGCACAAGCCTAGCTCCCCAGTGTGCCCACAGCTCTGCCTTGGAGCCCTTCAGAGGCTCTACCTTCCACCTAGTCTTTTACTGTGGAGACCCTGCATGACTTGGAGGTACTCTTCCCTCTTGGCTTATCATAAAAGTGATTCTTCCCACTCATTCTCCTTTGTGTTTTCATGCTGCCTCATCTGGAATGCAAATATGTACCAGGAGCCCAGAGCTTCCTTTGAATTCCCCAGGATCGTGCAAAGGGTGGTCAGAATTGGTTTTCAGTGGATTGCAAAGTTTTTGACTAACTGACATTTTTATAGAAAATGCTGTGAAATTTGCATTGCTTCATCTTTTACATGAAAAACAAAGAAACCAAAGAAAGAAATATTTCTTGGCCAGGAGGAGAAAAAAACCTAAACAAACCAACAAACAAATCCTTGAGGCTTGCAGAGTTGGTTTCTTCTCCAAACCGACATTTCTTCTCTTTGTTTCATGGATGTGTTTTTTCTGTCTATATTTCTACTTAGACTTTTACCTGTGTGAGACATCTTTTGCTGAGGCTTCAACGTGTGGTTCAGGTCAAAAGAGATCACTGAGTACTGCTGCATTTCTGCAGATTATTCTATTTAACTTCTCAATAACTCAGCATGAAGAAGAGGCTCCTGCAGGTGCAGGCTCTTCTGTTCCTGCCTCTGTGTGGGGCACTAGGATCTTGTTTTGCTTGAGACTCCCAAGACTCAAAAGTTAGCTCTGTACAGGGCTCCCAGAGCTTGAATAAATTCAAAATGACGTGCCCTGCATCCTGAGGGGTCACACCATTATGCATAGCATTTTGTGCAGAACATTCATTTCTGATGAGGGCTTTTATTGATGGCATCATTAGTATCTAAAGAGAGAGGGAAGATTGATTTGCTTTGACAGAGCATCAGATATTCCTCTTAGGGTATAAACGTAATTTGTTACCCATGCAGAGAACTGTAGAAAAATTAAAAATTAAATTATAGAAAAAGTATTTATTAAAAAGTCAGAAAAATCTCTTCGAAACGGATCTGCTCAAGTTCAAGGTAAGTTTGTAGTCTGGAGCACAAAATGCTGAATGAAATTATTACGCTGATTTCTCGCTCGTCTGGTAAAAAGTAATTCTGATACAATTGAAGAGAGGAAATATGAGTTTGTTTCAAACTGTTTTCAAACTCATGACAAATGAGTCCCTCACACACTTCTAAATTTATCTTTGTATCATGACAGGATGAAGGTTTTCATATTTGCCTTGTGACAGTAGGCTTTTCATCCTACTATTAGTATTTGAATAATTTGGTTCTCATCCCAAGCTGTACATCAGAGTCAGCTTTTCCACATCAGGATCTTTTCCCATCATTTCCAAGCAGTCTGGGAGTTGGATGAGGTGAAGAGGAGGATATAGCTGAGATGAGAATATCAGGCAAAAAATTATGTACATTTGCTCCCCTAACCCAGATTTTCTCTGTAGTGATATCTGCTGTAAAAGCTGCAGGAAAGGTGAGTGCACAGTTTGATTAAATATGAGCTTGAAAACTGAATTTCTACATTTGAAACTGGGTTTCATGTAAGGACGTCAAGCTTCCCTCAGGCCTGTCGATTTTATTTCGCAGATCTGCATTAGGCAATGACTCAAATAGTTCAGGAGACCTTGGGCCTGACACTGACCCTGCCTGAATTATCTTCTTTCAGCCTTGCAGTGCCAGGCTGGAGTCTCAAAGCCCAGTTGCTGTGCACAAGCTGATAAAAGCCCCACGGATTTCCTTGGTCAGATCTACCTCGGTAGAACAGAGCAACTTTCTGGTTACTGTGACTGGATTTTATAGGAACTAAATTTTATAGGAAATCTACTGGGCCACGAGAGTTTTCCTTTCAGTCACATAATCACCTGAGACATTCAGGTCTGCAAGCCCTGGTTATTTTGTGTCAGGACTTTTTGCATTAACATCAAAGGACTATCCTTGAACATCAGCTCCTGTTTTTCCCATCTGTGAAACAAGGAGAGCTCCCAGTCTTTTGTAGTCCTGGGGTTTGGGGGTTTATCAGTGATAAACTTCACGTAAGTAATGTGAATGAAAGATTTAGCCTAGTGTGGAATATACTATTTCTCTTAAAAAAAAAAAGAAAAAAAAGCGCACTACTTATTTAGGCATGTCGAGGCAGTTGTTTGGGTTGTGAAAGCAATTGCTGTCTTCAAAATGGGATTAATGGCCCTTGGGGCTACACAGAGACCATGGTGGGGAGGTGACAGGGGGTTTATGCCAAGACTGAGAAAAATATACATTAAAGTTGTGCTGAAAATGCTTGAATTGATGGTTTTGTTTGTTGTGCCAAGTCTCCTCTTGGATTTAATGAGCACACACAGCTCGTGCTGACTTGAACTGTCTGTGGGCAGAAGCCATCGGGTCATTTTCACACATCTCCTGTCCAGAGAGAGCAAGAGCTGCTTGGGGTGGTGCTGATGGGCAAAGTGAGAGCATTTAGCAGGTTTTGCTCATGTTGTTTTCTGCACAGTTACCTTTTTTGGGGCGGGGGTCTTTTATTCGTGGGGAAATCTTGCAGCCAGGTCCACCTGTTGATCCAACCTGTTCTCCCAGTCAGTCAATCCTAGGAGTTCCTGATTTGCTCTGCAGTGGCCTTGGCACCTCTTGGGCCAGCAAGAGGTGAGGATAAGTAACACCAGTGAAAAGATCCTCAACACGCTGCAGTATCAGTGCCTCTGGGCATATTGGATCATAGCTTTGATTGCTGTGTGAGCTGCCAGTGGAAGCTCAGCACGGCAGGTTTCCCTCGGATTTTCTATTAAATAGAGTCTATCTTATCTCCTGATCTCCCTGTGAAACAGCAGCGGGGAAGAGCAGAGCGTTCAGGATCAATCTTGTGCTGCATGAAAATGACCTGGCAGAGCTCCTTTGCCAGATCATTCTCACGTATTTCAAAACAAAACCGAGCATAAACTCCTACCAGTGAAGCACTTATTCTGAGTTTATTCCCGGGGAGATGGTGAGAAACAAACAACATGTGACAATTGCTAATATTCTGTAATTTATCACTGGAAGGCTCTGAGGCACCGCTGCACAGGGCACAGCACAGAATTGGATAGAATAGCTTTGAGCCGAGGTTCGTTTGGGGTTATGCTGTGGCAAGAAAACCCCAGCAAGCCCCAAACAAACCTCGCTGTGTTACAAAGATAAAAATGACTAAAGCATTCACAGTGAATTTTATGGGCAGGCAGCTCAGTAGATTCTAGGAACGTGCAAAACCTGAGTAGCAGGGTCACAAGCGCACCGGTAGTATGACTACGTGCAAGGGTTAAAAGCAAACTAGTAATTTGGAAATTCTCCAATAATTTATTCCGCATTCATTATTTATTTTGTGTGATAAACCAGATTAGTTAATTGTTCCTATTATTATTCATTAATTCATTTATTACTAATTCATTACTTCACCGTTTGCAACTAGAACAACTTCTCACATGCAGTCAGTGCACCAGGGCCAGTGAAACCCTTCAGGGACAGAGTTTGAGGGGGACAGAGGATGCTGAGGGAAAACACCTCTGGTTGTCTTATCCCACCTCCTGTTCAGAGCAGGTCCACTCACAGCAAGATGCCCAGGTGCTTGTGGAGTTTTTAACTTCTCCAAGGGTGCAGAGTTGCCAGCATTTATGGGCTCCTGCTATGTTATCTGACCACCCTTCTGGTACACAGCTCTTTATCTTGTCTAAATGTCTTGTTGATTGGTTCTGTTGTTTAAAAGACACTGACTTTTCCAGTTCTTGCTCATCTAACAACTTTCTGCCTTCTCCTCTTTATACCTCTACCACAAAGCACTTGGTAAAGGAGTTGTGAAGCCTATAGGAAAGCCAGGCTCTGGGAGATGACTGATATATGCCACCTTTCAAGGCTGTCTGCACGATACCCTGTAGCACACAGGTTAGGATTGCCCCTCTAAATCACTTTTATTTGAATTGTTCTGCTGTCAGTGCGGTTGTCATGTGGTGATGCGCTCCAATTGAGTGACTGATGCTTCACCAACAATGCTATTCTAACAAAGTACTGAAAGCCAGTGCTTCCCAAAAACAAGTATAATTTGTAAGATCCTTAAAATCCTTAAGATCCTTAAAATATCAGGAACTCTCTTTGGGAATTTCATGAACCAGAATACCAGGTGGTTTTTTTTTTAGGATACCAGGAACTCTCTTTGGGAATTTCACATTTATCCACTGCAAATATTACTCCCTTTTTGCTGCCCTGTGATAGTGGCCCTTGATCTTCAGATTCATTTGTGGCCAGAGGTTTTGAAAGGTTAAGTCCTGTGGAAAATGTGCTGTACCCTGGAGGAGGTGCTGCCCTTGGCATTCACAAGATTACATACGAGCTACGGCTTTCATCTTCTGTTTGTCTGACTCTGGGATGCTCAAAGGTGGGAAAAGATGCAGAGGTGAGAGGCTGTGGCAGGTGAGCACCAGTTGTTAGGTGGCAGTGCAGAGCGGGAGGAGGAATCCCCACTCCTCACCGCTTCCATTCGATCCGCTCCCTTTCTCACATCTCCGTGTGTGGGGCAAGGGGGAGGGCACGCAGGGCGAGCAGGGGAGGACGAGGGTGGGAGTTTCCTTCATGCTTCAGCAGTGGTGCTGAATGTGAGGGAGACAATGGTGGGTCTGAATCCAGGCATTCCCTGAGCCGGGGCTGAGCGGGGAGTGAGCGCAGACCTGTGGTTCTCACAGGTACCATTGCCAGTACCTGGGATTGGTACTTAATGTCTAATCCTTTAACATGGGGGCCATTTGGGAACCCATAGGAAAGTGGGATGCACTTAGAGCTCTGCCTTAAATCTCATCCTCTGAGTTTTCAGGGAAATAGATCTTTTTTCTACCTCTGACTCATTTTCAAGATGAGGCTTCACACTCAGCTGTCCAGATGACAGGTTCTCTTCTCAAATGATAGCCTTGATTTCATCTGAAGGGCTGGAAGTGCACGTTGCGCTCGCTTTCATGCACTAAAAAACCCCTCCAAAGCCTGAGTATGGCCACAGGAAGAGACAGGTCCCACTGCAAAGGAAACACGTGCAGTCAGCTCGCTGGTAGTTGCACCACAAACCGCCTGAGCACCACGCTGCCTTCTCTCCCTGCCAGCTGAACTGCAGATAACTGCTTGGGAAAAATGCAGAGGCAATCAGCACTGGGGGCAAGAGCATGGTTCTGCACCAGAAATAATCCTGCCTGCCTCTGCCTGACAGCTGGCACATTGTTGATCAGCTCTTCTCTTCTGTTTTCCAGTGCTTCCATTTCTCAGATAAACAAGATTGATTCTGAGGGATGGGTTGTGATTCACGTGGGGAAAGACCGTGCACAACCAGGTTATGTTTTGTAACATCTCAAAATAATTTGAAGTTATTGCAGTTTACATTATGCCTTTTCTGCCAGGGGAAAACTCCTGTGGTGAAAATGATTTTACAAGGGCTATATGTGATTTTCTCTGGCTCAGACTTGAACACAACAATCTGAATATTGTCAAAACTGATATGGACTGCCCAGGCAGCCTCTCACCAGCAGAATGGGCTCAGGTAGCTAATAATGAGCTGTGTCTTGGTGTTCCAATAGTGTCTTCCTCCTGATAAGAACAATCTAAGATTAGTCTTCTCATGGAGCCACAGCCTTTGGCTCCAGCTGGCATTGTGATTTCCCAAAAACAAGAGCAAAATTCTAGATGAACTTTTTTTGAACTCTTACAGGATTCATTTGGGTCAAGTTCAACAGCAAGTCAGCTAAACGTTATTTAAGGCTTGATTGTTTGTTCCAGACACAGACCAGAAACATGGGGTGGAAAAGAGCTGTGCCCTGCTAGCAGGTGGCTGGTGAGGAGAGACATTTCCTTTCAGAGGTCCTGCCCTTGCAGAGATTGATTTACACCTCCTGCATCCCTTCATGGGCTCCTCATGTCTTGGTCCATCTCTGCTGACCAGCCCAGCCTCTCTGAGGAAGAAGCTTCTGGGGTGTTTGCAGGAACAGCTCCTCTTCCACCTGAGCTATAAACTCTAACATTTTGTGCCAGGCCAATCTAGGAAGCCCAAAGGTAGGGAAAGAAAGTGATTTCTGCTCTTCCCTCCTAATCTCTACTTATAGCATGATTCTGAATGAGTATGAGGAATACTGTTCTTAATTTTTATTGGGTTTTTTGTGTTCTTTTCTTTAAAGAGGGCCTTTTTCTTTCCTTCCCTTTCTTCTACCCACTTGTTATCAAGGAAAAAATGCAGGAGAAGGGATGTGAGTAGAAGAGCATGTGATGCAAAACTCCAACTCTAAGATAGCCATCTTTTTGGGAAGGGCTTGTGAGGAAAATTTTTTTAAAAATCCCCACATGCAAAACGATACCTTTGTTTCTCGTAGGGCTTTTTGTATTATTTGAGATGAGAGTTTTGGCTTGGTTTGGGCAGGATAGTCTGTGTCTGTCCTTGCCCAGCCACGGTGCCTGCTTGCACAGACAGTGGATTCTTCAGCTCCTGCATCACCCCCAGCTCAGTCAGACGTACCCTGCAGACAGCAGACTGCTTCATGTGTTGCTGTTGTTTTGATTTCCAGGCTCTGGGGCCTGGCTCTCAGCTGGAAAGGGACAAACAACAAACCCAGAGGATGCAGGAAATAAAGGACATATATGTGTTTGTAAGGATATGGGTGATGGGGGAGGAATTGCTGATATGGCTGTTGAACTCTTGTGATATATTTAGAACCTTGGAGTAAAGCTTCAGTTCACTGAAGTCGATAAAAATATTGCTGCTGGATTCACTGGAAACAATTCTTCTATCAGAGGAAAGTATTAGCTGAAAATACACATCAACAGTGCTTTCACATCTGTGTCCCCAGGGAATAAATGACACTGTACTTCCATACTGCCCACGTACAGGCATACATCTTTGTGAAGATGCTGTCCTGAACCCTGAAAGCCCTGTCTTTTTCTTCTTTTCTCAGCTTCCAGGTCAAGTCCTGGGTCAGGTCATAGGTGTTACCACTGGGGAGGAGGAAGGAAACGTGTCCTTCTCACTCCAATCCAAGCAAGTTTTTGTGTAGGAGTGGAGTGTTTTGGGGTTGGGTTTTCTTTTGTTTTGTTTTGTTCTGCTGTGTTTTGTTGGGTTGGTGGTTTTTCACAACGAGTTGTGTTTTCTGTTCTATTTTGAAAACAAAGCAAAGTGCACGTAAGTCACATACACAGCCACCTTCAGCTTTACCAAAGCTCTCTGCTGCAGAGGAAAGGCAATGGTGTTACAAATGAGCAAATGGTATTTTGGGTTTTTTTATAAAGACCCGAGTGCTTTGGATCTGCCTGAACCAGACCCTAGGGACTGGTGTGTTTCATAACCAATATCAAAATAGTTTTAGTATCAATCACTTGGATGTGGCCATAATATCAATATCAAAATAGTTTTAGTATCCATCACGTGGATGTGGCACTCCACTCCAGCTTTGTCTCCTGTGCTGTCTTCTTGGGAAATATTAACTGAACTGACTTTGTAATTTTTCCATGGCTGCTCTCTCTGCAGGATGTGCCCTGTGCCAGATGGTTGACTTGAATGAATCCTCTTCACATAGTTAAAAATCACTTTCTTTTATTATTCATGACTTGTTTCTTCCATCTCTCATGTTTCTCAGTTTTCTCTGTGCTTCATAGATGGGTAGTCATGCCAGATTGAGACGAGGCTGTTATTTTATCTTAGATTAGGAAGCCGTGTTGGGGAAAAAAGCGTGTCAGAAGCACAGAGAGGGCATTTTCTCAGATTCCAGCTATGTTAACTCCCCGTGCCTGTCTCCTAAGGACATGGGTAGAGCTGGTTTTCATAAACCATACTGTCACTTCGAGGCTGTCTGCAAGTTTTTTTGTCTGCAAGAAGTGGATAGGAAATTGAAAATAAACTGCATGGGAATTTAAGGAATCTGTAATTTTTTCAGTTAAACTCTTGAGCCGTGTAGAAGTGCTCCCAGCGTATATGAAATTCATAATAAGTCAGTGTCCTTCAAGATGTGGCACCTCCATTGATCAGAAGGATCACAAAGCTGGCCTGATGAAAAGATTATGCACTCAGTTGCACATGCAATACAACTAGGTATTAAAAATCAGGCTCTGAAGTATTTGTTAAAAGCAGCATTTGTTAAAAACTCTGTTGGTGCCAAATGCCCCGATTTTCTTTGGACAGGGATGTATTGCTTTAAGTTTATATTCAATATAAACATCATATGCAATAATAAATCTTAGGAGCACATGCTCCGATTATTTGATTTATAATTTCATTTAGTGTAACGCTATTCCATTTCATTCCATTCTTGTATTTCTCATTCCTCTGTAACAACCTTGTAAAAGTGACAGGGAGGCTCAGATCTTTGCCCAGCAAACAATATATATTATTTGCTACATGAAAGTGGTGCACAACTCTCTTAAATGTTCCCTAGCAGACTCCTATTGCATTCCACAATGTGCCTGCACTTGAACCACCTCCATTCATATCAGACTCTTTTTATCCCAGCACACATTGAGCAAGCTGCTCTGAAGCTTAATTCTCCTGACCCTTCAGTGCAGTCGGATATTGTCACCTAATCCCCTTTTTTTCCTTCTGTCCCATGTGTGGTTTTGACTTCTTTCTCTTCTCAATTCCTTTTTCCTCTTCCCTTTTTCTTTCTTTCTTATTCTATAAGCCTCTCTCCAGGCTCCACATTCCAGAATTCATCCTTGCATTAGGGCTGCAACACAATGCTCTCCCAGTGTTAAAGGATTAGACATGAAGGAGACTGTGGCAACTCCAGCCCCGCTCTGTGCTCAGGGGGAACACAAGGGGACGGAGGAGCGCCCGCTCCGGAGGAAGGAGGCTGAGAAACAAGGGGAAAAGGGCATCTTAGCAAAACCAGAGCGGGTTTTTTGCAAAGAGGGTTGTGTGATCCAAAGGAACACTTTCTGCTCGGTTTAACGCTCTGGCTTGTTTCTGGAAGACAGTAGACCAGCTGGAAAGCAAAGTGCTGCATACTGTCGGTACATTAAATGTAATTTTTATTTCAGCAGCCACCTCTGAGAAGTGGCCAGCTTGAAGTTTGTATGTGGTGGCGTGCCAGTCCAATGCATGAGGTGACACTAGTCTGAAGTGCCAAGGTTAATCAATAGTGCATAAATTTTGGGTTTTTTTTTACATAGATAATTGTGTCTCTGACTCCCAGATTTCCAAAGTTCCTACTACTCCCAGTGGAGGGGTCTGGGGTCTTCCAAATATTTCCTGCAGATTGGTTCTCATTTGTTTTCATTTTTCCGAAGAGAATGGCCTTTGTTGAATATCTCTTCTACTTTCATTATTGGATTGGAAACAAATTACTGAGTTGGAAAAAAGGTGTAATATTTTTCAGTATAGACAGTTTCATAACAGTGTGGAAAATGTTATTTTGATGAAATTACGGTTAATTTCTTTCTTCCTCACCACTTCACCCCTGCAGAAGCAATTCTGTGAACGCAAATGTAAGGATACAATCCCGCTCGGTTTAAATCAATCGCTGTTCTCCAGAAGGCAGTAAAGAATGAAATTACTGAGACCGGGTCATTCCTGAGGCACGCAGACCCATTAGCGGAGCAGCAATTGTCTGTCACAGTCTGCAACGTGACTCACACAAGCCTCTGGAGGGGTTCTTGTTTTGCACCGGGCTTGTTTTGGTGTTTGTCGGTGGGGTGGGAAAAGGAGTGCGAGCAGCAGAGTTTTGCATTTTGCACGGGGGCTGGCGGTCACCCCGGCCTGTGGCGGAAGTGAGGCCTGAGCCGCGGGCCAGCTGCCGAAAGAGTTCTGTCACCCGGGCTCCTGAGTGTCACCCTTGTGCCTGACAGTTCCATTGTTCCCCAGGAACGTACGTGTCATGGGAGGTCATGGTCGCATTATTATTATTCAGCTACATTTGAATAAATGTACTTGGCTCTGTAAAGAATGCTACGGGCCTACTTAGCCTGCTGTACCCCACAGCCATGTGGTGAGGCTTAAAGATTGTGAAGTGCTTTGAGTTCCTTGGAAGAAAAAAAAAAAGGAAAAAAAAAAAAAAAGGCAGCACATAATGCAACAGATTCTCATTTGTTCATATGGCATCTGGTGCCACATCAGTGATGTTATGATATTCGGGATCAGACCTGGAGTGCCGTACATGTGTTGGGTTATTCACAGACATAAACGGAGACGAGCCCGAGGTGTGAGCAGCGTGAGGGGCTGAGCTGGCAGCCAGCACACACACACACCCCTTCTGCAGGGCACCCAGGGGCCTGGGGAGCACCACCAAACCGGGGACAGCAGGGACACCTGGGGCAGGAGATGAGCAAAATCCGTGCTGCAGGGAGCAAGAGTCACATCTCGAAACTGAGGGTTGTTTTGGGTGCAGCAGCGATGCTCTGCACTGTACTTGAAACACACTGTGAGATTTCGATGAGAGCAGAAAGAACTGGAGCAATAGCAGCAAGATAGAATCATTTTAATAATGAGCAAATGCTTGATTAAGTGAATAATTTTGTTGGCTAGATTCTCACTCTGCATCGCTGGGCCCATACCGAGGAAGTTTCGTGGTTTGTGGTGTTTTCTTCAAGCTGCAGGTTTTTGAGATAAATACTTTTTTTTTTTTTTTTTTCTTTTACAGAAAGGACGTAAACTTTGGAACAAGACAGACATTCATGCCAGTTGACTCTTCTGTCAGCAGGGTGCAGTTTGCTGCCTGCCTGCTTTAAGGCCAGGCCCTGATATTCTCCATCATACAGACTCTGCAGTGGTTCTCAGTCTTTCATCTCCAAAGTGCCCCAGGAACTGGAAAATGGAAAGTGAGTAAAATCTGGGGTTGTTACTAAGACAGCTCGTGCAATGGCACCTCCCAACGAGAGTCAGGGCTTCTGGTTTTGCACGTAAAGCTTGTGTTCTTCATGGCTGATAAACTGTGTGTTGATGGTGTTCCCAAAAGCTGCAAGAGCACAGCCAATGTGTAACAGCCCAGAAGAAAACGCTTAGTGTGACACTGTAATTTTCCCCACCTGTTGCCCAAACTGTCAAAAGGAAACACGTCTCTTATTTCACTCTGAATAAGATGTAGTATGTCTGTGGTTTGGGAAATGATGGCTCGATTCTGTGTCAGTTGAAACAGCTGGCTGGCTGTGACCCAGAGCTGTGGCTCACACATCCATGTACCTGCCTTGCTGTTCACTCTCAGGCTGAGATGTCTTTGCTTGCTGCAGTTGGATATTTAGCAGTCTAGCAGGGCAGGATATTAGTTTGAACCCATTATAATTTTGAAATGGCAAATGTGAAGAAAGGATGTGGCTGATGAGAATTCAGAGATAAGGAACAGAGGAATGAACAGGTTGAAGGTTTTTAAGAAACACTTTTTTATTCAGATATTCCTCACATGTGCTGTTCCAAACTATTATTGAAGAACTCAGTAAACTTACTTTTTTTTTTGGTGCAAAAATCTGTTGACCAGACTCATCTCCCATTTCTTCTCACTGCTGAGAGCACTGTAGCAACCACATAAGATTCTTTTCACATCCTCCCATTTGCCTTCCCTACCCAACCCTTTTATCTCTTCATCCTCCTTTACCTGCTTTCTACCCTAGATCTGCTCCTCTGAAAATAATCCCGACTTTGCAGACGTTGGGTTAAACTGCTGGAACAGTTTGTCTCATGAAAAAATAACCTCCTGATGGTGGTAGGAAGCAAGCTCAGGCCAAAATCCTGCCTGGCAGAGGCTGCTGGTGGTGGAGAAAGGGGCTTGCTATTTTCCAAGGCTAAAATGAAGCCTTCTTGGGCATCCATCATGCCACAAAAAGAGCTGCCTGCTGGAATTTGACAAAGTTGCTTCTTGTGTACATTTGGAAAACCAAAATTGTATGGCCTTGTGAAAACAAAGGTGGAAGGTGAAGGATTGGGCAAGAAAGATTCTGATTTAGTTCAAATCTTCTACATACAGGTTTCCTATTTTCCCAGTTTTTCTAAGCTGTTACAATTTTAGGGAAAAAAAATCAAGGTAGAAAAAGCAGGAAATGTCAGTAGCCTTTGCTGTGCTCAGGACCTAAATATTTTTGAAAGATCTATTCCTGCATTAAAAAAAACCAACAAGCACTTAGGCCCCATTCCAGTTATGACTCTCTTTTTGTTGTCTTCCCAAAACAAGAGAAAAAAAGGAAAAGAAAAAAACTAGGTGAAGAACTACTCCCAGGTGAAAATAAACTGACTCAAAAAAGTTGAGAGCAAGCTGGATCAACCCTCTAACAGATGGGAGTCTTTACTGTTTTACTCTTAAGAGGCACTGGGAAATCAGTTGGCATTATTAAGGATACCAACCACAAAAAGGATCTGTAAAAATACATGTTTCCAACTTTTCATCATCTGGGATTCTGTAGTTGTTAGTGGTCCGTGAGTCACTGCTGATATTTGGATATTATGTGTTAGTTTGGGTAGGTGCATAGCAGCAACCTCCAAAAATGAAATAATTGCCACCCATGTGAAAAAAAATGATGGTTTCCTGTGCTGACACAGTAATCGAAGCATCTCCCTGACTTGAGGCAGATCTTTTGGGCTGTAATCAGAGACACAAAGCTCAGTGGAAGCACCAGATCTGCCTCACCACTGTACTGCCCTGGCTTTATTCAAAGTGCAACTCAGCTGAAAAAAGCTGCAGTTACACCAGAATAAAAGGGGATATTTTGCCCACCGAGCTGGCTCTGCATTGCCTCGTGCCCTGCTCAGTCATTTGCAGCACACCAGGGAGATGCACAGAGCTCTGTGTTTGATTTTGACTGTGGGATTTTGGTGGATGTTTGTGGTACTTTAAAAGACTGCTCAGTGTGGTTGGCAGCAGAGAAGCCATCCCACCATCTCTGTCGGGTGCTGAAGCTGCTGGAGGGTAATTTGCTGTCTGAAAGTGGGATTTACTAGTGGAGATGGACCAGGATTTCTTAGAGAAGTCCAGGTACTTTCCAACGTGTCCCTCCTGGTCAGCATCTGGAATTCAGGACTGAGACAGGTCTAAAGGCAGCTGTGGAAATAGACATGAACGAGGCATTAGAAAACATGATATTATCATTCCTTGTTTTGTGACTTCTGGAAGCAGCAGTTAATAGGCAAGAGACATAATTTTATATAATAATTCTGGTTCAGGTTTTGATGAGTAACATTTTACATGCCTTTGCCAAGCAGAGGAGGAGTAGGTTCCCACAAAACTCTGCGTCTCCCGGTTTCTTTACATGTGGGTGCCATCTGTATTTGCTCCCAAGTAAATGGGCAGAATGGCATTTCAGTGGCTTCCTGCAAATGTCCAAAGCTTCCAAGCAAATACTTGAACCTCAAAAAAGGAAAAAAAAAAGAATGGACAGCTGAAAAACAAATGAGATGTCTAGAAAGTCAGGAGTTGATTCAACATTTCCTATTTATGCACACAAAAATGACAGCTTAATACATTTTTTCCCTAAAGAGTCAAGGGTTTAGTGTGCAGTGTCCCCCTAACCACTCAGCACTCTCCAAGCATAAACTCAGCAAAGCTTATATAAACTAACTACAGAACCTCACAGCTGCTGCAGAATTTTGTGGGACAAACTAATTTGGTTTAAGTGGGACAAAAAAATATGAAGGTCAAAAGAGGGGCTCAGTCTGACCCTTCCTTTTTCCAGATAACGTGTGGAGCCTTTCTCTTTGCCTGATGCACTCGGAGTCTTCAGAATGGAAGTGCACCCACCCCTGCCAAGTTAAGTGGTTTATAAACAGAGGAACACACCATTTTATCACTGAAGTGAAAATGTATGGGGGAATAACTGTTTTGAGTTACTCCTAAACTCTGAGATTGCTGGCTGATTCTTTTAGTCTGGGCTGGAGTTGTCAGCAGGTTGTCTTATTGTTCCTTTTGCTCTTTAACTTGAGAGACTCCATCGAAAACGCAGTGCCTGTGTGTGTGCACAAGCTAGACAAATAAATATCAA
This sequence comes from Prinia subflava, assembly GCF_021018805.1. Classification (NCBI taxonomy): domain Eukaryota; kingdom Metazoa; phylum Chordata; class Aves; order Passeriformes; family Cisticolidae; genus Prinia; species Prinia subflava. The sequence continues at coordinate 1,665,398 of NC_086251.1, read as the reverse complement.
TCATCTCCCAGATGGTGATAATATGCCCCATGGGAACAGAGCACAGGCTTGCTCTGACACTTCTGCCTGTGCTCATTGCATTTCTGAGCTCTCCAAAATCCAGCACCCTTTGCTCATCTCAAACTGTGCACTCAGTCACACTTTTGCTGCTGCATCTCCCAAATATTGTCCCTTCTTTGGTCCCTTTGTGTCTGGGTGTCTTCCTCCTCAGAGCCAGGTCTCTCAGATTTTAGAGCTTGCTGGTTCGTTTGGTTCTGTTTTTAGGCAGATTTTATGCATCCAACTTTGAGTCTGCAATCCAGAGCTTTGAATTCGGCATCCCTGCTCCTTGTAAAACGAGTGAGGAAAGTGAGCTGCCTCAGCCTGGGCCTCATGGTGCTGAGATCCCCGGGCAGAAAGGCTCCTTTGCTGGTCAGTAGGAAATGACTTCAGCCCTGCAGCTCCTTCTCCTGCCTTTAAGTGCTTGACTGGGAGCTGCAGCGAGGTATTTCCCTGAAACCTTTCCGGGAATAAGGTACTTATGTCATTTTCTTGGAAACTGCTGTGGGGATCATTCCTTTCTTTGAAGGTACAGCCAAGAAAGCGCTGCCAGACCCTTCCACGCTGCGCTCACAACCCCGGGGTATGAATGGGCCCTTCTTCCCCGGGTTTGGGCCCCTATGGCCCAAGTGCCCTGAGGATCCCCTGACCACTGAACCACACTTGGAGCAGGGAGCAGCTTTTATCCCTTCTGTTGAAGCCATCCTGCTTTGCAGAAAAGCCTGGTGATGTTTCTGGACTAGATAAGCCCAGAGAAGGCGTGCTAATGAGGAAAGCGAGTCCTGCGTTGTCATCTCTTGAGAGGACACAGGTCCCTGCTCCTGCACTCCTGCACTGGTGGCTACTCCCCTCCCACAGTTCATAATGAGGAGCTGTTGGATGGGAATTCACTGAATTACAGGCCACTTTTCTTAATTAAGACAGTGTCTTAATCCTGGACTCCGTCTCCATATTTTGGCCTCACGAAACAGCCTCCATAGACAAGTCCAGAGCTGTGACATAAAAAGCTTGGTAGGTGTCCCCCATGGCAAGAAGGAGCTCATCTTTTACCTGCTTGTCTGAAATTCTGCATTTCTGCTGAGTGAGTTGGAGCCCTGAGAGCTGTTTGGAACACGTAAGAGGCCATTCTTCCAGTTTTCTCCTCTAACTTCTAATGAAACTCCAATATTTCCATAAAATTATCATTCATGGATACGAAGGGAAGATCAAATATAAAAGGTGTGAGACAAGTGGGCATGGAGAAGCTGTGAAATTTTCTCCTTCATTGCTGTTTTTTGAGAATACAAGGCTGGGAGCAATACATGCCTCAGCTGATTATTGAGTGTATGTGACAATTGCCTGCACAGGCAGGAACACTCCTGGAAAATTCACTGCTGCATCCATTGCAGGGATGTGTCTGTAACTTGAAGATTAATGTCTAAAATGCCTTTTGCCATAAGGAGGAAGGCAGCAATTCTTTTTCTCTGCTTCCAGTAAAATCCAGGCTTTTGGGTCATACAAAAAGAAATAGGTTTTTCACAGTTTTTGTGAGAGATTATGAAATGTATTTCCCATTATGTAGATCGTTCAGCCATCCTGTATTTATGCAGGGAGATGAAAAGGGAAGATTAATCAGTGAAGATAAAGGTACCCAGTCAACAAACCTTTTATATCTGTTAGTAGCTCTGCTACCAGTAACAGATTTCTTTTTCCATTGTATTTTCTCATTTAGAGGAAACAAAATAATGTGATAGCTAATGATTATTTTCAGAGAAAACCTCAGCTAGTTGATCATTAATGTACAACAAGCAGCTATGTCTTTTAATTTTCATTGGTGGGTCCATCCTTCAATGCATGTAAATGACACAGCTTGAGAGTGAAGCTGTCCTAATTTCTGTCAGCTGAGGACCTGGCTTATCACACATCATCAAGTAAAAAATGACTTGTATTACAACTTTAAATGAACTGCATAACTTCAATGTAAAATATGAGCAGAGCACTTGAAAAGAAGCAGGAAGGGGTGGCCAGGAACTGCACTCAGAAAGAGACTGCAGGTAATAAAAGTGAAGTAGAAAATAAATTTGCTTCGAAGTTTCTGCTCAAACTCCTGGAATAAGGAAAATGGTATCTAGCTAACTTAGAAAATAATAGCACTAAAATTTGTTGCTGTTGTTATTATTATCATCGTTATTATTTGGGGAACACCGATGGTTTTTAGTCGCTTTGGCTTTGCATTTCTTTTGCTCTAGTAGGTGAAAGGCAGGACAGATCCCTTAGGATAAAATGCATTTATTCTGTTACTTCAGAGCAACTAAAGCACTCTGAATCCAGTGGAAGCTGGCAAAGTGAGCACAGGAGGGGACTCCTGAAAGCATAACAAGCCCGTAGATGGAGCTGGTAATTGAGCTGCATGTAAAACAATGGGTGTTTTTACTGGCACAGTACTTGTGTCCACCGTGCAAGGGCTGCTGAGCCTTAGGCTTGCATGTTAGACCTCTCTAGGGCTCTGCCAGTGGCTCTGATTGCTGGGAGGGCTGGCTCAGAGAGGATCATGAGTGGGGATCATGTCCCAGCCATTTATTCTCTTTCCCTTCCCTGCTTTCCATATTGCAGGCCTCAGGTTTGCACCTCGGCCTACTGCAGAATCACACAGTTGTCATATTTTAATGGGTCAAATGGACCACGATTAACCCTTGCCCTGGAGTTTTTCAGTGCAAATGCCCTTCATTTTATTCTGTTAGTCTTTACTGGTGATAAAAAGTGGCTGCATTTGCTTTGTTTTTATTTTAACATAAGTTAAAAAGTATTTAAAATAAAAGCACTGAGAAGCTTTGGTAATGGGGGAATCCCCTAAAATGCCATCAGTCTGATTCCCCACTGATGGATTTTAAAAAAAGCACTCATCCCATTCTTAATGCTTTTAACACTGTATGTGGTACTATTTTTAACCACGGTGTTGTACTGTGCATCCCATCTGCAGAATCATAGCACTGAATCATAGCATTGAGAATGAAAACAGGTCTGCCTGACACAACCTGTTTCCTGTTAAACACACTGAATGACAAGAATTCTCTTCCCTCTCTTTATTTCCCTCCTGGTTCCTCCTGAATCATTCTTTCACCCAGGACCGAGGTCAGCCTCGCTGACCTGGTGCTGCCTGTGTCATCCTGCCTGCCCTTTTTAAACAGAGTGCTCTTGTGTTTCATGGGAATCTTCCTGGTCTTCCAAGAGACATCAAAAATGTGCCAGAGATTTTCTTCAGACAGGCCTTTTGGATTGTTTGGGACAAAATCTACGGCCTGCCACGTTTAAAGGACTTATCAGTAATTGATGTTCTTTACCTTCCTTTACAGTTACTATCAGACTGGGAAGTACTTTGTCATCCTCAAGTGAAAAAAGTACTTTATCCTTTTTCATTCCAGTATTTACTAAGTGTTTATCTCCTCTCCATCACCAACCATGTTATCTTTTTCAAAACAATTTAACCACTGGAAGCTTTCTCAGTTTCTGAAATTGTTTTTGTGTTAGTCACATTTCTCTCAGGTATGGGAATGTCTCTGATGCTCTTAGCTTCCCTTTTTCTCTGGTTTTCATTTTTTGAAATACACACGTTGATTGCTATCTAATCTCTCCTTCCTCTATTTCATTCCTTTGGAATCTGCATTATAAATGTGCAAAAAGAAGCTCTACATAAATATATATATATATTTGAGTATATAGGCCTTGCTCTGAGGGTTTGAGGGTTGCCTTGAAACACTGAAAGTCCTCACATTTTGCTGAAGGCATGCAGAAATTGGAAAGCTTTTGATGCACAGCAGTCCCTGTGGGCCATTGAGGAATGGAGAACAAACCTCTCGTGCTGGGTGTGAGTGGAAGGCACGAAGGATACAAGGAGGGAAGGTTAACACTGCAGCTTGCCTCTGAGAGAACCACAATTGCTGCAGCTCGGTGATTTTGGAGTAAGTTACTCAGATTTTGCTTGGAGAGAGAGACAGCTACTGTTTCATGTATCTGCTTCATTAAGTTTAGACTATATTTGTCTCTGTTTGCTTTCCTACTTGTGCTTGGAGTGTGTCTATCTGTGCTCTGTTCCACAGAGCCCAGAGTTTATTTGCCTAAGTTTGCTTTCCACTGCCTTTGGACTGTGTTTGCACTGAGCTCTGTTTCATTCAGCCTGGGCTTACGGGCCCAGGTCTGTTCCACAGCGTTGGGGCTGTGTTTGTTTTGCTTTCCAGAGCCTGGGAATGTGGCTGTGCTCAGCCCTGCTGCCCCAGTGTCTGTCTGTCCGTGCTTGGCCTGAGATCTGTCCTGGGCTGCCCAGCCCTCGCTGACCCGCCTTGCCCAGTGCCTCCGTTCTGGAGTCTCCCCGTTTGCAGTAGGGAAGGATCTGACATAAACTGGACAGCCTGGCATGAGGTGTTACATCAGAGCAAGGCTTGTCCCAGATCTGCTACAGGCAAATCAAATTTGTGTGGGGCCAGACAGGGAGGGCCACCAAATTCCCAGCCAAATGCAGACATGCTCAGCTTGTGCTGCTTTTAATTAAAATAGAAAGGGGGAAAATATAACCATGTCCTGCAGTGCTTACTTTTTGAGAATGATGTTAACTAGAAGTGCCGGTGCTCCTCTTATTTTCGAGGTTTTGTGTTTGGTTGGGTTTTCTTCCCTAAATCTGTTTTCTGCATCTTGCCTGGTGTGTTCTCCAGTGACCACATTTCCACACCTTCTGGAGATGTGTTTGACACCAGCACAGGTCTCCTTTGAGGGTGCTGTCTGGAGCACCTTCGGGTAGTTAAAGACAATTTCTAACCCCCCACAAAGAGCTGCTGTTTGCTTTTCACCCAGCATGAACTGCCTCCTTGCAGAACTGGAATGAACTGGAATTCCATGAACAGAATTCCACAGAACTCTGCGACAACCATCTCAAGCATTTTGTTGCCTTGTTAGTTATAACCTTACACAATTTTCCCAACTATGAGTTCATGTAAAGTGAGCATTTCTAGAGTGGTATCTGCTTTTTGCAAAAACCAAACACAACACCATTTTAAAAAGGAAAGATTGGGTATGAATTTGCACTACCCTTCAGCCTCCCACCTCCCTCGTTTTGGTCTTCCGTGCCAGAGCAATGAATATCTCAAATATTATATTGAATTCAAATTCCGTGGTGATAGGGACTGTTCTCCACCTCCTGTGATGTGGAGAACATCACTCCCTGCCTGCACATTTAATCTCTTGCAGTGGCCACGACTGCTGAGCTGGTGCTGAACACTTGAGCTACTCCTCCTACCCCATCAGAAATGGAATATGCACACAAATTTGAAGCAAAGGCATAAAATTAAATCTGCAACCCCCATTTTTCCCTCTCACTACAGCTATTTACCCAGCAACAGCAGAACTGGAAACACCCCAGAGAACAACTTAAACTAAGGAGAGGGTCAGGTTGAATAAAGAGAATTATGATGTAGTCAGAGTTACTGACAGAGGCTTCAGAGTTAGCCAGCCTTTGGGGCAATACTTTGTAATTACTGGGACTAAAGTCAAGCCTCCAGGTACAGAGAATGTGCCATCTCTGTGGATGTTTAGAAACAATCAGCCCTTCCTAATGACCAGGGGATGGATTAGTCAAAGCCTGCCTCAACAAAATTATTTTTTGGGCTATAATCACAGGAAGGTAGGTGTGATCACTTTTATTTGCAGAAGATACCAATGCTGGGAAGGCAAACTACTGTGTTGTGACTTTAACATTTGGATTTAGTTGATTTTGGCATCTGATTTTTTAATCTTCAGGCATAAAAATAATAAAAAAGGTCACAAATGAAAGGGGTTATAATAAGTAGGTTATCTATTATTTGGAAGATTTTAAAATGCTAAAATTAAAAATAGCAGGTGAAGATCTTCAACCTTCACTGGACTGATCTCCAGTAAGGTTTCGTGATCAGCTTTAGATGGCTTGAGTCTGGAAAAATAAGGGGGACTGTGTTCCATCCAGAGGATAAAGAAATGTCTGATTTTAGATTTTGAACACATTAGGTAAGTTTTTCATGTTATGAGAGGCAGATAATCCCAGGGTATGTATTCAGTAAATTTATTGTAAGATGTAATAAAGACCTTTTAAAAAAGTCGGTGAATGAGAGAAAGGGAATGTGAATTCTTCCTGATTTCAGATGTCAGCTCAGCTAATAAAAACCTGCCATTTGAGGGGAAAAGAGAAAGGACTGGCCTCATCTTCAGGCTTAGGATCTGTTACCTCTCCTGTCCAGGACTCAGGGTTCAGAATGGTATTTCAGAGTATTTTTTTCAAGCTTGTGCACAGTGCAGTTGACTTTGTTGCGTCAGTTAAATGCTCAGATGTGCTTGGTTACCTTCAGGCTTCACTAAAGGAATCACTGGATAAGAGAAGTGTTAAGAACGTCTCTTTTGGGAAACACTGGTACAGGTGCTTAGCAATAAATAGCAGTACTGCATCTCAAGTCTGATTTTACTCCTATCAAAGTGTGCTTCCACTCTATCCAGAATGTTTCTATATAGCCATTTATCAAATCTTCTCCAAGGATGTCCTAAAATCTAGTTTTGTTCACACTTTTATTGCAGTCTCTTACTCAGGTGTAAGAGTAAGAGATTTTTTCCACGCACTTGGATTCTCAGTCCTCATAGCACTGATATTATTCATCAAGTATGAAGTTTTAAGCAATTATGGACTATGTAAGCCCAGTCCTGCTTTCATTGCTGAGGTAACACCCACTGACACCAATTAAGCACATTTTATTTAGTAAAGGACCACTGGGAAAGATTCAGTGAGCAGACAACACATATTAAGACGTGTTCCCACACTTAGTGCTTAAAAGGCAAACAAATAGAATTATGATATTCATTCAGCACAGAAGCACTGAGGGATTGGCAGAGAGACTAAGAGAGCTACCCAAGAGCATGAAGAAGGTCTGAAAACATGGGCAGAATCTCCATGCCATGATATTTTTTTCCTTAGCATCTATGCTTTATTTATAATCAGACTTGGGAGTCTTTTCCCAGCCTCAAAAGCCCAGGAAAGATTTCACTGTGGATGTTTGCTATTTCACTGAAAAACTGTCTGATTTCTGGTTTTCAAATTGAGAGTAAGTGCTGCCTAATGGTTTTTGTATTAGGAGGATATTCTCATTTTCCACATGCTGTCTGGCTGTGGTTGCTGAGATGTTCAGCGAGTGCTCTTTGGAACAAAAAGAAAGGCAGGGAAAACATCAGAGGGGGCTAAACCTGACGATAACTAAGACTCAGTGCAATATATGGCTTTTCCTCAGTGTTTTCAATGGCAAGGAAACAACAAGTTACATGAGATCCTAACTTTTTAGAGACCCTTGGCAAAACTCTGAGAGCTGCAGTTTGTTCTGTGGGCAGCTGGAGCTGGGAGATGTGTCCAGGGGCAGCTCCTGTAGACCAGGGGTCACTTTGCTGTCTCCCAACAATCTTGGTGTTTGCAGTTAAATGATTATTAAGTAGGATTTGCTGCTTTGGTGTGCAGAACCTCTTGGTCTGAGCAGAAAACAGTGGCCAAACATCCAGCAGAGGAGTTGGGTAAAGGGCATAAACACAGCACAGACTTTAAACTCAGTAACATACCCTGTTTCTGTAGCTGGGCACCTGTGGTAGTTTAATCTTACTTTTTCTTGACAAGATCCAGTAGGCATCTTGACCGAACAGACAGAATGGAACAACCTATACACTCTTCAGATCTCACAGGAGGAAAAAAAACAACCCTTGGACTGCTTATTTTTATTCCTTTTGTTTAGTAATTTATTTTTATTGCCACCTTTCTTTATCCCCTTAGACTCGAATAGCTATTAGTTGGGTTAGGTGAACTGATGGTGTAATGGGTCAGAGGATCAGAGACCTTCTGAGGGGCTCAGACCACCCACCCTTCTCCTGTCACATCTCACAAATCTTACAAAGATCGATTTCTCCAGGCTTTGGAAGGCTGTTTTCTCAGCTCCTAAAGCTGGGGAGGTCCTCCTTCAATTGACAAATTATATCCAAAATCCATTGAAGAACCCTGGAAAACCTGAAACATTCAAGTGTTTTTGCTTGTCAAATCTGATGTGTGCTGAATATATTCCTTTGCTTAATATAACTAGATATAACTAGATAAGGGAAGCTGTGAAAATGCTCTTTCAACTGCTAAGGATATTCAAAGGGTTATGCAAGCTAAACTGAAGTCCTAGGTAGTAAAATTCCTGCTGTTTGGAGTGGAAGAGATTCAGTCTAACTTTTTTTGTCTAGAGAATGGTAGGAACTTACCTACAGTACGTAATACAACTTGAATTCCTGGAGAGAGAAAGACATATCTAGAGAGTTAGATTGTCCTGCCATAGGATTGATGAGGGGGTATATATATATATATATATATATATATATATATATATGAGATATGAAGAGTGTTTTTAAATTTCCAGCCCTGGAAATGTAGATAAACTGTTCACTTAGGGAGGCAAGTCCGCATCTTAGAGGTCTTGACTCTTTTATTTCACATGAGGCATCACATTCAAAAGTAAATTTAAATTTCCCAAATACATTTCTGAGCTTTACAAATGTTTTGAATTCTGTGCTTTACAAATTCCTGTAAGGATTCATCTTTTTGTTGAGGGGGAAAATTATTTGCTCATCCACGAAGAAGAGAGGAGGAGAAGCAGTGGCTTCAAGAAATCTATGGGTGGGGAAAACTATGAGAGTTTTCAATTTCTTGATTTAGAGGATTGGTCTTGCCCACATAGCATAAACATCTCTACTTGCTTCCCTAAATGAATCAAATACCAAATACTCAACCTTGAGAGGCCACAGGATCACACCCACCCAAGACACAGAGCTCCTCTGGCAGAGTAGCAGTGAAGCTGCCTTTAGCCTTACTCATGTCCATTTGCTCAGTCTATAAAACCTACATATGTACATATTTAAACTGTAAACTCTCTATGGATGAAGTCTTTGGTGTTCTTGAGGCTTTTTCAGACACTGAAGCAGTTAGATATTGTTGCTCATCAATACATAAGGAGATAGAAAAGGGGCACAGCTTTTCTGCTGGAAGAGAATTTCAGATACAATTACAGGAGCAATTTCAGATACAAGAGAAACACACCAAGTGCTGAGATCCCACGTGGGGCTAAGATTTACTCTGTCGTGGGCTTAGGAATTTTTAATGCAAATGGACAGACCCAGAGCAGTGAATTGTTGCTTTAGAGCCTTCCATGGTGTATCAGTGTGCACAGCCCCTTTGCTGATCCCCACTGGAGGACAGCAGCTGACCTCATTGCCTCCAGAGGAGCATCATACCCACCCAGTTACCCACCCAAACCAGCAACCAAATGAGGGAAATGTGAGGCTGCCTCCCACTGCTCTCCCCTCTTTTGGCTGGGAGCTGCTATTTTCTCCCTACCCCTGGTGAAGGGCAGGGTGCAGCCACAGTGAGGGTCTTACTTTCCTTTCAGCATCTGAGCCATATTACCTCCAAATGCAGGAAGGAAAGAGGTTGTTAACAAAAAGGGCAGGAATAGATGATTTCAAAAGCAAGATGGGGGGGTTTCTTCCACACTGAATAATAAACATCACCCCTTGAAAGAGATCACTTGATTAGAGTATCACATTGTATTTTCTACCTTTTTTAGTCAGACATTATTACTCATAAACTAAATAGTATGATCATTTTTTAAGAGCTGAGATCACGCCTAGAAATTGGTCCAAACATGACTAGACATTGTAATTCATTTTTTCAAGGTTTTTGCTAGCCAAGAGCCAACATCTGTACTGAAGTGGAAAGGATTTTAGAGAGGATGGGTTGTTCCAACAGAAACTGTTGTGTCATTTTCAGAATGCTCCTGAAATTAATGAAGGTGTGCACAGACTCCTTTCTTTCAAAAGGGATCATCAGCCACTGCTTTCCAGAGTAAAATGTAAGGATGTAAATATGGAGGGTCAGCTGTATTTTGTAAGAGGAAAAACCAGAGCTACCCAGTGAATTAAAGCAGTGTAAATACTTCATGATGGGCTTTTTTGGACTGGAGGCCTTTGGCACTGCAGACAGCACCTCTCAGCCTTCCTAACCCTGAGCACAGCTGAGGTTTGGGTCATTTGTATGCCACTGAAATGCTTTTGTGGTTCATTACAGTGGTTTTCTTTAATTGATGTGTAGACCTCCTGTTTCCCTCTGAGCAGCACTGCTGGGTTTGGAACCGAAGTGGACTTGTGTGTGCATGGTCAGGGGACTGGAGCTGCTCCAGCACCAGCTCCGGAGCCATTCTAACCCAGGCCTGGCTTTTCCAATATGTTTTTATTATCATGCTTAATTATGGGCACGAGAAACTACTAATTACCGAAGTGCATGGCTTTCTTCCTCCAAGAAAATGTGCCATGGCTATTTCACTTATCAGATTTTGCAACCCACGCAAGCTCCGTCAGCAGAAACAGTGCCCAACACCGAAAATATGATTTCCTTCTCCTGAGTGTTTAGGATAACAATATCAGCATTGACCGTTGTGTACTTTGGTATTATTTTCCTTTCCTGCTTATAGTCCCTTCTCATGTTTCTCCATCATTTTAGGCCCCTAATAGGGATAGGATGAACCCATTGATGTCGGCACATGGAGGCCTGCTAGTGGCATGCCTTTGGTTTTAGTCTCCTAGCAGCAGCCATTCATGTTATGTGGGCTTTCTTTTTTGGGCATTGCCCACCCCTGAATCTGACTTCAGGCATTTTTCACTGCCTGTTCTGCATGAATAGCCACAGGCCTCTTGCCAATTGTCCCCCCTCCTTGAAAGCCAGCCTCAGCCAAAGGCCTTTTCAAGTGTGATCCCAGAGTGCCACACAGGCTTTCAGGGTATTGTTGTCGAGATGAGGGCCCTGCACTGGAAAGTGGGGTCAGAAGAGAAAGCACAATAAGGGGTGATGGAGGCTTCATGCAGTCCTCAGATGCTGGCCTGTTTATTAATTTACAAAACTAATGTCACTGTCTTTAGAGAAGAGATTGAGTGAAAAAGATGCCCTTTGAAGAGGAGAACTGCTTTTGATGCATTACCAAAACACTGCTCCCCTTATTAAATTGATTTTATGGCAGAAAGTACAGCTAATAAAAGTTCACAAACACCAATAAAATATTGAAGGTCTGGATTCAGTGTTCTCTTTTTTCCTCATCAGCTCAGACACAATTCATGTTAATGGGTTTTACAAGCTGTCCTTGGGCAAAAAAACCCCTTAAATTTGCAAATATCTGGTCTTCCTTATGCATGTCACACAGACTATTAGTCAAACAGTACAATAGTGCAAGCTCTTTAGCAGAGCTCTCCTCATACATAATGTAATGAAAAATTCAAGCAGAATTTGTTTTCCTCTCCGTGTTTTGAGGGGGGGGGTAATCTAAAAGGGTAGGGGATCATGAATGTTGAATATAACATAGAAAAGTGGCTTGACTTGTGAGACGATTCAGAGCTGGGCTTGAGTGTTGCTCCTGCAGTCAGTGTTGGTGCAGATCAGTGGATCTGGGCAAGCAGTTCTCAGATCTGTCCCTGTCACGTGAGAATGGAGTCCTGTGGTCTGCTGGGATTTAAGGTTTGCTCTGCAGGTTTTAATCTAAGAGCCACCTTGGGAATAAATGTGGTTTCTTGATTCCTTATGCCTTCCTTTACCCTTCCTATACCTGCTCAAAGGCGAGGCTGGCTGCATTCCCCCACAGGCTTGCTCACAGTGCTTTCATTCTGCTGAGCAGTGCCCCTCCATCTTCTGCCTCCCCCCGAAAAAAGGAGATGCTGCTCTCTCCATCTCAGACCTGATGGCTTGGGAAGGCTGACCTGAAACAGAGACTGCACACAGCTAGAGAATAAAGTAGGTATTTATTGAAAGGCTTTATTTATTGTAAGGACACACCTTGGGCAGGACAGGGCCTGGCCAGGGCCACACCCAGGGTGGATCCAGAATGGTCACAGAACGGCCGACAGGCCATGAGGGCTCACACTTTGGAAGTTTCGGTCCCTTTGCACATTGGGGTTTAATTGTCCAATTTCAGGCTGTGAGGTCCCATCCTTCTTCTTCCTCCCTCCAGCCCACCCTTGTTTGTGCTTTTGGGCTGAGAGCTGTCCTTGGTCTTTCGCAGGAAAAGGATTTGTTTTGTGTCCCTGCGCTGTGAAGGGAGCTGAGTGTGAGCTCAGAGCTGCAGCCCTGGGCAGCACAGGGTCTGGAATACAGGAAAGCTGAAATTTAAGCCATCAGACCAGCTCAGGCCGCAGTGAGGCACACCCAGCTGAATCCTATTTGCTGATTACCCCAAGAAAATTGGCTTCACCTGCAGAGGTCTTGCCACTTTGACAAGTGGTTTTTGCTGTGAGGTGCCAGAGATCTGGGATCGCCATCATTGTGGGTGCTCCTCAGGGCTGAGGTCGGGGAATTTTGAGGCCACCACCATGAAACTCTTGAGCTGGGACTAAAGACAGCTGTCATTGGACCTGGATCTTCTGCAGGCTGGATGCAGAAGGAAAGTTCCATCTGACTGGTGAGTTACAGCGAGATTAGGAGTCGGTTTTAAACCTGTGGCTGTAAACGTGCGATTGAATTTTAACTGCTCTCAGTTAATGTAGATCAAAAGAGACTTCTGTAGTTGGACAGTCCTTCAAAAGTACCAGACTTCAAGCAGAATTCTGTCCGGTCTGCCTTTGTTTATCATAACTTGTCTTGCCATGTTTGTTAATTATGGAAGGTGTTTAGGACTTGCTCTGTCTTATCCAGTTTCTTCTCTTCTGCAATGCTCCAGCAGTGAAGTCAGCAGTTTTACAATCCACTGCCTTGGACCTGGAAAGTCATTTCTGGCCTGCAAGTGGGTGTAAATTGCTAATGGTAACATTTTAAGTCTGCCCTGTATGCAGAACAATGGAGATTGATCCATGGAACAAAACCAGTTGTAATCTACTCACCTTCCTAGTAGTAGAAAATAATCCAAAAGCTTCTTATCTCTTTTTTAAATGATAATCCAGGAGAAATAAGTTTATGATGAGGGATGTTCTTACCTTAAAGCAAATACCAGAACATCACCCTGTATGATAAACACTGCTAAGATTTAATTGTGCATTTATTTTGGTTTTCAGCTCTGCTGCAGAGAGAGAGATTCACAGATTAATATGAGTTCAACATTACTCTCCATACTTCTACCAAATACGTGTTCTCAGACTGATATATTTGGTTATAAATATAATCATTTGAAGCATAAAAGTGCTGGGTTTTTCTTGAATGGGACACTATTATTTGGTGTATATATATAGATAGTTAATTCCTTAGAAACTATTTTTGTTCAAGAAAGACTTGGTGGATTTTCAAACACAGAACTCAGTGAAGAATTAGGAGACTGGTTAGTGAATTATTCTGTGACTTTTTAAAAAAGAATTTCATATCCTTTTGTACTTGCAATTTGGTATGAAGATACTGCACACCTTAGTAGAAAGGCGTAAAGGGCTTTTGCAAACTTCATCCTCTCATTAAAATTAGCTGATTTGAAGATGGCTCCTTGAATTAGGTTAAGAAGTCAGATCACCCAGCCTTTTACACTGCCTTTCAGTCTCACAGTTGAGGCAGGTAAATCGGCCAGATATCTTCTTTTAACCTTGTCATGTCTTTCTTCTCTTGATTAATTAGGAATGTAAAAAACAAAGGTTTCTAAATTGATGTTGCTTCAGTCAAGGCTGAAAGCTCCTAACTTTCCTGAAAATTCCCTAGGAAATACAGCATCTTTGCAAAAAAAGCATACCTGGGGTGCAGGAATAGGCATCCAACAGCTCTGCAGCCTGTGGTGATAAATCCAACACCCCCAGACAGTTCAGAGCTTGCCTGTACAAGACCTGTTTATTTTGGCTTCGAGTGGGGGAGAGGATTTGTCCTCTGTATGTAAACACCCACAGACAACAGGATGTCAATGAATGTATTTCGATATTTACCTTTTAAAAATGATTCAAATTAACCACAGGAAAGTACTGAGGGGAATATGACAAGTACCAGTAAGGTTCTCATTAATTACTTCCCTTCTCCCTCCTTAGGAGCAGCAATAAGTAGTCAAAGTACCCAGGAAAGCTACTCTGCCAAATTTGCCACTTCCATGGCAGGAATAAACACAGCCATGACCAGGTCAAGAAAACCCCCAGTGTGGGGAGAGGTTTTATGATGGCTTAGAGGCAGTAATGGGTAAAGTAAAGAAAGGTGTCTGGTAAAGATAGGAGGTGGAGCAATCCTCAAGTGTTCAGCATTTTGGTTCAGATAACAAGCTGAGTTGTTTATCTGGAGTTTTCTGAACCTCACTGAGGTGAAGCTCAAGTGACAGTCCTGTTGAAAGCAAGGTTTAATGTGACATTTTGAACTTCTGCTTCTGGTCCATTTCAAAATTAAACGAGAAGTGCAAGAATGAAATACTTCCTTAAAAATAAGTTAATTCAACCTTTTTTTGAGTTAACTGAGTTTTGAATTGGTTAAGTTCAGATTTAGGTGTGATTTTGGACCATCTAATGCTTATTTTAAACCATTATCTGTTCTCTAAATAATCAGGGAAATTTTTGTAGCTACCTGGACAATATCTATATCAGACTCCAAACACAACATGAGGTTAGCATTAAGTGGAGTTAGTAATGCAAATTTCCACATCCTTTTATTTTTATTCTCCTTTTGGAGCTCTCTTATTTCCTTCACAGCTATTTGTCATCTCATGGAGAAAGGAAAAGAGAGAATGGGCAAATCCAAATAAATTTTTAGAAAACTAAAGCAAACACATCTGTATTCCCTAATCAGACAGTGTTTTCTTTTCACCCCACAAAATAGATAAACTGCCTGAGAAAATGAGGTTTAATGAAGAGCAGTGACATTGTGATAGCTGTGGACAGAGACTTCAAACAAAGCTGTGAGGAAGAAACACTTGGTGGTGTTTTGCAATGGAAAGAACACACTGTTGCTGACTTAGGTTTTGGAGACCACGTGAAATCCTTCTGCAACTTTCTCTGCAGATCCTGCTGTTGCTAACTGAGAGTCATGCTGGTTTATGCTGGGTGTAATGAATGTGAAACCAGCAGTGAGCAGGGAATGTCCAGCTCTCACCACAATGCACAGCCTGGCTGCAGATGTGGAGTAGCTGCTTCTCCACTTGTAGATAATCTGCTATGGGTTGTGATGTCTCAAAGGTCTCTGTAGCATTTGTTTGTCTTTCTGCCTTTTTTCAGCTATTTTAGAAGGGCTTATGGTTTTAGCACAGGGCTTTTGGGAAGGCTCATCTTCCCAAAAAACCCCTCAAGAGGCAGATGAATTTTCCAGAGGGAAATCTGGCTCTGTCTCTTGCAGTGGGAGGTCACAGATATAGACTGGATTGTAAAATTTAGTTCCTCACATGAGAGCTGTGTTGTTTTGAAATCCTCACCTCAACTGTAATGCCTGTGAGTCTGAAAAAATACCTTAATTCTGCCTTTGAGCCCCTTTAATTAATGGATGTCACCTCCTGGATCCTGCCTGTGTCCTCCTGTCTGTCTTGCCCCCACTGAGGGAGTGCCTGAGCCTGGGTCTGCAGAGGGACTGCAGAGTTTTGTTGCCTCAGAATCCCTCTTGCATTGATTGATTTCATTGCATGAAATTACAACAGCAAGCTGCTTCACCTCAGAGAGACTTAGTTTTCTGTTCTTTTTCTTTGCAGAGTAGTCTGAAATGATCAGAGGATCCACAGGGATGGAAGTGCTCCAAAGGTAGGAACATCCAGTTTCAATTAATATTCAACTGTGGCAGAGTCAAAATGAGAGAGTTTTTGAGCCAAAAACTCACTAATTTTGACAGGATTCAGGCTTTAAAGTTCAGTTTTGGTTCTAGCCTGGGAGAAATATGACATGAAAACCTGTGGGGTTTTTTAAAAGAATACAAATTCAATTTTTAAATGTTGGAAAAATTTTGGTTTTTATTTTATGGCGAAACAAAAGCAATGCTGGGGATTCAGAAATTGTATAGAAACAATATTGACATTCACTGGCTATTTCCTTGAGATATAACCATGGAAACCAAGGAACTCATCTGATTACCTTGGTGTTACTGCTGTCTTCCAAGCTCTCCCACTCTGGAAGTGTGACTGACCTGTAAGGCTTTAAATGGTAATAAAGTGTTAGGAGTAAGATTGCTGTGTGGTCCTGTGCCAGCATCAGAGCAAAGATCCAATGCAGCTAATCTGCTCGAGTTTAATGAATGTCCTGCTGACTTTTAGGGGAGCTGGCTGCCTGACTACCCTCTGAGACTTGAAAAATCCCCTCCTCTTTTTGTAGAATTTGGTCAGGAAACCAGATTGAGCAAGCCCATATAGAAAATGCCATTGCTGTTCCTACAGGTTTCCACAAGACATTTGACCCCCTCCCCTCCCTCTCTTTCTTCTTTTTATACCTCTCTGGAATGCAGATATTTTGGTTAATTTTCTCCAGCTGTCACAGAGGCTCACAGGAAAATGACCTCGCAGAGTGACCACTTCCCCTATTCCTTGACTTAAGTAGATTTTTTTTTTTCTTCTGAGCTTTCACCACATCATCCACATCACTGTCTGGTGTCTTTCATGAGTCAGGAAAAAAGCAAAAAAAAATTCCACCCTCTCAAAAAAAAAAAAAAAAAAAAACCCAACAAAACAAAAAACAAACAAACAAAAAAAAAAACACCCCAAAAGAGGGGAACCAAAACAGATCAGTTTGGGTTGATTTTATCAATTTACATTGGTATTTCAGAGCAGTCAGTGCAGCAGAAATTTGACGTTACCCATTCCTACTAAAAAGTAGGAGATATTAATATTTGGGGGTTTTTCTTCTAAGAATGATTTTCATCACAAAATTACTTCATTCATTTAGTAATGACAGTAGTCTCAGAAAGTCAGAGAGTCAGATTTCCTAGTTCTTTTGTTCTCTTCAATATACAACTCAGAGGTGAAATTTTTATTGCAGAAACCACGTACTCAATTGAGTTTTCTGACATACTGTTTTGGGAAAAAAAATATCAAAACAAACAGAAAGACCTGTATGCTAAATATCTGTGCCTCATGAAATATGTAAATATGTGCAGAAGATGTATATATTTCAAAAGCTAATAGTTTATTAAGTACCAAAGATCTGTTGTTAAGCGTGACTTGCTTCTTCCTTTGAGTTCCTCCTCTGTTTTTGTGAGTATCTGGTTGGGGCTTGTAGAATATCAAGAATTTCCAAGCACAACTTTTCTTTGCTGTGACATCTCTTCATACCCTCTATCGTGTGCTTTGGATGAGTGTCCCAAAATCTCGGTGTTTTCTGTAGCAGTCTGAGGGTTTTCCTCCAGGAAATTGTAATGAACACGTTCTTTTTGAGTGTTGACACAACTGCTTCATCCAGACTGTACAAGGTGAGCAGGTTGTAGCTGTGCCTCATTTCTCCAGTATTCCATTCTTCCATTCTGGTACCATTCTTCCAAAGCTGGTACTTCCACAGGTTATTTTTGTAACATAGATTTTGCAGTTGTTTAATTTCACCGTTTTGGGACCGACTGCTTGGTGCAAGCCCCAGCAATTTAGGTGTTTTGTAAAGAAATTCAAGATAGATTTTTGTGGTTTATGGTGTTAAGTAGGCCATCTGGTATAAATATATGCCTGATAAAAGTCCAAAAGCAGGTTACTCTTGTGCAGTGATGAGATTTTGGGCTTTTCTGTCCTGTGTGTAGAATATACACCTGCAGAGTAATGATCTGACAGATCTGAGTGAGCAGAGGTGCAAAGAGCCAAGTGTGGATTGTGGAAGTCGCTGTGGCATGAGCCTGATGTATCTCATGGAGCTGAGGTGAATGGGAGCTAGAAAATAGGATTGCATCATGTCTCAGAGGCTGCCATGAAGGAACTGAATTAGGCTGAATTAAATGAGCAAAATCACGGTGTTACTGATGAGCGCTTGGTTTATAACCCTGGTGGTCCTGCTGTTGTGTAAAAACTACAAATCCTTACTGTGTGTACATTGCAGGGGTGCCTCAGCCTTCAATGGGGTCATCCTAGCTTGGAATGGGGCTGTGTATTCCAGGTTACCCTCCCTGTCCATCCCAACCACTTCCTCATGCCCTGAAACCTCCAGCTCTCTGCCAAAAGGCGCGGCGAATCCGAGGAAGTGGAGGGGAAGAGGGATGGTGGCACTACCTCTGCAGGAATGTGACAGGTCGCAAATTCCTGGCTGGAATTCATTGGTCACAAATGGAAATAAATGGTCACAGTGGTGAAAAAGGGAAGTAAAATGGTCACAAATAGAAGTAAAACTGGTCACCAGTTCCTAACTGGAAGTAGCCACGGCCTGGGCTGTGCGTCCTCTTCGGGGTGCTCACCCGTGTGCTGTTCCCACTTTGTGGTGATGCCATCTGAGCTGGGAATGTGCTTTTGGAGCAGTACTGCAAGCTGTGAGCCTGCAAACTGATGTGGCCATCTTGAGTGTATTGTAACTTGGGAATAAGGGAGTAGGAAAATGCCTCAAAATTGCGTGCCGCATTCTTTCGCTTGTATGTATGCTGAAAGACTCGACTTGGTGAACAATCCCATTGATTTCAGTGGAAAATCTTTCAGAATAAGCTTTGGCTGAGATTAGGAAAAATGATGGCATCTTTTCCTAAGTGATTCCTTTTTGCCAGAGCTGAATTTTTACAGCTACAACTTTTGGAATTTAAGAAATCCGATAAACGGATTTCCCAAGTCTTTCTAATCTTAATCACAGAAGTAAAGGAGAATGGTTCTAATGGTATAATCTTATATCCATGCTCTGTTTCAAATGTTTGCTTTGCACAGGATAGAAAACACTGAATAATAATAATAACAGCAGTGTTAATTATATGGATGATTGGTGCAGTATCTATTTTCTTGGAATTAGTACCTGTCAGATAGTATGGCTTGATTACTTTGCCTCACCTCTCAAAGAGAGACACAAAATTTGCAGCTTGCAGATTTTTTTGAAGATCTGCCAATTGAAAAACAAGTGATCTTAGTAAATTGTTTAGCCTGGGAGGTGACCATCATTTTTATGATATTTAAATGGGCTCTTTGTACCTGCTATATACATATAATTACATAAACATGTCCCTGTGAACTTAGATGGATTCTTTACATTTCAAACTCTGGAAATTGTAGGAGGAAAAGAGGGGATGAACCGGAGAATGAATCCCATATTCCAGCTGATCAGTGTTTCCTCTCATGTATCTGTTTCAGGAAAAGACTTGAGCATATGTTTAGCTTTAAGCCTGTGCTCAGGTCTCTGTGGGTTTAAACATGCACTGGTGGAGGATGCTTTGTTAAATGGAAGCAATATGTTATCCCACTGAAAGCCCCTTGATTTGCCAGCTACATCCGTCCTTTGCACAGGGCAGTTTC
Source organism: Prinia subflava (assembly GCF_021018805.1). NCBI lineage: Eukaryota > Metazoa > Chordata > Aves > Passeriformes > Cisticolidae > Prinia > Prinia subflava. The sequence goes on along the minus strand of NC_086251.1, from coordinate 1,646,001 downwards.
TGCAGGCATCTGTAAAGACAAGGGGAGCTGAGGTCTTTAGAGCAGCTCCTACCTCCAGAGTGGATTTAGAGCTCTGTGGTGCCAAGTGCAGTCTCCTTCCAGTGCCAAAGCTTTTTCCTATCAAAATAAACTTCACGTAGCATAAAGGACTGCAGGCTTCTTTTGTAGCCTGTGGGAAAACAATAAATCACTTATTAGGGTATTTTTGCACTGTCTCTTTTTACCCCTGTCTTTACCATCTGACCATTCTCCCTAAAGGCCGAGGCTGCACCAGTGCAGGAGAGGTTGCTTTATTTTGGAGGGGGACAATCAAAGGTGCTGAGAGTGACTGGGTCATGTTCCCGTCGTTCTCCTGCATTCAGACTCCTCTCAGTTTGGTTTTTGGTGACAAACTGCACAGCTGCAAGGCCTTACATTTACCAGCCTGCATGGATGAAGGATGTGTAATGTTAACTAAACCCTCTCCCCTCCCTCATGGAAGACCACCCTGCCTGCAAAATCTCCAGAGGAAAGCACGGCATGTCCTGATCAGAAACTGCCTTTGTTGGCAGAAGTACAGTATGTTGCATTAACCAAAACAGCATTTTTAAAAACATATTTGATGGTGGCTGCTTTCTATTTAAATATCCATTTTGCTTGTATAAACGGATCTCCTTCGGTCTTTACATCCCAACATCCCAGGACTCTCTGAAAGCCTTGTTAACATTTAGCATTGGCAATTGTTTCAAGCCTTGCACAAAATCCTCAAAACCTGATATGCTCAGGGCAGAAAAAGGACTGGATTCTTCTCTGCAGTTCCCTAGAAAGCAGTTTTCTTTGGGACAACCTTTGTGGTGATGCAAGTTTTCCCTAATCGCTCCTCAGCACTGACAGTGCAGTTTTTCTGTTGGGTGGGAGCTGTTATTAAGCAAAAGTCACTTTCAAAACTCGTTTTGCTTCTCTCATGTTGGTTTGTCTGTGCCTTCACTTGTTGCTGTGTATTCCCCAGCTGTGAATTTATCACTTGTCTCCTAAACAACAAGTGAAAAACTGCATTTACCACAGCAATGAATCACATTGTGCTGGGCACAGGCACTGCCTGGCTGTGGGCACAACTGGGACAACATTGTGTGGTCTCTAAGGGGACACTCCAAGGGGATAACTGAGTCCAGGGGAGTCACTTTGCCTTTGGGCACAACTGCATTTAGAACCCGGCCCTGGGAAACTCCTCCTGGCCCCACCAGCATATCTGAGGATACAACAGACATACCTGCACAATATCCTTCTTGTTCCTGCTCAAATCGTGGCTATGAGGCCCCTGGCTTCAGCTGTTCCTCTGTATACATGTCAGCACAGCATAAAACACACTGTCTAGACTGGCTGCTTGAACTTGCAAGGTGCAAGATGGGTAGAACTAAACCCTTCTCTCTTCAACACCATTTCAGCAGTGTCATTTCACTCAAAGCAAATACAACAAACCCTGCTTTACCTCGGAATAACCTCAGGAACACTTGGCTAATCTCAAGGTGATGGGTTGGATCCTGTGTTAGGAAACTAAAACTGGATGTGGTGTTTTCTGACAAGTGATTTACCCATCAGAAAGGTCTGGGCTGTAGGGCCAGTGGTGACAATGAGCTGCTTCTTTGCTGTGTCCCAGTTTTCTCGAGTGTGTGATGGTTGTAATTAAGTTAATTTACCTGTCTTGGATACTGTGACAAGTAAATTGCAGGAGAGTTTATAAAGGGGTATCATATGTGTGGTTCTAGATGTGAAGTCTCCAGGTTTAGACAGCCCCTCTGTAGGTCCCAGGAGAAGTGTCTACCTTTTCCTGCCCACAATTCCTTCATTCCACAGTGCATGGAGTAGTGGCCATCCTGCATCAAAACCCTGACTTTTTTTTGTGCATCTCTCTGGGGTTTTTCCAAGGTGAGAGGCAGCACTCTCACCTCTCTAATTCTAAAATCCTTTTCTGCAAGAAAGGTAAATATTGCTCTTTGCAATTTGCAGATGAGAAGACTGAGCAGGGAGGTCAAATCCTGTAATTTAGTAACACACAGACATAAGAAGCGTGGGGACAATACAGATGGGCGGAAATTTCAGGCCCCTGGAAGGGTTCAGGATCACCTGCAAATGCACCTCAAGGCTGAACACTGCATTCCTGTGCAGCCACAAGTGTCTGCTTCCCTGTGTGTCTCCCTACGAGCTGGTGTAAATCCTCCCCAAGCCAGGTGCAGGTGTCATTATGGTAATAGTGTTACGGGGCTTTATTAGAGCACATTTTCCATCCTGATGCTAACCCACTCAAATGTCCATGGAATGTTACCCCAAATTTTCTCTCTTGTTGTATATCATGTCCCTCATCTTCCTGTGAGATGTAGGACCAGTTTTTGGATCTGTAGAGGAGGTAGCTGGCATCCTCACCTTACACTTCCACCAGCTTGTTTCCATCTTCACTGGGAATGGAAAGGCCAACATCTGCCAAGTTTCATGACATTTTTTTGGACTATGAAGATGTTTGGGTTTTTAATGGTGGTGGTGATTTTCAGAAAGGCTTCCTATAGGTCACCTTGTGCAAAGCACAAGAGATTTTTTTGCACTTTGGTAAAAAAATAATCATCTGTATTTATTTAATCTACTTCCTGTGGTAATGTCGAGTACCAGTGAAGCCAAAGAGAGAGTCAGAGCTGGGATGACTTTGATTCACTTGGCAAATAAGGGGAATAAAACTTCATTAGCATCACACACTCTGTTAGGTCCCATACTTTTACCCCCCTAAGGTCTTCCTGTTTCCTTGTGTTTTGATAAAATGGCTGATACGCTGCTAAATTGCTGGGAAAGTTAGGAATAACATTAATTTAATGAGGGAGTTAGATTAAAAAATACGCCATAGAGCTGGACTGCTGCTTTTTAAACTGCTTGGCATTCCTGATGCTGGGTCTTGGTTTCTGTAGCCATGCAGCATATGAATCAGAGAGAACCCTCCCTGTGCTTTGGCATAACTCTTAAAAGACCGACAGTTCCTCTTTCTTCGGCAGTAATTAAACAAGTAAAAACTGGTTAGTTTGGTTAGCAAATGTAAATGTGGAAAATATTCACAAATACATATCACTGGGCGTGTGTGTCTAAGGAATCTGGATGAGCTGTGGTTGCACTCTGCTTTCCCACATTCTTACAACAAAGGTGCTTTATCCAACAAAGCAATCTGGCCAAGGCCTTTTATTCCAGCTAATTCATGTTCTCTTTTTCCTTTGTAAAGGTTGGAGGTTTGCTGATAGTGCAGCTCGGTGCAGCCCTTGACGACAGGAGGCACTGTTGGGGATAGGGCTCTGCAGGGGGAGAAATCAGTTCAAACCAGGATGAGACAGCCCCTAAAACTAAGGCCAAGCATATCCTTAAATTATATATATATATATATATATATATATATAATTATTTTATATATACCTTTTTTTTTTAACTGATTTGACTCTCCCAGTGAGCCTGGCTACCACAGCTCATAGTTTGGGTGCAGTTGTAACTATGGAATGGTACTCCTTGGTAAGGTCAGTCCTGGAGTGAATAACCATTGTGGTGTCAATGTGTTCGTGGTGTGCTCTGGCTGCAGGGCAGGCACCTTTCAAACACAGCTCAGGTGAGTGCACTCAGACCCCCCCTCCACCTTTTGGGAGGCAGCCTGAGCTGAGGACAAAGCACCGGCAGAGTTTCAGGGACACAAGGTGCTTAACGAGGACTTTCTTGGAGCCTCCATTCACAGTCATAGGATAAATCCAGTCCCTTTGCCCCTGTGACTCCCCTATAAAATAGGAATAATCAAACCACGCTTTATAAATCCAGAAATCCTTCATGTGATGACACTCCCTGCTCACCTTTGGTACCCACTTTGTAGTACAAACTACAGACCTTCCTTGGATTAGCTCCTGTCAGAAATATTTAGGAGCAATATATTTTACTGATTTTAGCATTTCTGCTAGAAGAGTCGAGAAGTTGACAATATCTAAAATAATAACATTGGCATAACCCTGATTTAAAAGAGGCAGCCTGTGACACAATATAACATAATTAATACAGTATAATATAATTGATAGAATATACCAGCTGTCAATACTGAGATGAGGAGACAGGGCCTAATACTTAATAACTGAAATGCAGGCTTGTCTTTTTAGCCTAGTGTTGTTTCATTTCCAATTCCAGGAACACCCATGGCATTGAAGTTGACAATCTGCCAATTGCTTTTTCTGTTTCCCACATTTATTTTCCCCTAATCTTCTCCTTGTTAGGTTGATAGGGCACTTTGCTGATTTTGTACTTCTCAGTTCATCTCGTGGCTCTTTTCCTCATGTCTACTCTCCAAAACTGTTGGTACAACTGGCACCTTATCCATGCACAATGTCTAGGGATCCTGCCTGGATCAGGCACAGGAGAGGCAGTGACAGAGGGGGGTGAAGTTGCTCAGCACATTGGCAGGAAAATCTTTTTAGGCTCCTTACCTGGTGATTAAAAGTTTGCAGAATTCACCAGGCTTCAAACATCCTAGTCCTAGACTGAATAAGGGCAGTTCTAGTCTTTTTTTTTTTTTTTAAGCTTCAGTTTATCGCCTTAGGTTATTTTATTTTTTCTCAAATTACCCAATTCATATTCGCCTCCTGCAGGGTTCTCTTTTCTCACTCCTGTTTATTACATGCTGAGTTGCCTCCCCTCTAATTTACCCTCATGGTACAACTCTACTGACTAAAGAGAAGAAATTCCTGCTTTATACCAAAATAAGCAAAAGCAGAACTGGTGCCAGATTTTAACTTTGGTGAGCAAAGCTTGCTTCTCTTTGCCTGGAATCATCCAGCGATACCACAACCGAGAGCTACAGCCAGACATCCAAATATAACAAATACTTCTGGGTTTGCATGTTACACTTCCCTGCTCCTCAGATTCAGGCTGGGAGGAAGAAGAAGATTAGGAAAGAAAATGTATACATGAATATTTCAGCAATCTGCTATGTCAGGAAGGAAATGTAAAGAGCAGATGACTGATTCATGGCGCTTTAGCTGAAAATGTTGTAGCTTTTAAACCTTGCCTCAGTGTGGTCGGGGTGCTTACGGTAAATGCATTTCACACCAGATGTGGCCTCAGAATTTCCCTGCACACACTCACTGCCACTTTGGGGAGCCTGAGGATCCCCAGGTTTCAGAAAGACTCTTCTTGTTATAGCTGTCCTGCCCAAGGGGTGCCAGCAAAGTGAGCACAGGGGTTGGGGAGGCTGCTGACCCCTAAAAATCTCAGGCTTCAAATAGTCCATAAAACATAGATGCCAGTGTTCTGCTCCTGGGGGCTGAATAATGCCTTTTGTTCCCAAAACTCCTGTCTTTGCACTAGGAGGAGAATGGGCCATAGGACATTTTCCTTTCTGGAAAAAAAAAAAGGATAACACATACACTGGTTGTGTCTTTACTGGATGCAGAAGTAGAATGGGGACTCCAGCTGAAAAGATGTCGGCTGCCTACTGTCCCTGCAAGTGATTTGGGCCAGAAAAATGTATATTATGATTTCTGCCATTTACCTGGTGCCATGTATCTGCATGATTGCTAGAAAAAAATCAAAGAAGTAAAAAAAAAATACTAATAGGTGATTGTTGGTGAGCTGGATGTGCATATGGAGCTGTATATATATATGTACTCACAAAGATGCTGAGTATACAGAAAATTGTGAGTCCATTAGTACCAGCAGAGTGTTTTGCCAGGGGTGCATTGCTTTTGGAATGGAGGTGGAATTAGGCTTGAATGGGGCAAACACGGAGCTGATCTGGTACAGATGAATGGAAATCTCTAATGAGACCTGAGGAGGAGCCTGTGGGGCTGCTGCTGCAAATATGGGGCTCACTCAGTGCATCTGCACAGAACTGACTTAAATGCTAGCAATGCAAGAATGTGAGGAGAAAGGGAGTATTATTTCATAATGTTTAGAATATAAATCCCACTTTTTCTCCCAGCAGGACTGAGACAGTTTGTGGCAGTGCCTAGGTTAGCACCATCCCCCCTGGGCTGTCCCAGGCTGCAGTCAGGTGTGGCATTGCAGAGCTAACGTGGCTTTTGCAGCAGGGAAGCTGCAATACCTTGGGCTGTGGGTAAGACACAAATGGCATTCCCTGCCTGAAACCAGGAGCAAACCCCAGCCTCTTTGCCAGCTGAAGCCTGTGGTGCTCTCACCTCCCAGCTCTGAGCTCTCAGACCGAGTTTGCAGCCAGGCTGAGATCCCTGCGCGTGTTGCAGCCGTGCCTTGCTGGCACCCAGTGGATAGTCCAGAGGCTTTGCATCACTCTGTGACAGGAGTCAGGCCCAAACCTAGATGTGAGCCCTGGCTGCCCAGGTCCCAAAGAGCCAAATTTGTGTTGCCAGCTCTTCACAAAGCCACAGAAATGGAAGGATTTCATCGTGTCTGAATGCGATTTTGGGTAACTGAGTAATTGACGTAGTACTGGTCACAATATGTTGGCTGGTGGAGACCACAATAAACTGTGCGTGTCAGCTAATCATGATTAAACACTGATGAGGCCAGGCTAAAACTGCACTTAGCTGACATGTGCTGAATGCTATTTGTTCTTGTCTCCACCGATTCACATGGCATTCAATGCGGCACAATATAGATAAGCCCTTTGGGGAAAGTGGAGCTCTGGTCAGGCCTCAGTGTTCCCTGACTGGCCAACAGCTGCTCCGAGCAGGTTTATAAAGGGACCACTTACCCATCCTTTGATGGAGAGATAAGCCACTGTAATGTAATTACAACCAGGGAGATGGGAGAGGGGAAAGAAAAAAATATGCCAATCATGAAGGGGGTACACGGAGAGCCTCAGATTCCTTCCAACCTAAACATTGTGGCAAGGAAAGAAGTCTTAATTAGGAAACGTGTAGGCATAGAACAGGAGCCCATCCTAAATGAATTGGGGTGTGATGAGCATAAAGAAAATGCTTTTTAAAAAGATCTTTGACTCCCACTGAGTGCTTGTTTCTTAGACTTCCTTGCCTAATAATGTCAGCATTTAAATGGCCCCAACTCCCAAATAACAAGGCTTTGAAGTTAACACCTCATTGAGGTATAGAGTTCATACGTTTGCTATTCCTATTATTTGGCTAGAAACCGTTTTCTGCATGGCTAGCTTAATAGGGCAACAGAATATTAAGTTGTATAGGGATTGAGAAAGCTATTCACACAAAGGAAAGAGCTACAGACTTCATGTATTTGAACAGAACCTGACAATTAAGAGAAAAGAGCAAAAGTCTGGGAAGTGCCCCGAATCACATAATTGCGTGAAATTTTTTCATACCTGTGATATTTCCAGCCAGGCACAAACACAAGGGATTTTCAGCTTGGACTGTGTTAGGGAGTTGTAGTTGTAATTAAGGGAGGAGATGAGGTGTTTTTTTCTGTCCTGCCGAAGTTCTGAAGCTTCAGAAAATATTCCTTTCTTTAGCAGGAAGAATCAGGATGGCTTGGATTTTTTCACTGAAAAAGGCAAAAGGGTGCTGAGAAATGATCTGGTGTTTGTTGGACCCCTTACTTAGGGAATGGGTGATCCAGACTCCAGTCTCCCTCTGTTGTTTTCTACCATTATAGATGAAGCCTCAGCCACCAGGCTATCACCTGTTTCAGAAACTTTTTCTTTTGGTTTCAGCCCCAGCATCCAGCGCACCTCTAAAAAGGCCTTTTTCAAACAGCATCTTCTCAAATACAGCAAAAATGGCTTTTCATTCATCTGCATTTTTGGACCAGTTGTCTCCACTCCTGGTAATTCTCTGTGGCAGAACAAATCTCCCTGCCCAAAGCAGCTATTCTGAGTCAGAGTTCTCTGTGCCACAGAGAGCCTGCAGTTCAAGACAGGGCTCTTTGGTACTTGCTGCCATATGGCAGATGTTTTCTTACCCTGAAAAATTCATGAATGATTTGAATGGTGCAAAGGAGAGAGTAAATGATGTTATTAAGCTCATTTTCAGGAGCAGGGGGCTGAACCATAATGTCACATTTCACCAAGGCCATGCAGGAAACTTTGCAGGGCCAGGATTAAACTAAATTGATGGGCTGTCCCAGGCTTTGATCACAAATAAAGGTGTCCTCTAAGTGCACCTTTAAAGAGCATAAATTAGGCATTGGAATGATTATAGAAGTTGAAATGGTTTAGAAAAGATCCTCTTGTTCCAGTGCCCACCTGAATAGCAGCTTCTACTTTTTTTTTTTTTTATTTCCCATGGTTTGTGCAGTTTAGAAAATGCTAGTGATGAAATTGTCTTGTGTTTGGGATTCAGGAGATTTCTGGCCATTTGTGTCACTCTTTCACTGACACAGGCTGAGCTTATGCCTCAGTTATTTCTCTGAATATAGATATAAAACCGTCTACCTCTTCCAGGCTTCAGTGATCGAAGGATTCCACCTTCATTCCTACCTGGTGCAATTATTTCACGTTTATTCCACTGCAAACACCACAGCAAAAGCCACATTTGGTGTTCAGCTACAAGCAACTGGCACCCATGATTACATTAGGCAGTTATTCTGTGTGTGCAACCAGAAGAATCTTGTGCAAAAATCTCTTTTTTGACTCTGTGAGCCCTCTCAGGGCTTGGGAAGCAGATTGGAGGCAATCTCATGTGTTTATATTAACTTGCTGCTGAGGGTGAATCACAGTTTCCGCACAAATCCACTGAAGTGTTAATAGCATCTGTTCATTTTATAGCAACTTATGGATTTCAAAATGGATGAATGGAGAGGGAAAACAGCCCCATCACCCTGGTGGTCCTGTGTCCAAATGCCATGTTGTGCTGAAGGGCAATACCTTTTTTTATGCTGGTTCTTTAAAGAAAAGCACCCTTTTGCACGTGTAATCGTTGTTCCTTAAGCACTGCGTCCTTCTAGGGTGTAAAATCACAGTGACAATAATTGCTTTGAGAAACAAAGGAGTCAGATTCCTCCTCTGTTGTCTGACGAAGTGGGAGATTGACAGGGTGGGCAGCCCAGGTGCCTAAAGGCTCTGTCCCCTCCTCAGCTGAAAACTTAGGTTCTCCAAATCCCTATTGATCTGCAGACAGACTTAAACTGCTTGCAGAGTTTTAAGTCCCTTCAGCCCATAGCCCCACTGAGCTTTAATTTGGGAAGCAGGAGATGTATTTCAGATAAGAGCCATATGTAACCCTGTAGTGATGGCATTTACTGGGGAGGGGGAAGGAGAGGGGGCACACGCTGGAGTTCCAGTCCCTGCTCCAAAGCCTGGAAAAGATGCAATCGTTGGATAACAGGAAGAAGTTCTCTCTCTATCCCAGCAGAGACTGAGAGAGATTCAAGATGGGATTTTGATCATCAAACTGGACACATCTGTGATGGGAAAGCTGAGGTCCTCAGCTTCTCCATCAGCTCCTGTGAGAAATAAAAACCATGGCATTGTGTCATGAGGAGGAACTGGGCTCCCAGCTTAGTGTCAGTGACAGCTACTCCTGCCACTGGTGCCTCGTTTTTATTATCTCCTGCACTTAAAATCACTGATGTTCCCATGTGCAGTGTGACAGCTTCTCCCTTGATTGGTGCAGGGCAGTTGGAGAGTGACAGGAGTGTGTTGGCACTGGGCCTCGAAGAAAATGCAGTAAAAATGAAAGAATAGGAGCCTTGTTCCCTTATGTGTATTCCTGGGTCTGAAGAACATTAGTTAAAGGTGGGAATAAAATCTGGCTTGCATCTCCTGTATCAGAGGCACAGGTTAACTTCTCAACAGCCGTGTGCTCCCTCCCTCTCCAGCCCTGAGCCCAGTCACTGTCTCATGCAGCTCCTGCTTTCCTCTGAGCACATGCTGAGTCTTTAACCCACTAATCTTGCGGAAAACTGTATTTTGATGGATCGGTTTTTCATTGGGTTTGTGATTTGAGGCTCTCAGTAGCCAGTCAAATGAGCTTTAGAGCTGAGGGGAGGGACTGGAGCAAGAGGAAATAAGGAGGAAGGAGTAAAGGGAGAATTGTCCCCTTCTGGCAGTAGGGATGCTTTAGATTAGCTCAGCCGAATCATCTGTCTGGACTGTGAGAGTAAATTCTGCTCTGTTTTCTGTTATTGCTTGCTTTACGCTTTGTTTGTTTTGGTTTTTGATAGGAAGAAATGTAGCTGTATATATTTGGGAGAAGGTTTTGGGCAAACATCCTGGGCTGACATCTGTTCAGTGCAGCTCGGAGAGGGATTTCTAGACCCCAACCTCCTCAAAATTTGGGTTTAAAATGCTTCCCTGTCCAGCACATCACAATTGCCAGTGGCCCCCAGGCTATTTCAGGAAGACTGAGATGTTTAATTCAGCCCAGGCTCTGTGCAGGTCGTGCTTGTGGCTTCTTCCCACGGGGCCAGCTACTGCTCCCAGTCCCTTTGAGGAGTAGCTCCGGGTCACACAGAAAACTAGGGCAAAGCCAGGAATGACATTCTCCTTTCCTGTGTTACAGTCTGGTATCTTCATTATTATTTCAGTTCTTCCTGTTCAGTGTGAGGGTCCCTCCCCTCCTCTCCCATATTACTGTGTGTCTTCTAAGTGTCAGCAACAGAGGAAAATCATCTGCAGAAATTCAGCTCTGGGGAAAAAAAAAACCAAAAAAAACAACACTTAGAAGCATTCATTCATTCATTTGTATTTAAGAATGAATTTTCTCCAGCTGTGCTGTGACTTCACTTAAATTGTCAGGAGAACTGCTAGATGAACTTTAAATTACACTACAGCATCCTTTTTAAGTTGCCTTGTAAAGTTTTGGGGTCTTGTTCAGACTGTTATTTTGTTCAGCCAAAGAATGGAAAGGGGTTAAAGTATTTCATCATTGGAGTCCTTGTGGTCTGCTGGAAAAATGATCCCAGCTCTTACTATCTGTGTGAATATAATATTTCCCTCATTTCAGCTCATTTTCGTAATGCCTGCCTTGTTTTGGGGAACCTAAGCTGAATAGACAGATTGTGATTTGTGATATTTGTGCCAGAGGATCAGGCCCTGAAATTCTTTGTTTCTGAACTATGAAGCTGTAACTGTGGAAAGGTGCCACCCAAATATAGGAGGGGAATCTCGTCAGTCTTCCTGTTGTAGAAGTTTGTTCTTTTGTCTTGATTTTAAACCTTTCGATACTAAAATTCTCCTCTGTTCTTATTTCTTAAAAGCTTCTCTAATAACAGCACTTGGCTTGTGCTCCCCACCTGAAACCTGTGGAAAATAGCAAACCTGGCATCATATTTATTGTGCTTTCAGAATTTCTTGATCAGAGCTTAACTGCTGTAGGATAACAGCAACAACCACCACCACCAAATAATGAGAACCAAATAAGGCAGAGCACCGCGGGGACCTTACACGCCGTGGGTTTTGTGAAGAGAATTAACATGAAAGAGGGTTCAGTTTGGGGCTAGAGGTCAGGGCAGATAAACTCCTGTGTTCTGATACATTTCCTTAAAGAGGGAAGTGCTTTAGAGAGCGGGGCTGTGGGAAGAAGCTGTCAGCAACGGGGTGGTCAGCGGTGTCAAGGGTGGTGGCCTATGTTTTTCTTCTGTTGCAGCCTTTCATCCTCCATCTGTCAAGCCCCATAATTTTCAAGCCCGACAGTCAATTTTTAAGACAAACCTTTAACTTCTCCTGGCTCTGAAGCGCCCCTTTTATCTCGGACCCATGCGAAAAGGGCGATAAGTGGGAGATGGCCGAAAGCTGGTGTCCCTGCTTGGAGTGGCACCAGGTTGCCACCTGGGCAGGGGGGTGTGCCCTGCTGGGGCTTCTCCCCGCACAGCGCTTTGCAGCCACGCTGGCAGCCTGGGGATCCCACAGGAGCTGTAAGGGAACAGCCGGGACAGACATCCCGGCAGGGCACGGCAGGCCCTGCGCTCCGGGCCCGGCACACACCGGCAGAGGGATCGGCAAGGCCCTGTGATGCCTCATGTTTTATCTTTGCTGTATTTCAGGTTCTGTGCTGCCCAGGGGTGCAGCTCTGAGCTCACAGTCAGTGCTGCTGAGCTCTGCACACAGCAGGGACACAGAACAAATCCTTTTCCTGCTGCACACCAGGGACAGCTCTCAGCCAAAAGCACAAACAAGGGTGGGCTGGAGGGAGGAACAGGAAGGATGGGACCTCACAGCCTGGAGCTGGAATTGGACAATTAAACCCCAATATGCAGATTGACCAAAACTTACAAAAATGTAAGATCTCGTGATCCTTCAGCCGTTTTGTGACCCTTCTTAGTCCACGTTGGGTGTAGCCCTGGCCAGGCTCTTGTCCTGCCCAAGATGTACCCTAAAGGCCTTTCAATAAATCCCTGCTTTATTCTCTGGCTCTGCCCAGTCTCTGTTCCAGCTCAGCCTTCCCAAGGCATCACCTACACGCCCTGCTGGCCCACTGGCCCCACGGCTGCCTGGGTTGCCCACAGGGACTGGTGTCCCCAGGCAGGCTCGGAGCTGAGCTCAGCCTAAGGCCCAGCATGAGCCCAGGCTCTCCTCACGCCCCGCTGCCTTCTGGCGCGTAGCTCGAGCTGACACCTTAGCACGGCTCGTGTCATATAATTTCAGCATGAACAAGACTTGGCCCACGCTCAAAATACACCGTGGTTAAGTGTTTAAATTAAGGTTTAACTGACTCAGACACTGAATCTAGCTCCAGCTACTGTGTTGCCGTGCTATTAAACGCTACAACTGCAAATTAAACCGCAAATGGAGCACCTCCATTCATCTGCAAGGATTATCACAGTAGAACTGGCAATAAGTGAAGCATCCAGATGAGTTAACAAGGCAAAACCCAGTGAAATCAGTAGGAATCTTTCAAGTGACTGCTTTGAGGCCCATGTTTCATCCAACCATCCCAGCTGAAGTTCTCCCAGGGAGGAAGCTGTGTATGTTCCTTTATTCATTTCCCAAAACAAATACACCCCTTAAACATCCCAGGCACAGCACTGAAATACTTTCAATAAATGAATGTATGTTAATAAATCATGACTTCTTAGCCTGGAAACACGGGGGAAAATCCACTTATATATATAATGTAAATCCACTCTGTCTTATCTGTCTATCTGTCTGTCTATCTATCTAGGGTAATAGGGATCATCTTATTTCTGTGTATGTCAAGACACAGCTGCTAGTTGAACTTGTGAGTTCTGCTTTTCTGTCTTTTAAGAGAAAAAAAAATCCTGTTCTGTTCTATACTTGCTTGCACGTGAGTAAGGACTGAAGATGTTTGGGGAAGGATCAGCATTCCCCTTGGCAGCTGGAAGTGTTTGGATGTGAGGGTATTCTCTCAGGTCATGAGTCTAGAAAGTCATGGGAGAGCCCACACACCTTCCTGGGGGACAGCAGGATGAGGAAGCTCTGCCCAGGACTGGCACGGCCCTGCCCGTGCCTTTGGCTGTCAGCGTTTTCACTGCTGCCTTCTGCACTGATGTTGGGGAGCAGAGGCTCCGAAACATGGGAAAACAATCCCCACAGTGTGCTTGAGAGCAGGACTGCAAACTTTTAGGGACTAAGCTTCCTAATCACTACCGTATGGCTCATAAAAGGAGCAACCCGATCCCGAGGACCAAGAGGTTGTTATTCCTCCTCTCTCCCCTGTCCCACTCCAAACGTTAGAACAATAAATACATTTACCTCTTGTTCAAGATCACTTAAAATAAGTTGTTTTAATTAAAGCTCCTGGCAATCTATCTGCACTAAGTGATTAAGTGCCCCTTCTTTCAGTGAAAGGAGAAAGGATTATCACAAGATGAGACAGACTGACTTGTGGATAGAACTAGGGCTGGGTAAAGCTGCTCAATATTTTCCATCAAAATTCATGTGAAAATACTGTGAACTTTCAATTTGTGTGATGTTGTATTCGATTCAAATATTTCCCCTCCTTTCAGACCTTCCTTCCCTCCCCACTGTCCCAGAGTCAATGAAATAGTTATTTCCCTCAGGTTAAAGTTCAGCTTTGAATATCAACTTTAAAAGCTGCCCAAGAAGAAAGCTTTCTTTCCTCAATGGGCATCATTTTCAGGGAATCAACTTCAAGATGGAAAAATAGCAATTGTGTTGATGAATTATAGCTATTTAAAGTTGTAAAGAAATTGAGTTTGCATAGCAATCACTTCTTTGCAGCTGCACCATAAAAAGTGTTTGCAGGCGTGGTTATGCTATTTTTACATTTTAACTTGAAATATCTTGTGTGAATTAAAATTGGGTAATTATTCTTTCAAGCCAAGCTTTTTACATCGCTCTCAGCTCAGGGATCACACTGGTGGGTTTGTTGTTTTATTGCTGGCCATATCACTTTCACGATGGAGAGGAGTCACAGTAAAAGGCCCTTTTATGTCTTGTGGCGTGTCTTGAGATGGTTATGGCAGCATCTCTCTTTTAGCCTCCCTCCTCTCAGTTTTGCCTTCCAGTTCCCATCTTTGCCTGCTTCAGGCCCGCTCTGGTTCCTGACATGATGGATTGGATGGGAAACTGAAACCGAGCCTGGATGCCGGCACAGGCACTGCGGACAAACCGCTCCGCTAATTTATGTGGATTCTTTACCTGCACCCTCCCCGCTGTTTTAGTGCGGGGCCTCTCTGGGCAGGGCCAGGCCGGTGTGCTGTGTGGCGCTTTTACTGCCGCGGGGACAAATGATCATTAGGCACTGGCTGGAAACCCGGGGATATCCTGGCGGGCAGGGGTGGGATTTAAAGGGAAATGCATTAGCAGCGCGCTGCCACCTCCTTTCATCTCAGCCAGCAGCACGCTTCGGGCCAGGCACGCAGGATGCCACCTCGGGGACTGATTGCTGCCCTTTGCATTTTATAACCCATCTCCAGGGGGGAGCGAGAGGGGAAAAGCAGCCAAAGTGTGGGAGTTCAGCTGGAGCTGCAGAGTTGTGCCTCGCTTTTAATTTCTCCTGTTAGCTGGGGAGGGCTGTGGTGTGTTAGGCTGAGCGGCTCAGGCTCTGACTTTCACTGATGAGCAAAGGAAAGCGACAGGGTAAAATGTTATTTCCACTCTCCTTCCACTGGGTGGGAATTGGCTCCTAGTTTGAAAGTTTTCTGAGGTGAACAAGGCACAGCATCGGTCCCAAATATTGGATTTTTGTTCTTTGTCCTAGTCCATGGCATTGCTGGTGCTGATGCGATCTCTTTCTGTGTCTGAAAATAAAAGTAAATTAACCTAGGGACTTTTTTTACTGTGTGGCATCTCAGAATATATGTGAATACAGAAAGAGTGAGATGTCACTGCTCTGCTTTAGGGAGATCGAGCAGGGACTTGAACAAGTGAGAGAATCTGCTGTCTGGCCTGCTGACCAGCTAAAATGAATTTTGCATTTTTCAGGAGAGGATTGTGACCATTCTGCCTTTTAATCACATGGTATGAAGTTTGTGCCTTGCATAATTACAGCCAAAATCTGGTCTTTTCAGGTTAGGTACAGAGCTGTATGTTGCTAGAATGTTCTGCAGTATAAAAAATTCCACTTATGAGAGTCTGCCTTGCAAGTAAGATTTACTTGGTTTTGATAATTGCAAAGAATTAAACTTTTATTTAGCTGTACCAGTAGGGTTTGATGTTTTTAAATGAAAGGAATGCCCGAAGGGATGTTTCATCAGGAGAGTGAATTAATACAGAAAAAGACCAAAAAAATTTGAACTATTCCTCACGCATGTTTTCCAGTTCAGTTGTCTGAAATACATGTGATCTTCCAGCTACGTTTTCCTATTGCAAATCATAGTGGGTTTTATTAGGAGAAGTTTCATTTTATTGCCTTGTTTTCCTGTAAAGTCAACAAGTTAAACCAACAGGATTTAATTTTAGGTTGGCAGGCCAGCTAAGAGATAACACTTCACGTGCCCCTCTTTTATCTTTTTCTTTTCCTTCCTCCTCCTGCTTCCTGGTCTCCTTGAGGTGCTCCACTCTGCTGCTCAACTTATTGGCCTAAAAAAAAAAAAAAGAAAAAGAAAAAATCTTTGCAGGTGATTTATAGAACCCAATGGTTATTGTATGGCTAATGATTCATGGAACTTCATTAAATACCAAGTATGTGCCTGCTTACTGTCTGTGCACACTGCATATTAGAACCTTTGCACTCCCCCTTGCAAATTGCCCCCATTAAATTCGCAGACAAAAGGTCCTCTCAGTAGCTTACATATTTTCCCACATGTGAGAGAGCAATTGGAAACTTCCTCTTGATAACTAAAAACTTTTGAATTAGAATTTATGAGAAGGGTCTTTTGGTCTTGTTGCCTAAGGGCTGAAACAGATCCCAGTGTGTACAAGCGTTCCTTTGATGCGTGGAGCTGCACAGGGTAACATTTTTTAACAGGATCAAAAAGCGTAATGCGGGGACAATGTGTGGAGGCCCTTGCTCTGACACAAGGAGTCCTAGCCTGTGTTTTGCCAGGGCTAAAAATCCAAAAGTAACTGTCCGGGGCAGCAGCAGCGTTTTATATTCTTTTTAATTGCGGCAAAGTCCGAGATAAAATAATGGCAGTCAGTGTTACAACTTCCTTTTCTTTAATGTTCCCCTGAAAATGCTTTGAAGCAGGTTTTACCTTTGGGAAAGTATTGTATATGTGTTAGGGGAAAACATATCAAAAAGAGAATAAAGGGCCAGCTCTTTAATTGGTGGAAATCAGCATGGCTCTGGTACTGGAAATTTCTCAAGCTATTTATGTGGCTAAAAACTTTCTGTCATTCCTCTCCATGGGCTAACATATTCCTGCCCGTTTATTTGGTTGGACCATCCTAAACTGAGTTTCCTATTAACAAAACATTTTCCAGTAACATTTCTTTACAAAGGCAGCAGAAGTCTTAAGCCTGGATCTAACTATCCAATGGTGAATATTTCCCATGATTTCAGCTGCACTGTTCAAGGAGGCACGGCCATATGTAGCAGCTGATGCAAAGTCTCTACAAAAAGGTCTTGATAACTGGAGTTCTTCTCACTAAATAGCAACAGGAAACATCTCAGCACTCATTTAGTGCCCTACATATGCTCTTCTATTATGTCTTGCTTCACACTGTCTGTCTGTGTGCAAAGAAGAGTGAAAATAAAGGATCTTCCTCATGTTCTGGGGCCAACGCACCACAGGCATCACCATAAAAGGACCACATCACCTCCACCTTGGTGCTGCATTATTACAACAGAGGTGGTTTTGAGACCATTATTTTCTGCATTACACTGGCAATATTTGTAAAATCTGTCATGACATCCAGGTCATGCACATCAACTAAAAGGGATTTTTCACCAAGCAAAAGAATCAGGTTTGAAACCTTGATCTGTCCTTAATGGAGCACTCCAAATTATTACTTATGCTACAACGGATAAATTAATGTCCCTCCTTTTACAACAGTTGTAAGTCTTCTAAATGAGACAGACGATTTAACCCTTTATTACTTCTGTGGTTAGTTAAAAGCCAAGCAAACTTTTCATCATATATTTGGCTTGATCTCAGAGCTGAAAATCTTTTTCTTTGCCACTAAAACACTGCCAGAGTGTTTGGACCTCAGCGGTGACCTTTAGAGAGCACAATATATGGATTATAAAAAGCCCAGAGTAGTCACGATCTGAAAGACCAGAAAAACCTTCCACATGGGTCAGAAAATGGAATGAAATTGGTGGTGGCCAATGAGAAACTTCCTGGGGATGGAGGGTCTCTGCTTTTATGGGGACAATATCTTTGGCTAACTTTGTTTTCTTGTATTTGCTTATTATTAATATCTCTGACTAAATACTAAGAGTTATATATCATATCATTTATAAACATTTATGCATGTTTGCTCTATGTCATATCATCATCTTACTTTCAGGGCCACACTTCATTAATTTGGCCCCGACCTGGTCTCATTTTGGATGTATCAAATTACAACTCCAGCACCTTTGGGCTGCTAAACTGAGGAAAAAAAGACCCCCAACCCTTTCTTTTCCCAAAGAAAGACACATAAACACAATAATGTGTGTGACAGTAAGGAGTGAGTGAGATGGCAAACCACCCTCCCCCAGGTTTCAATCTGTAACCTCAGTGGGAATTTGAAATATGTCCCTCAGCAGAGGTTTGGGTGCACATATGAAAAGTGTTTGTTGCAAAATGTTCTTTTCTCTCAGTGTGTAAAGCAGTGTCTTGGTGGGGGTCATTGCTTCCTTAAACTGGATTGTCCCACATTAAATATTCCAGGACAGTAAATGGGGACAAAGATTTCCCTTTTTGAAACCCTTTTGGAAGTTTCACATTCAGACATTTCACCCATCCTCAATGAAAGCCCTCTGTAATTACTTCATCAAATCAGATATAGAAATATCTGGCTGTTAGATCAATAGAAAATAAGGTGTGTAATGTTTAGAGCAAAATTAGGCAACAGATGAGGAGAATTAGTGAGTGTAGGTCAATATAAAGAATTTGTTCCACTACTTTAGATACATATTGTCACAGTGGGATAATAGCAATACACTTGTTACTGGACTCAGCAAGAGGTTCCTCTGCCTGACAGAGGCACCGGTGGATTTGGCCCTGTGCTGAGATTTCCTTTGCTCCCTCTTTCCTTTCAGCAGCACGGTTTCATAATTCTCACAGGGAAATCTGGGGAAGCAACGTTGGGAAATGCTGGTGATGTTGAAAGTTCAGTCAACTTGGCATCATGGTTTTTTTCCTTCTGCTGAGATGCCATTAACTTTGCTTACTTTCTTGGCAATAACTAAGTTATTAAGGATTTTAGCTGCAACATGGGGACCTCTACCAGGATAACTTCAGGGCAAAACAGCTGCACCCAGTCTGTTCTTCCTCCTCTTCCTGAGTTTGAATAAAATCCGGTCTTATCTGAATATGCACCCAGAAGACTGGATGGTTATTTAAGCGCCGGTTAGGGAACATATTTAAGAATATGCCTAATTTTAAGTATGTGCTTAAATCAATGCGACTTAAGCAAATGCTTGAAGTCAGGCATGTGGTTGAGGTGTTATCCTGAATGTGGGTCCTAATCCTTAAACAATAGCAAAGCCCAGAGGAAAGGGCAAGCTATCTGGGTTCCTTTCTTGGCTCTTTTGTTGGTCGTGTTATAGTCCATAAAATAAGGATCATTATTCTTATCCCTCTTTGTGAGGCACATTGAAAATTATCAGGGAAAAGCACTCTGAATACTGTTATTATTGGCTATACTTCTTGAGGTTGAAAAAAAAAAATTAGAGACAGACATTCTCAGTGGATTTCTGGTTCTTCCTCCTTTCACTGGGGCAGGAAATAGCATGAGAATGGGAAGAGGGATGCGTACCCATGATCACAAATAATCTCCTTTTTGCGCCGCTGCTGTAAATAATTCGATGTTGCTACACGGTTGTTTGTGGAAGTTCCCGCAGCACTGCAGCCTTGCTGTGTGCAGGGGTACCTGCTCCTGGCATCATGGGCAAGCTGGAAGCTGTGCTGGGAGATGCCAGGACAGTGGGGAGCATTGGGGGCAGCAGGGCAGGCCCTGAGCCCTCGTTAATGGCAGAAGATAGGGCAGAGTTGGTGTGAGTCTGTGAAGGCAGCGCTCGGGTCGGGGCTGCAGGAGGGGCAGCACTCGAGGGCCAGTCCTGGGCCTCCCATCAGTGCTGCTCCCACCAGAGAGGTGTGGCAGGACCTGCCCCGTGGGGCTCAGCTCCCATGTTACTGCCTGGCTGCAGAAGCTGCAGGCAGCAAGGGCTCGGTTACGGATGATAATTCAGAGTTCCTCACATTCTCACCACCTTAAGTCAGCGCTCATTCCCCGGCTTCCATGTGAAGGGCCCCGAGCCAAGGCCCTGAGCCTGTGTGTATGTGTTCAGGACAGTTAATATTTATGATGCATCTTACTGGGAAAATTAGTATAAAGCTGTGCTCCAACAGTACATTTATCCCATGACCTAGTTTTATGAATAACGTGCTGAAACACGGCCCGCTTGATTTAAACCTTTGTCACCCATTCTGATGGATACAGTGCCTAGCTTTGGCTTAGGCAGTGCAAGCCAGGATTTGTGCAAAAATGTGATGTGTGTTAGTGCAAGGTAAACAGATGGTAATGCTTTTGTTAATACCAAGTGCATACAAAGATATTTATCAAAGGACCACATGTAAGGTCCATAGCTCTTGGCAGAGATCCCTATGCTGTTACATCAGCTAATAAGAATAACCATTTTATTGCATTACACACAGTTTTTGTAGGCTTGCTTTAGACTGTGCAGGCGGCTCCCAAACTTGCCACAGTTCATACACCAAGAATCTGATTCTGAATAGTGTTGAACATCTATAATACCCTGTTGTTTTTGTTGTTATTTTTTTTTTATTGCTATGACTCTTGGCATTTCTCCAGCTCAAATCCCTTCTAGGGAATTCCACTGCTGCTCAGCAGCTCTGAAATAAGTGTAAGAGAGCCAGGTGGTGAATACACTGAAATGCTGGGGGACAGACATGAGAAATGGTGTAGTGGCAAATTTCAAAGGGAAAGAGGCTGAACTGTAAAGATTGGAAGGGGACTATGACACCACTCCAGCCCCAGAAAAATGCAGGCAGCTCTGCAGAAGCTTCTGAAGAAGTGTGGCTAAACACAATTTATATCACAGAATGTCGCATCTGAAAACAACAAAGCTGGTTGAGGTTGGCAGAATTTTCTCTCATCTGATTTATGCTCTCTTCTTCCACCACCATCAGCAGCAGAGATTGCTTGTACCATGTCCTGGGGAATCTCAGTCCCTGGAGCACTGGCAGTACCCTGGGGGTATAACTAGGAACTCTGGAGAACGGGGAAAGGAACTTTTCATCACTGCAGCCACACGAATTTTGTCATCCTTTCCTGTCCCCTGGGCTGTTCCCACTGGATGGCACTTCATCTCTTAAGCTGGCAGAGCATGTCTGGTTCAGTGGCTACACAGGGAAACAATTTGGAGAATCAGTTTGGCTGAAAATGGACAATTTTGGACACCTTTTCCTGCCAGGTTTGTTTTCAGCCAGATGGAGTTTCCTAGCCTGTTTTGCCTTTGCACTGGCTTGTACCAGGATGAAGAAACGCTGCTCAGGAGAAGGAATGGGCAGATGTAGAAGGACAGAAGGGCTTATTTTAGGGGACAGTGCTGGGCCACATGGACTTGAGGTGTTTCTGCAGATATTCCTAACCCACCTGGATGTGTTCCTGTGTAACTTCCCTTGACAGAGGGGTTGGCCTGGATTATGTCCAGAGATCCCTTCCAGCCCTAAGGATTCTGTGATTCTGTGTAGGATAGTTCCATGGGAGCAAGGACCTGCTCCTGTGGGGACTTCTCCATGACCTGAAATCCTGCACAGAGTCAGAAATGTGGGCAAGGTCCTGATGGAAGACAGCTCTGCCTCAGGTGCCAACTCCCACTGCACTCAGTCCTTAAGCACACAATGTGTTCTCTCCTGGATATGCTTCCCTGAGCCACAGCACTCAGTGAGTTGGAAAAACGAGAGTGCAGTGTGTGGGTGGGGATATTTCTGTCAAACGTGCACTTTTTCACCTCACTGCCTGCACTGGGTGAGACCTGGATCCTCTTGTTCAGTGGTACTTGACTCCACAGAACTGAAGTTATTAGATCCTCATCACCAAAGAGAAGTGGGGGTGTGGCAGTGGGCTGTGTTACTGGAGCACTGCCTCTATCACTAGGGCAGTTTCAGGCCAGACTTCCAACTCCTTTTTCCTTGGAGACTTTCTTTCAGCAGATGTAGTTACATTCACTTTAGAAATCTGACTGTGAATTTTCCTCAGAGATGCAAGATCCTCATGATCCGGACATTATTTTTTATCGTGGTTGTTGTTGTTGTTATTACTATTGTTATACTGCCTTCCTGTCATTGTAAAGATAATTTACTCTTTCAAAGACTCATTTATAGCATTATAATTCTGTGTTAAATAGGTAAGAAGTAGGGGTGAGAAAAGGACTTCTACTGCAGAAGTCTTACTTAGCTCATGGGGATTTAAATTCATGCAATTCAACACTGCTCGTGGAAATGTGGTGATATTTCCAAGGCAATTGATAATTTCTGCAGCTTCATAACATGACGTGCCAGTTTTATGTGGATGTGTTTCCATCAGAGTTCCCCGTGCTAGCAGGAGTAGGGGATGGGAGAACAGGATGCTCTTTCTGTGACTCATTCATTTCAGAAACGTTTCTTTTGTTAAAAACCAGTCCAGTGGCCCTGGGACAAGGCAGAGGCAGGGAGGGGGATTTTATTTTGCCAAGGGCAGGATGTCAGGACTTATGGGCTCTTCTGCTTGAATGAAGAGAGGAAAATGGGTTGTGTCAGTGGGGCGGGTCCCTTCACAGGCAGCCTGGGGTGGCACAGGGACTCTGCACCACAGAACAAACCTCTGCTTCTCCCGTGGGTGCCCCTCTGCCTCCTGTGGCTGCAATTCGAGGTGCAAGGTGTTTCCTTCTCCCACGTGGATGCTTAGTGAGAGTCACATTCCACATGACTCGTGTAAAAAAAACAATTCCTGTAGTCAGAGGGCCAAAATTAGCTTCTCCTTAAAAGACTGGGAAGGCCAAGAGGAGATTAAAACCTGTGTGGGTCACAATAGCCTTCTCAAAATGAAGAGACTGGTACAGAATGCTGAGGATGAACTTTCTTTTTTCCATTTCCACACAAAAATCCCCCCAAAACAACCATGCAATAGGTGCTTCCAGGCTCTGTTTTTAAAGTCAGTGGCTCTGATTCCAGGCCCAATGCCATCTATTTTCAACTGTATGGACTGTCTTATGTCAAAATGAAAACCTTTATCAGGTTCCAGCCCAATATGTAAATGAATTCTGAAAGTCAACGAAGCCAGGTAAAAATCCTGGAGAGGGGGGAATTGTGTGGTGTCAAAAAGAGAGAGAGAGAACATTAAAAAGCCAAAATTAGGAATATTTTTGAAAAGCACATAGGAGCCTTTAGGCATAGAGAGATAAAGTAAATTCATCATCAAACAGCCCCCTCCATAAAGTGATGTGGGGCAGGGTTGGTAGAGGTGATAAACTCTGTACCCAAGCTGATCAAACCAGTTAGGAATTAGGAATAGAATAAGTGAACATTTACTGCACAAGGACCTGGTGTGATTTCTGCCCCTTTGCTGGTGGTTAAGTACCTGTTTAGAATAACCCCAAACTTTAAAAGCTACATTTAATAGAATTTTTGTGCCAGCATAATGCTAATAAAATCTAAATATATGTGCTTTATGAGTACAGCTGTGCAAATACATTTTCTGTAAGAACCAAAAGTGGGGAAAGAGGGAGAGGAAGGAATTGGGGGAGTGAAATCAGCTTACAAGCAAGAAAAGGGAGGGGAAATGCATTTCAGACCTAACGAGACATCTCACTTGGAGAATTCAATTTTATTTTTTTAATAGAATGTAACTGAGGATCCAAGTGAAGCTTTTATACAAAATAAAACTTTGACGTATCCCATCTTGACAAACTGTGAGAGAAATAATTTATATTTTCCTAATAAAACCAATATTTGAAAAAGTGTTCAACAGGGAACCTTAATCCTTTTGGCTGTAAAGATTCATATATGATTTTAAAAGCACTTGACTGAAAATTTCATTAATTTCTTGTTGCTCAGATACTTTTCTCATGCCAGCATTCAATTGATGGAGCAGCATTCTGGAATGTAGCTATCAGAATTTAGAGACTAGGCTTTACATCAATATATACATATTATTTCATTTCCTCTGGTCCCTGTGTAGTTTATACCTTGGTGTAATAGTTTTGGATCCCTGTAATATTTTTTTTCTTTTCTTTTTCCTCTGACCAGAGTCATGAAGTTGATATTTGCATGATTGCTAATAAATTCAGTCTTACAGAACACATTTTATCTATTCTCTTTCTGGATAGGATAAGAAAGTTTAATACAGTTTAATTATAGAGCAAATTAGGTGGGTATAGAGCCCCAAATATTGAGGCCATGTAAAACTTGGTGTTGTCTACCAGCTGCATGAGTTATTGCCTTCTCAGCCAGGATCTCTGCAAAGAATTCATGTAAGGGATTACAAGCAGTCCCTTGATATTTTATTGAATTGTCCCCGTTCTTCTTCTTCTCCAACAGCAGTAGGCACCTAAAATAATCATGCCCTGCATAAATCTCCAGAATGAGCACACAAATCCTATTCTGGAATAGAGCAATACCTCATAAAATACCCAGGGTGGAAAGTGTTTCCTAAATTCTCCAGAAGAGACACGAGGGAGTGTGATGGGTCAATGGGTTTTGGTGGGGAAAAAAAAAAGATACTTTCTCATTCAAAAAAAATCTGCTTGTGTGATTTTTATGTTCATCTAGCTCCTTCTCTTTTTTAAAAATGAGATTAATTTTGGATGGCAAAATGTGTCAGTTTGCCCTAGTAAAGAGTCTTTGAGCTCTGCCTAAGGCTTGGCCAGCAGGCCTATGAGGAATGTCAGGAGATGGAGCAGCAGCATTCTTCAGCCGCTGCCCCGTGCGAAATCAGCATCGCAGCCGAGTGCCTTGGGCCGCTCCTGGAATTCCTGTCAGTGGGATTAGATGTGAGACTCGGGGCTCAATCACAGGACACGAGGTTGCCTCTGTCCCCAGGCTTTCAAGTCGCGGCCAAATCACTCGGGTATTTTGATCTTTGTGTTCTCCCACCCAGACTCCTGTTACTATTTCTGTGTGAAATGGCAGTGTTTACTCAGTTTCTGTCCATGCTTTTCTCTCCTGTTTGGCAGCTTGAGCCCTTTTTATCCACCGTGGTTTACTCTAACTGGAAGATGAAATTATTTGGTCTGAAAGGTTTCTGTGCAGACTGCAAAAAGCTGGTATTTAAATAGTAAAGGGTGTACAAAGCCACCTTTTATAATTAAGCTGGTTTATACATGTGGAACATGCTGGCTGTATTATGGAGGAACAATAATTTTAAATTTAAAACATGCCCTCCCTCATTACAGAAATATATTCTGCTCTTTTTTCTGCTTTTTTTTTTGCCTTTTTTTTACTGTTTTCCTTTTTTCTTCTCTTCCTCCCCCCCTCCTCAGTTCATTTAAACAGAGGCCATTCCTTTCTCCATCTGAGTTAAATACCACAGTATCCTTTTCGGCAGGCTTCTAAGCTAAATCTAATCAAGCTGTGTCACAGCTCTGTCAGGCAGGTTGCTCTTTCTTTGGCCTTGAATAATTGGAAGAATGTTGGCACTTGTGCCTGGGCCATGAGAACGTGACCCGAGTTGATATTTAATCTACTTCAGTGCTAGGCTGCACTGGGGCTGGGGCCTGGGCCAGGCCCGGGGAGCAGTGTGTTAGCCATCAGCAGCACTCATTTTACCTTGGAATGGATTCCATTTGATGTATCATTACACCGCTCCGGGAGAATGCTTTAATGAGACAGATACATGCGCTGGAAAGGATTAAATTGTTGTCCTTTAAACTCCTTTTTTTTTTTTTTTCTGCTTTGCCTTTGCTTTGCTCTCCTAATAGCTACAAGGTGCTGGGAAGTACCTGGGAAAGGCAAAAAGGTTACAGAGGCGGCCAAAAATAGCTAAAGCTGAAGGTCTGTCATCTCTGGATCTGCAAGCACTTTGCAGCCATTGCCAATATCTGGTCCACCTCTCTTTGACAAACTGGAAGCAAGAGCTGGGTTTGGAGTTATGTTTTCACCTCCTTCCAGGAAAACTTGGTGCCATTAGAAAATAACAAAATTGCCTCACGACTTGGAAGCGCACAAACCAAACGATCAGCATCACTCAGGATGTGGGAAAGTTTTCATTCCTCTTCTGACAAGCTCCAGGAGCCCCGAGGAAAGAGGAAATTCCTCTCAGATCGATGGGTCGCTCCTGCTGGGCAGTCCCAAGTCGCAATGGATTTCATTCGTTTTGTTAACACTTTCATGCAGATTTCGGTGAGAACCTGTGAGGTCGGGGGGAGAAACAAAGATTGGACCCTTCTTTTCCAGGGAGAAGTGTAAATCTCCCTTTTCTTGCCTCCCAGGAAAGTCTTGTGCCTCCCATGCCTGGCTGAGGCCGAAGTGTTTGGAGGTGCCCCGCACTCAGGTCACACACCCCAGCAACGCTTTGGGAGAGGGGAACACCCCCCCAAATTTGCAAAGCAGTCTGGGCAACGTTTCATTTGCATTTAAAAACAGGGTGATCCGATGACCCTGTACCTCTGCTAATGGGATGTGTCCGTGTGGACAGGCAGCCGGCAATTCCGACACGGAATCTCGGTCCCAGGACTGTTTCTGGCCGTCCCCTGTGTCACATCCCTTGTCCCCTGTGCCGTGGAGGGATGCTGAGGGTGGCATCCCTGTGTCTCACCACATCCTCCAGTGGGAGAACAGATCTTGCTTGTGGGGCTGTGAGACACTAATCAGATGTGTTACTGATTAACTCGGCCTCTTCTGGAATGTCAGTGACTCCTGTTCTGCCAGCCTACAGCATTAAAGGGTTGGATTATACCTTTTTTTGACTTAGAGATGGGGCAACTTTCTACCAGAGTTTAAGAATTCTCTAAAAAAACATTTCCCACATTAAGGGATGGAATGTTTGTCCCTTTCACATGAACTCCATCAGTCTAATTTCCACTGACCTTGTTAGCAGAGACCAGCACCTGCTTTGGAGTCATCCTAGCCCCTGAGCGTGCCTTTTACATTTTACAGTGTGTGAGTCTTGATAAAAGTAAAATGCTGCTTCAAAATACAATGTTAACTGTAAATTTTCCCCCTCTTGCTGTGATAAATCATTCTGTGGTCTTGAGAGCTGCCTCCTCAAACCTCTCAGGTGGGGCTAAGGATAATGCCAACCTTTGAAGGCAGCTGATAGAACAGCTTTCTAAATTTGTGTTTGTATCCCTTGGAAGAACCTGGATGCATTAGCAGAGGTAATGCCAGTAGCCTTTTTACACATCTTTTTGTGTCTAAAACCGATTGGATAAAAATGAAAAACTTCCTGTAGGACATTGGCCGTGGTTGTCCATTGGCCACAGTTTCTTCTCTCTTTGTTTTGACTGTGAACCTTCACAAGCCTACAAAGTCCATTCCTCGCTGGGAATGTTTTCTCACGTATAGGACAGCAATGTCAGACTGACCTAAAGGAAGTTGTTCTCTCTTACATTTCCTTTGAGGTTATTTCTTTTTCCTTGAAAGTCGCTTGTTTCAAATTGAGGCCATCAGAGATGATCTTCTGTCACTCTCACAGTGACAGCCACCACATTGTTCTGTTAGTGGATGTTCTGGTTTTAATTTCACCTTCAAGCAGTCCCTTTATTTCATCTGCAGACCTTTGGGGAAGTGTGTACTGATCTTATTTGTGTCATGGATTTTCCCTGGAGCACTTCAATATCCCAGATTTTTGAATAGTCGAGGAACCCACCTCTGCCACACCTTTGCCATTATTAACTTCTTGCTTGACATAACCATGATTCATTTTTTCCTCGATCTTTGATTACAAGTCAACTGCAACCACCTCATTTCTCTTTGAAATAAAATGTTTGGGGCCAAATTTTCAGGGACATAAGCAAGCCAGAAAACAGAATATTCGCAAGAGGGTACATTCCTCAACCAGTTATGGTTAGAAGCATAAACAAAGAAACTCTGCCCCAAATGCTAGAAGAATTATCACCTTTCTGGCCCTCTCAGATCACCAAGTCTTTCCAGTGGATAACAGAAATCCATGGAGTGCAGGGCCAGAGGCTTCTGCTGCTTTGTTTATTTTTTTTCTCACACCTTGTATATAATCTTGGGCAAGAGACATCTCTGTTCACAAAAATCACTTTCAGATAAATAGCCAGGGGAATATCTATTCTCTAGCTGTGGGACATCCATGACCAATCAAAATCACATTGTTTATTAATTAAATGTATGGCATACATTGATTACAAACAGGAAATCAGGATTTGTCCTGCTACCTGCTAATATGAGACATTATTTAATAAATTTTGAACTGACTGCTGTTATGTAGAAATGGGGTTTCTTATTGAACTGTGACAACACAGTTGGCAGACACGGTGGTTGAACAATTTTCATGTAAGAATTGTTTGCTGGATTCCTCTTGTTGGAGCTTTGTGGAAAACTGAATCAGGGAAAAGTGAGATATGGCAGAAATGGCCAAAATAATGCCTTGAGCTGGGCATTAAACATGGTAAAAACATTGCTGGATCCTCTGCACAACCAGAGAAATATAAAGAGAGAAACAATATTAAAAAAAAAAAAAAGTTAAGGGAAAGCTGGAGAAATGTAAAGCTTTGAGTGCAGAAGAGCAAGGAAAGGCTGGGATTTGGATGATGATTCTCCTACAAAGTGGTCAGCAAACTCAAAAGAAACAAGGGATGTCAGTGGAAGTATCTGATTAGGCAATGTTCATCCTTACTCACTGTACCTCTCCACAGGACAGGAGCAAATCCTGACAAAGGCAAAGTTGAGTGTTCCCCTCTCTATGCTGTGATTTTTTAATATTTGGAGCTAGAGAACCCCCAAACTTAGGAACTTATCTAAAGGATGAGATATGGCTGGAAAAACATCTCATCTGACAAAGTGAGCTGAAAGAAAATGTGCTTTTTCACAATTTTGTTTTCTCCCAAATCACAAAATGCTAATGTTTTTGGCAGAACTGGAGTACAGTCTCTTGCCTGCTACTGAGTTTGGGGGACAATTTCATTATGCTGTGGAATAGTATTTCAAAATAAATATTCATAGCTTTATGCTTAACTTTAAACAGCTGCTTAAGCTGTTTGAGTCCATGGACCTGGTCTTCATATGTCAAAGAAATGACCAGACACAAGCACAGAGCAAAAGCAGAGTTTTCAGAAAGAAGAAAAAACCCCTTTTTCTGTGGCATTCTGGAAAAGTCCAAAGCGTACCTCCACAGCTTTTGAAATCAGATGCCAAATGCAGTGGTTGGGTTTAGGAGAAACAGAAGAGTTTCCTCTGTTTGGCACAGTCCTGTATTTTGAGCTGAATTTGAGTTGCAGTCATTCTTTTCAGTATTGAACTGAACAACTCCTGGAGTTTCTGCGGGACATCTGAATGGGAATTACTCTGCAGCCTTCACTGGAGGTGGAAATGCAGATCAATGGGCTCAATACAGCAGGGTGTGGTACTAATGTGCATTTCCTGCACTGCTGGGAGTTGCTGCCCAAGTGCTTCAGATGCATCTTGCTTGCACTTAGATTGAGATTTTGTTATTTTAAATAAATACAGTTGGCTTGTTTTTCTAGGGCAGAAAAACAAGGTGCTTTCACTGTAGAGTTCAGAACTGCTCAGCAATACTACTTTTCTTTCCTACTAGAAATGGAAACATCTACTGTGTTTAGAGTCTGGACCCCATGTTCTAAGCTGTCCTAGTAAATAGAGCCTTTCAGAGATTCCCTGAACAAATAGCCACTAGATTTAAACGGCAATTAAATTAACTTCAAGCATTTTCTCTCATTCTGGTGACTAGGCGTGAATTTCAGTAGCAGGTTTGCAAACCAGTTCATTAGTGCCTGGCACTGTTAATAGGTGTGATGTCTCCATCCCTGTCTTTTCACACTTGCAAGCTCACACACAGTGGAGAACTTTGCCTTTGAAATCTTGCTTCTCTTTCCCCCTTTTTTTTGGGCCACTATCTTTGCTCTTTCTCACCAGTGGTGCAGTTTTAAATATTTACTGTTGTTGGATACCCAACAGGTTTCTTAGTGTGGAAATACTCCCTTTAGTTGCAAATGGCCCCTTTATCATGCACAACACTGTTGTCTTTTCTTATTGTAACAAGCCTTTGCAATTAAAGGAGCAAAGGACTCCTGAGGTCACCTAGGCACATTCACCCAGTGCAGGATTGTTCTCTGCAGAACGCTTGATCCCTATCTAGCTGTGAAAGGTCCAGGGGATGGAATGCCTTTGGGTGGTTATTCTTTCCAAATTCTTCGAAATTACATAGCTGGAAAATGCTTGGAAAATCCTCTCCTACTGTATGTGGCTCGAACAGCCCTTTCTACTTTGTCCTTCCTTGGATCCCTGCCTGCGCCATGGCCATACCTTGAGCACCTTCAGCCTCCTCAACAAACACATGTGGCCCACGAGAAGGGTTTCTGAAGTGTCTCCCTGAGCCTGGAACACTTGGAATAGCTGTGCTTGGAGCAGGGAGCCAGCCCCTCCTGCAAAGGCAGAACCTGCATCCCCCAGGTCTGCCAGGAGGGATAGCTGTGCTCCAGCTGGTGTCCCAGCCTCTTCCCATGTTTATGTGCAGCCAGAGAGTTCTGAAATCCTCCTGCTGCCAATATAATCAGGGCAGGATTGCAGTCAGTGTCCCACCCTCACAGGAGGAACATTCCATGGAGACACCTCTGTCTTTGCCATGGAAACGACGTCTCCAGTAGCAAAATGACCAAGGTGGGAAGGAGGCTGTGGAAGGACCAGGAATTCAGCACCTAAAGCAAAGCAGTTTCAAGGGGAATGCCTGTTTGCTCCCTCCTTTTCCATTTGGGAGCAAATGAGCAGCAAGCAGGCTAATTAATGCAAGCAGGAGCTCCCAAGGGACACCAGGAATGTCAGATCTCGGAGGCCAGATGGGACCCTGGAGGGTGACACTGAAGGCAGAGGCAAAGGGGCTGTTTGGGAGCACTGGGTTAGCAGGAGGCTGCACATGCAGAGCCTCAACAGCCCTGGGAAATCCATGACATGGGCCATGAGGGGACCCACGGCTGCTGATCTCTGTGCAGAGCAGGTCATGGTTCAGTTTCTTCCTCTGCCCCAGGGGACTCAGAGCTCATGTCCTGCCTCCCTGGAGAGCTCTCTGGGTGAGGATGCTCTCTGTCCATCCTGTCCAAGCCGTGCCACTCAGCAGAAAGGAATTCATGGAGCCACAGGAAGGCTCCAGTGAGCTGGGGTGAGCTGAGGGACTGCAGGAGAGGCACGGGCAGGGTGATGGGAGCGCCTGTCAGTTCTGCTGCTGTGTTCATGTGAAATGAAACCCCCGTGCCCTCTGCAGAGCCATGGCTCTTCTCCCCAGCTGCCTGCAGCTCTCTCAGTTTGGCACGGGAAGGTGTGATATTAATCACTGTCCCATCTCCAGAGATGTTACCACCAGGAGCTTTCGTTCTCTAACAGAGGGAAATCTTCAAAGCTAACTTCAAGGAAAACATTTCAGCATACCAGGGAAAAAAAATAAAAGGAGAGGGAGTGAACTGCATGAATGTGGTGCTTCTGTAGGCAGGTTGTCAGCACAGATTGGTGCATCTCTGATTTTCTGTAATAATTTCAGAACAAAAATGATGAATTTTCAATTATCCTGCCTTAAGAGTTCTATTTCTATAAGGAGAAGTATTTCAACAAGGAGGGAGTGTCTGCTAAACTGGAGAAGATTGTCTTCATACAGAAATGGCACATATACTTTACCATCATTTCCAAAAGTGTTGTTTGAAAAAGAAAAATTAAAAATGGTATCACAGGGCTTAAATTTTACTCCTTAATTTGGTTTCATACTTGTCTTTGAGTATTCCTAAGATTGCACCATTTCTTGGGGTGCTGCCTCACCAGGGGATTAATTGCTTCCCAATTTCCTGCTGACAGGGCTCCCCATTTGAGAGGTTCTAATCTTCAATCTCAGCACTGAGGGCAAAAGGCAGTCC
This sequence comes from Prinia subflava, assembly GCF_021018805.1. Lineage (NCBI taxonomy): Eukaryota > Metazoa > Chordata > Aves > Passeriformes > Cisticolidae > Prinia > Prinia subflava. Next base: position 1,614,514 of record NC_086251.1, on the reverse strand, counting down.
CTGATCTGGACAATTTGAATCCTTTCTCTCAAGTACAGGTTTCCTGAAAGTGCTTCTCTGCAAAACATCTTAATGTTGAGGGTTTCCCCCCTCTTACCTCATTTTGGAAAATGGGAAAGTTTAAAAAAAAACCCCAAAGAACAAATGTGTAAAACCACCTGAGATGAATGCATGGAAAATAGTAGGCCAGACAATTAGAGCTGAATGAAGTAAAAAGTCCAAAAGTCTTTGAGAGAAAATTTTAAGTAAACATAATTGCAATTACTAGTTCCTCCTTTGAAGTGCTTCCTGACCCTTTTTTTCTTTCACACATTAAAACAAAAGAATTAAGTGAAATATTTAAATGAACTAAAACCTGAGCTTTTAAAAATTTGCTTGTGTGAAATATTCGCCCCCAAACATTAGGATTTCCCATATCCTATTGCTTTAAGGCATCATTCAGAAGGCTTTTAGGTTTCAACTTTCTTATTGACAGTGGAGTTTACTATACAGTGGGGTGGCAAACAGATTAGGAAGAGCCTGAGCTCTTCCTCCAAAGCTGGATGAGGAAGCAGGGCCTGTGCACTCTGTTCTCAAGACTTCAAACATACCAGATTCTCCCCCAGTCGTGGTTTTTTTTTTTTTTTTTTGTTTTTTTTTTTTTTTTTTTTTTTTTTTTTTTTTTTTTTTGCATAATCCAGTGGAATCTGACAAACAAAAGACTCTCAGAAGTCAGCTGGCATTTAATTTGAGTAGCAGGTAATCAGTGAAAGAGAGTATCCTGGAGAGAAGGTAATTTGTCTTGAGCTGACAATTTGAGATAGATGTGCCGGGGTTATCTGCAGTGTCAGTTCAGTCAGAGATGAACTGAACTCCATTTCTCTGGCTGGAAGTCTAAATCAACAGAGACCTCGGAGATAATGAGGTATTTAACAGGTTCCCTCTTCTCCTCACTGGAGCTCTCATCTTTCCTCAAAGGATGAGAGCTTGAAAGGAAAAGGAAAGCAAAAAAAGGAAGCGACAAAGGGCAAAATAAAGCAGATGTAAAGGGAAATTTGCTCAGTAAATGAACTATAAGAGCTGCATTAATGTAATCTGACTAATGGCACATTTTCACCCTCAATTGGAATAGATCTACAAAGCCAGATAAACCACACCACCCTCTTGTCCCCCAAGCTGTGGTTTATGGACCACTGGAAGGCTACAGAGCGCTTGCTGCAGTCCTTGGAGATGCAGGACGCTTTCTTTACAAACTGTATTTTGTAATTTTGTAATATTTTGTATATTCCTTTACAAACTATAGTATTTTGGGCATTGCCTAAAAAAATGTCCAGTGGAGTTGGCCAAACCTGAGTCTTTCTTTTGGGATAGGAGCCTTGTTGTTTTGACACTGAGTCCAGTCCAGATGAACTCTGGCCACATCAGATTGGGATCCTATGCCATCCAGTGTGAGTTGAAATGTGTTCTTACACATTCTAGTGGGAAGAAATCCAATCAACCCCTCACTTTAAGAAAGTGAATGCCTGGAGAAACAGAAACAGCCTTGAGAACAAATAGCTAATGATGTTACTTTAAAAAAATATGTGAAATTGATTTAGAAAAATTGACTGCTCTCTTCATTTACTTATGCTGAGGAATGGCACATCCTGGAGGGGACAACCTTTGACTAATGTGTACCTATAATTTGTTTATGAGGTTTAAATCAAGATCAGCACTACCGCAGCAAAAAGTCTCAAAAAGCTTCGAGCTAAAGGTCACGGCTCAAGGAAAAAAAAAAAAGTAAATCCTGCTCAGGAAACCACTAAAATATGATCTTAACTTCAGAACTTTAAAGTTGATAGCACTGAGACATTTGCTTGGTATTATGCACATACTTAAATATCTGCCCTGAATGCAAACACTGAATAACAAAAGAACTAAAAGAACACAGGGTGGCAGAAGGAATATTATTAAACAATGTTCCTTAAGCAGCATGGCTTTAATTTCTTCTGTAAAATATGCAAGGCTTTCCAAGAATCTGGCATTCATTTTTGCCTGTCTCTTTGCCCCAGCAACTGGATGTGTATGAATATTCCTATCGATAATTTGAGACTCTGTCCTGCAGCAGGGTCTGTTTTCCTTCAGAAAAGCAGTATTCAGGTTTCAAAGTGGATGAAATATCTGCCACTAACAACCCAAACATTTGTTTAGCTCCTTGTTCATACACAGATCTTTGCATTTATACTAAAATAAAACGAAGCAATTCATGTTTTCCTTATGAGTCATAGATCATTCCATTTCCTTATGAATCTCAGGAAGTTTTTGTACATTACTGGCAAACAACTCAAAACAAGATCTCTCTCTCTCAGTATTGTTTTCAATACTGGCTGGCAAACACTTTTAAAATCGAAAGTTTTTCTTCAGAAATGATTTATTGTTATGAGCGCAATATTTTGCTATTACAACGTGCTCAAACCTAATTTTTTTTGCTATAACTCTGCTAAGGAAAGTATTTCTTCGAGCTCTTCTTTTCAAGCCATGCTGTGGGGGAAGACGATTTTCTAACCAGAGCTATATTTGACTTCTTACATTTTCCCCCATCGGGATGCTGGTGATTTTTCACCAGGGTGGGTGGAAAGAGGCCTGTTCCCCAGCAGCCAGTGTGCTGTGTGCCAGCAGTCAGGGAAATTCCTGCTCCTTGGCAAGCTGCTCCCAGTGCCCCAAGGCTGAACGGCCAGCCTGGGGCTGAGTTTCCCTGGCTGTGGGCTCCAATCCCCCCAGGGCCACAAAAGAGTTCAAAGGGGGCTCTGAAGTGTTAGAGAAAACACTGCTGGTCAGCAGCTGCTGACTTTTTCCTGGCTGGAAGAGTGAGGCTGTGGTTTCACAAGATTAAGTCTTCAACACCAATTCCAGCTCCTGGTATTCCCTTTCCAGCCTTTTCCTAGGGCTTGTTTCATCCTCCCTCCTGCAGTGCACGGGCCCCTCGGTTCTCCTGGAGCCTTGGTTTGTGGCTCCGCTGTGAAACGGATCAGGAATTTGATCCAATTTGGAGGAAGACACAGAAAAAACGAAGTGTTCCTCTGCCAGGCTATTTTTGAGCTGGACTTCTTCCCTGCTCCAGTTCATTGCACAGACGCATCCATGGCTGTGCTGGTGGAGCAGAGGGATTGGAGTGTGTGACCCGGAGCAGGGGACGAGGGGCAGGAACACAGCTCTGGAGGGCTGTGCTGGCAAACCCACAGCCACGGGGAGATTTCATTACTGGTGCCAAGAGGTTATGCTCTCTAGAGAACGGGAATCACCTTTCGGAGCCCTGATTGCCGGCAGCAGTTCAGCTCTCCAGAGAAGGGCAGTGAGCATTTACCCCTAGAGCCAAAATGGCAGCTGAGCCGGCTGTCCTTGTGCCCGTGGGGCACGGATGGCACGTGAGGACAAGTGCCTCAGAAAGGGGCCACCTTCTCCACGTGTTGGAAAACACAGGCCTTGGAATCCCAGCGGGATTTTTCACTCTGGGTGCTCCTGACAGATCCAGCCCAGCCTGGTGGAGAACAGGATCTCAGGAGGGCTCTGTCCATCCCACAGAGTCACACACTTGTGTCACTCACCACTGGCTTCTGATAGCTTCATGTTGGTGCACACAGAGGGAAACTTTGATTCAGGGAAGCCACTCCATGGTCAGCCCCAGCTGATGCTGCTCTTAAGAGCTTCGGCAAAACAAGGGTTGGTCTGGATTACCCAAGGTCTTGTAATTAACCTCAGGACGTTGTTACAGCTTGGCTGAGCTTCGTGGAAACAGAGCTGGAGCTCCTAGAGAATGGTCTGCTCTTGCAGAGCTTTAGGTGTTGGAGTCAGAGAAGATGTGACAAATCAAATGTCACATGGTCCCACTCAACCTGCACCATAATTCGTTCTCGAGGTTCTCTTTTTGTACCCATGGAAAAAAACACAGAAATATTGTTTCAGTGGGAGGAAAAAGCAAGTTAGACATCAGCTGTGACGGCCACTGTTGTGTTTTTGCTGATTTGAAGTGTAGCACGTTTTAGATCATGGCAGATAGTCAAGATGAATTTTGTTGTGATAAAGAGAGAAATGAGAAATGGTTCAGCCCATCAGACAAAGGGCTGCATTCTGAAAATATCAAAGCTACCTAGGAACCTTCCTGAAATCAATTAGATTTATTGCCTAAGTCTGCTAAGTTCATACATTCCTAATATATGTGTAAATCCCTTTGGAAAAATAGAATTTAGGCTCCCACATCATTTATATGCCTTTGATAATTTACCAGGAGCTGTTTATAGACCACAGCTGAAAGCCCAAGACTCTGAGCATCACACTGGTTTTAAATAGAAAAGATGTTGTAGAAAATCCAAATGCAGAATAAAGATAAGGAGCTGTCTGCCAGGAGTGGTGACTCTGCCCTGCTGCCTTGTTCAGAGGCTGTCCAAGGGCACAGTTTAATTTCATGTGGAACCTTTTGCCTGTGGAAAAACCCCATTTCTGCCCTGTGCCCAGGCCAGAAACCCCTCGCACTGGTTTTGTCCCAAAGTCTGTCATCTCTGCAAGAGAAGGTGACAATAAATATTAGTAATAATAAAGAAAATGAGGAAAAAAGTCAAAAATTTACAAACTTGGAAAAATCCAAGTTGGATTCCAGTTTCTGAAAAACAACTCATGGAATTCACAGCACCTAAATCCAAGGCTGGGGGTTAAAATTCAGCTTGACAAATCCCACTGTCATTTGGTGTGATGCCTCTGGCCCTGCCCACACACACACAGAGCTCAGGGACAGCCTGTAGCCTCCACCATTAATCACTCTGACTTCACAAACACTATGGCCATGACCAGAACATGTCAACAACATGGCCCACAGCATTTAAGGGATGCTGATCTTATTTTCCTCCCCTTTTAACAAAATAATAAACACTTATTTTGCTGTAGGAATTGGGAATAATTTATGAACGGCGTGAACTTTGTAAGACCTCGTCCCATGGAGGGGCTGTGCTCTATTTTTGTTTGAATTAATCTAGTACAGCCACCCTCAAACATGCAAATTTCATGAATCAGACTGTCTAGAATAAGGGGGTTGACTTACCAATTCAATATTTAGAAAATAAAAAGAATGGCTGTTGAGTGAGCCTTTCAGTGAATGTGGACCATGTTTTTTATGGCAACACTGAGGCTAAATTGTTTCCTTTCAATGGTGAATGAAAACTGTGATTCTTAGAAAATCTTATATTTCACATATCTATATATATTTATTTATTGTCATGTTTCCCTCTACATGTGGAGAAGGAAATATCTGTGTTAGCAGCTGCAGATATAGAGGGTCCCTGTCCCCAACAAGCTCCAAGTTAAGCTCTAGCTGAGAAATGTTTATACATAAACAAAAAAAGCCCTTTCAAGCAATCAGTGTTAGATGAAGTTACAGCTTCTTTTTCAGGGGGTCATTTGTGAGAATTTTATTTGAGAAGGAGTTGAAGTAAGATAATGGAGCGACTTTGCAGATGTTTATGGTGAAAATACAGAGACAAAAGTGCTTCTTTGTGCGTTTTCCTTACTGGAGAGGGGCAGCAGCATCCCTGGACTACTGGGGAGAGCCCTGAATTGCAGCAGAGCTGAGAGGGGACAGAGGGTGACATTTGGCTGGATGAGTTGCTGGACCACCCTGCAAGACTGTGCTTTAGCCAAGAAGGGTTGCACCAGATGTGATAAAAATATTAAAAATATTAAAATGTAACAAAATATTACATTTTGCAGCCCAGCAGCACATGGGACACACAAGTCCTGAACTCTGGGCAGGGCACAAAGGATGCAAAAATATCTCCCACGAGCAGCACAAGCAGTGGAGCTGTTCAGAAACAGGATGTCAATTGATGTTTCTGTTAGAATGATGCAGAGCTCTGGTCTTGCCCACTCAGTCTGGCTGCTGCTTCAAAAAGAGAAAGAAAAAATGAAAAGAGACATAGCACAAGTAAAAGAAGCCCAAACTATGTGAGAGGCAGCGCCTTGCTAACAGATATTATGTGGGATGCATTGTTTTCCAAATTTCTTCACCTCACCTCAAAGAATTATGTTTATTTTATGGATCACAAACGAGGATTTTTTTTTCTGCCTGTCAACCTTGGGCACATTCTTTGGTACCTCCTTCACACAGCCTGAGCAGGAGCCTGAGCTGTTAATGATCTGAGCTCTTCCAATTTACACATACCAGTGACTTAAAATTCCTGTGCACAGCCCTTACTGTACCCTATTCCAGTGTGCTGGGGGCAAACAATCCCATTGTCTCCCATATGTTTCACACAACAAACATAAACCAGGTGATTAAACTCCATAAACAAACAGGGTTTTCCCAGCAACAAATCAACACCTCTCCACGTCTGGTATTTGTGGAATTTGATAAGCCACCCACTTTGCTCCCTCCCCATTCTTGTTATGTCTGTCCTCGGCCTTCTTCATCTTTTATCCCCACCCTGCTTCACCCAGTCTCCAAAGGCAGGCATTCATTGTTAATTAACTGCTGAAACAGTGCAAGCAGCTTGGTTCATGGCATTGAGATGGGAATGGAGCTTTAGGTCTGAGTTTAAACTGTTTTGAAAGGCCTAAAAGGCGTATTTTCTCACTCTGGAGGAGCGAGGGAGGCAGGAAGGAGTAAGAGAGAGGAGAGGGAGAGTTAGGGAATGTGACTGGAAAACCTCAAGCCAGTAAATTGAGACACATGTCTTAATCAGTTTGAATGATAGGGGGTTTTGAAAAATCAAAGGTTCTGGTGTTGCTGGTACTTATGTGCTCCCAGATGTAAATACTTGCCTTGTATAAAGTTTCTGGGCCAGAAACTGGTCTCAATCAGAGTGGTGTAAATCTGGAATTATTCAGGATTAGTAAACACTGCCTTCATATAGGAATTATGATGGCATAACAGATTAGCTGTTTCTTATTGCGCTGGTTTATCAAGAGCGTTTAAAATTGCAAGAATGGTGAATACAGAGAAATTGTTAAAAGCTACTGCCCATTCATTTTCAGTCAATGTGTGCCAAATATCTTGCCTGGATCCTTTAGCAGTGGATGGATAAATCGCTGTATTCCTTCCACACACAGAAGTTTCCATCTGCCTGTGCAGGCTGTGTTTTCTGCTATTGACAAAATGAAGGGATTAGTAAGTGTTCAGATTCCATCTCTACCTGTAATAAGCTGAGTAGTGGATAATTGAAATGCTCCCCCTATCTGATTATTCCTACTAAACATGCTCCATCCAGTGGGAGGGCTCAGAGTCTGACTCGGGGTTATCCTCACTAATTTTAGATGCTGATCTCAGTAAGAAGCCTTCTAAGAGAATTGAGGGGCTGATATTTCTGTTCTGGAGGTTCAGGTGGTAGCTGCATCCACAGTAACAGCAATGGTTCAATATTCCCATTGCATTCTGCCTAATTAGAACATGATCTGTATTGTCCCCAGAAATCCATACTTACTCAGCTTATTTAGGTCTAATGTAACATTAATAACTCTTCCAGGGAGTTTCCTGCAGTGTTGCAAATACATTTAGCCTGTGTTGATCAGAAGTGAAAGCATTTCATTCCATAAAGAAATTAGGAGCTCCACTGCTGTCAAATTCAGCAGTTAAATGAAGCAGAAACTTAGTTCAAAGGCCAACTCCTGGAAGTGTTTTCCTTTGCAACATTTCAAGAAGCAATGCTTCCCTTTTGGGATTGGCCAGGAGAACACATGCCTATAAACTCAGTGCCATGCCTTCTTAACAGTGACAAATATTTCATGTCTAGGAAAAAATCGGGAGTGTGTGAATTCAGCAACACAAAAGTGAAAATGTATTCCAAAGATTTTTTTCTGCGCTGTCTGTCCTGGGGGGAGGGCTTGGACATGGAGAGTCCAAATCTCTCCTGTAAGTGATGAATTTGTGATTTCACATGGTGAAATGAGGGATTCTCCTCTTGGTCTCTTGTCAGTTCTACAAACTCCTGGGCACACCAGAGATAAGATTTAGAGGGAGGGGAACAGATTGCCCAGAGAAGCTGTGGCTGCCCCATCCCTGGAAGTGTTCAAGGCCAGGTTGGACAGGGCTCTGAGCAACCTGGGCTAGTGGCAGGGGTTGGAACTAGATGATCTTTAATATTACTAGATAACTAGATTATCTTCCGGCACAAACCACTCCATCCACCCCCAGATTCTCCGGGAGCAGCTGGCAGGGTTCTGTGCCCGCTGCTGCTGTGGGACACCCCGAGCAGCAAAACTTCCCCCAAACCTCATTTCTCTGCTGCCTGCTTTCCCTTTCCCTCCAGCTTCCTCCTGCTCTGCTGCAGGTGTGGAATAAACCCCCTGCGAGCACCCAGGCACCGCAGCAATCGAGAACAACAACGAGGAGAGGGAAAAGGAGCAGCGGGAGGCAGAGAGGGAATAGGAGAGCGATTCTGGGAGAGAATTTCGGCTGCTCTGCCAGCCTCCTTCAGATGTGCTAATAAAGCAGCGAGATGCTGAACTGGGAAAATGCCCAGATGGCAATGTGTGGAGCCACGAGCGCAGATGGGCAGATAGCGGCAGGGATTTATCTGGGAGCCTTTTCTCAGGTGAGAGCGGCCCGAGCCCGGCTCTGCCCGCGGCTGCGCTCGCATCCCGCCGCTTTTCCTGTCTGCGAGCGAGCCGCCGCTTATCGGCAGCATCTCCCACCTCCCGCCAATCGGCAGCGTGTGCTTAATCACTCCCAACAGGAAACGGCAGCCTGCATTTGAATACTGTGTATAATTATCATGGCAAATATAATTAGGAAGCGTAATTAAACGGGCTTGACTGCGTACCGGGCTGGTTCTTGATTTTTCACTCAATCCAGCTGTTTCTTCACTTTGAGCACTGGTGGTCTGTGACAGAACCTCTGCACAGAACGGAGGAAGAATTACTTCTTTAAAGGCTGTTCATTTAATCTAACTAGGCCAATTTATTTAAATGCAATCATGACATTTTCCAATACGGCCTCCTTTACTTTGTATTACTTTAGATGCTTCATTTTGGAATGTCTAGATTCATCCAAAATATTCCAGTTTGAAGGTTTTATAAAACCCCAAGCGTACAAAGTCACTGGTGGCATGGGCTGGCTGTTTATTATGTGTTTATTTAATTTGTTGCACAATGTTGGCCTGATTCTTGATTGGATTTTCTTAAGAGCTACCAGCATATACAAAAAAAAATTTGGGTGATAAACCAAGTGTGGTTCATTACTCAGTACAATGCTGGTTTATGATGATTCCTTTTCTTCCTGCTCAGAAAGGAAGAATTCTGAATTACTGGAGAAAATATTGTGTCTTCCCTCCAATAAAGCCATAGTATGGCAAGAGTGGGAAAGGTTGGCAAGGATTTGTTGAGCAAATGAGTGTAATTACACTTTTTTTTTTGTCCCAGTGGACAAAAATCTTTGGATTGAGTCATGTAGGTGCCTGAGGAAGTTTGCTGCCAGTGAAAGCGGCAAATCCGTGTTCTTCCCTCCCTGGGCTCCTGCTCCTCTGACCCCTTAGCGAGCTGATTCAGCTCGCTATGCCAGCAAATACCTAAACATCTTCTTTTAATATTTTTCCCCCCCCCGTGATGCCCGAGAGAGCTGGCTCGGCTCCCAGAGGGATCAGATGAGCACGGGTGTCAGCGCCGGGTCCCTCTGCCGGGCTGGGGACGCCCCGCTCCCTTTCAGCAGGAGCAGGCGCCTCGGTGGGCCCGCAGCCTCATCTGACTGTGCTTATCAGCGCGGGCATGTGCAGGGAGAGGCTGTCTGCACAGGCAGGCACGGCATCTCCACAGCCAGCAGTGCTGGAGGGGTTCCAGCAGCCCCCTGCGCTGCGTGACGCGAATTCTTAGAGCAGAAGAAGACCCCTCGCTTTGGGTTTTCTGCTTGGGGACAGCTTTTCTTGGACAGCGCTCACAGCTCTTTTTGGATGTGTAGGATTTCATGACATGGGCACAAGCAGCAGCAGAAGATGCATTTTAAAACTCTCCAGGTCTCAAAAGTGGGAGCCAGCTGTGTCCTTTTTCCAGGGAAAGAGGGGTTAAAGCAGCAAACAGGTTCCTCATGGTCACTGGAGGAGTCAGGACTCCACACTTGTAAAGCACCTTCACCAAACCAACGGGCTGTGCAGTATTCTCTGAGCTTTAACAAGCATTAAACACTTTATGTTTTACTGCATGTGACACAGAGAAATTGAAGACTCTATGGCTGATGTAATCACTTCATACCAAAGTGCCTAAACCTGATGTCCAAGGTGATAGGAAAGTCAAAGTTTAATTTGTAGGCATAGAGAAAGGAGTTTGCTATCTTATTTCTTCATGACAAAAGCTACAAAAGCTTTTTCATTCCAAGTGTGAAGGATTGACTTAAACAGAAGCAGCAAAATCACTACGAAGTTTCTCCTGATTCAGAGATGTCAGAGCTTTTCCGAAATGTGACTCCAGTCAGCATTTCCTGCAGCCCAGGGAGAGAAGCTGGCTGTGCACTTACAGATAATTATCTGATGCTGGGAATTGTATTCCCTTGCAGCCAGAGATGCCTGGCTGACCTGAGAACCACACAGCAGCAAATGGCAGGCAAGAGAATTAGGGGCCCTCTAATTTGCCCACTGTCCAAAATGCCAAACCCCAAATTCCACGGTTTCTTCTCTAAGCATACAGTAGAACTAGTCAAAACAGCTATAAATACATTTCCCCTGTATCTGCACATTCCATAAATAGTACAAATATAATTTTATAGCAATAACAGAGACTGGAACAGTGGGATTATCTGCTTGGATTCAGATACTTGTACAGTTTAACTTGTGCAGTTAGAGTTTGAACTCCGAATAGATAGTGGGAATAAATCAATTTTTGCTTTTACAACACAGCCTTGTGCAACAGGGTCCTTGTTTGTTTCATGAACAGGCAGAAAACAAAACTTCTGAAGAGCAGGGATCATCCTGCTTCCCCTGAAACCAGTGGTAATGTTGTCCCTGATTTTGTGGAATGGATGATAGCACCATCTTTTATATACTTTGAAAATTTCCCTCTGGTTTTTGTTGTATTTTCTTTGTTTCTTGAGAAATAATTCCATGGCATTTTTTTGTGTTTACTCCTTTGTAAGGAGTTGTACCAGGCTAGGTCTTTTCGGGTTCTGAGAAACCAGAGAAATTAATTTTACTGGAGATTGTGCCCGTTGAGGTTGCACACATGGAGAGCGAGGAGATGCCAGAGTTGCCAGCCCTTTCTGAAGGAATAGAGGGAAGAGAATCACAGCAGAGGGAACACAGACCTTTCATTCCCTGAGAGGGATCCTGGTACTCTCAGTGCCTTCTGAGGAGGAGCACCAGCACATTTCAGTGACCAAGAGAGTCAGGGCAACAGTCCAGCCATGCACTGACCCAGCTGACTCCAGGGTATTGGCTTGTGGAGGAGCAGGACGCTGGACTGATGTGTGTGATGGTCAGTATGATGGCATCATCAATTCACCCTAGTGAATAGAGCTTCTTTATCTTCTCCTGTTGTTAGAGCTGGGATTAAATGCTTGAGAGATGGTGTTTGTGTCCGGACTGAGATATTTATGAATTCTTATCTACGGTACAGTCTCACAAGCTGTGAATTCTAGCTAACAAAGTGAAAAATGGCTCTGTCTTTATCTCTCTACAAAGCGTTTTAAGAAAAAAATGACACCTAAATTATTTTTACTTCTAACCCAATAACCAACCACCCGTGGCTGCAATGAGGACTTTCCTACCCAATTACAAAACACCACCCAGACCCATGAAGGAGAAGGTGAGAAAGAAAACCTAAATCTCCATCTTGCTTTATAGATGTATTACTATATTCTAAACCCTTAAACTCTGAGTTTTCCACCCTGTGATATCACACACTGCTATTCACACTCCACACCCACAGTCCCAGTGCTGTCACTCCATTTTGGAGCCTTCTCCACGGCCTCAGGTCACTGCAGTGTTTGCTTGGGGGTCAGAGCCTGTCAGCACAGAAAGCCTGGAATTCCCAGAGCCCAGGGTTCCAGCAGAGGAATAGCCTGTCCACTGCTGCCATAATTTTTATTTTATGTTTGAGCGAGGTATGCGCAGCACACTTGGCCACCGTCCATCCTTCCCTCTTGTTGAGTATCCTCCAAAGTCATCCGTCACTTCTCTGCTCCCTTCAGGAGGAGCTGGATGGAGTTTTCCTGGCAGTTTCTAGCAACCATTTTATCTGGCTTCTGTCAGCGCTTAGTTAGTGCTGAATTGGAGTTAAATAGACAAGGACAAAATCTGCCCTGCAAGAGAAACTCTGTGTTTTCAGCAACTTCGTGATTAAGATGCTGAGGCTGGGATTGGTTTTGTGTACAGGGGCTGGGACTGAAGCCACCCATTTCTGAGCTGGTTCAAAGTTCCTTGGTGTCAGTGGCAAAGGTAACCCAAAGATGGAAAGAAATAACAATTGTGGGGAGCGTAAAAACAATACTTTGTTTTTCCCCCACATTGTTAAAAAAGGCAAAATATTAAAAAAGGCAGAAAATATTTTGTGGACTAATAGAAGTGCACCCTAATATATTTCATCAGTACTTTTTAGAGCATAAAATGATTTCCTGAGATACTGCCAGAGCTAAAGCAACACTAAACTTTAAAAGACAAAGGAGTGTAGTATTAGTATCAGTATTAGTATTAGTGTTAGTGTGTTAGTGTTAGTATTAGTATTTGTATTTGTATTAATTGCTTTGAAAATGTATCTCTGTTATTTCAAATCACAGTAATTATTGCTTTAAATAATCGAGGTAATTATAACTTAATTGCCAGTTTGAGGGAAGTAGCAGTATCTATTTCTAAGAAGGATGTATGATACCGGAACAGGTGTTTCCCTGGAATCCCTTAAAGAACACTCCCTGGTTTTCGTGTGTCTGTCCCTTACTTCTGTTCATAAGAGTGGTCAGCTTAGGGGAATGATAAAAAATGATTGTGCGTTCAGACGTTCTTACAGTCCAAGTCCTGCAGTGCTGGAGCCAGCCGATTTGGGGCTTTTCCCACACGAGTCTCTTTTTCCACTGCAGCAGTTCTTTGTCTCTGGGCTGTGTGTGGTGGCACCGCGCTCTCCGTGCAGGCACGACAGATCTCTCCCTGCCTGGGCAGAGCGCGGGCAAGGTTTCGGCGCATTTCTTACCCAAAGGACAGGGACAAATAAAGCGGGAGGGTTGGAGCCGGCGTTTTCGGATGTCCCCGCGAACGGGAGGGGCGCGGGGAGGGACGGAGCTCCCGCGGGGCCAGCCGTGCCCGCGGGGTGCGTGGCACAGGAGTTTATCTCCCGGCATCAGCGCTGCCCCTGGCAGGGGCGGCCGGGAGAGGCTCCGGGCGCGGGGGACGGGACGCAGGGAAGGACGGGACAACGGGACAGCGAGCGGTGGGAGGGGACCGGGACGGGACAGCGGCGGGACGGGACCACAGCGGGACCAGGATGAGGCAGGACAGGACAAGGATGGGACCGGACAGAGGCGGGACGGGGCAGCTGGAGGCACGGGACAGTGAAAGCACGGGACAGAGACGGGAGAAGGGCAGGACCAGGACGGGACAGGGACGGGATAGGAAGGCATGGGACAGGAACAGGACAGAGTCAGGACAGGACAGGACAGGGACAGGGAAGGAACAGGACCACACGGGACAAGGACGGGACAGGAACAGAACAGGACCGGGAGGGGACAGGGAAGGGACAGGAGCAGGACAGGACCGGGACGGGGCCGGACAGCGGTGGCGGCGGACCGGCCCCGCCCCGGCAGCGCCCGCAGTGCTGATTGGCCAGTCCTGCGGGCGGCGCAGCCAATGGGGAGGCGCGGCATCCCGGCCATTCATGAGCCCGCGCGCCCCGCTCGGGACCGCGCTGGCTCAGCTCGGCTGAGTTCGGCCGAGCTCGGCTGAGTTCGGCTCGGCTCGGCTCGGCCCGGCCCGGCCCGCTCTGCCGTGCTCGGCTTTGCTCGGCCCGGCTCGGCTCGGCTAAGCCCAGTTTAGCGCAGCCGGAGGCTCCGAGCAGCGTGAGTCCTGCGGGGCCGCCCGTCAGTGCGGCTGGAAGCGGAGCCCTGGCCTTTCCCAGCCATGAAGTCATTCCCCGGTGCTGATTGAAATCATCTGTTTTCAGTTCTCTGACAAATTAATTGAACTTTCCTCTGACTCAGGGGCCTTCTGTCTTTTGAAGCAGATTTTGTCTACACGCCGTCTCCCAGACGAACACAATTTAATTTTCTAGGCTTTAAAGGAACTGTATGTTTCCAGAAAGGCAATGAAAGAGGCATTTGTTCCGCGATAGCGCTGCAGCTTCTACAAATATGGCACAAGAATAGAAGCCTATAAAATGTTGATTTTACTGCCGCTGATAACCAGCTCCAAAACGTGTTAGGTCCTGAGATGCACAGGGCTGATAGCACGGCAGGCCGGGAGTTGATTTCTTTCAAGTGTATTAAAAGAATGCTCCTTAAAGAGCCGCCAGGGCTCTCGAAGGGCAGGGCTGGGACAGCGCCCAGCCTGTGCCCAGTGTCTGTGCTGATCAAATAACCACTGATGAAGTAGTTCCAGTTCCATTTCATATCGATCGGCTAAGCAGGAGCTGCAAGGTTCAGCTGGAGCCCAAATCTCAAGCCCTGACCCTGGGTTTATGATCCAGGCTCCCCAATGAGATGGGCTGTTCCACCGCTCTGTCTGCCCTGGAGAACATTTAAAACTCACCTTTCAAAAGTCATGAGCCAAATTGTGCCTTCAGGTGCCCGAGTGCTGCTGCCTGTGGTGCTCATCTGGGCTCATGCGGAGTTTGCAGTGGCAGGACAGCCATGGCAAAGCCGTGCCAGCCTTGGGGACTGAGGCAGGGGCACTGAGGGGGCATTTTTCAGTAATACCTCTCGATTTTCCCTGTTACAAAAGCACCAAAGCACATAATGAAATCTGGGGGCTTCTGCTCTCCTTGACTGGGGTAGATTTGAGCACATGCTCGTGTCCTTTGTTGAAAACAGAATGAGGAAAATCTGCTGTTTTTCTTGGCCCATCCAAGGTCTTGTTTAGTTTTCTTCCCCACTCCCCATCCACTCTAAAATCCAAGTGATTTGTAAACATTAATTAATTTGTCTTTGAAATAATCCCGGGAAATAAGGATGTTATTTGTGGTTCTTCATAAACATGTGGGGAAAAAAGTATATGGAAAGAATTTTATGGGGCTTTCAGCAATCAAATGCAAATTTTGTCCCATACTTCAGCTGTGGTGGCCAGAACCTCAGCTAGTTCTAACTGAACTTTGATCAAGGGCTGACCCTCATACCATTTCTAGTTCTTCACCATTTAATTTGCACTTGCTACTTCTAAAAGTCATCCGAAGCTAATTGAAAAATCCCTGTTCCACTGAAGTGCTAGAAAAGAATTAAAACATAGATACTAAAATCATAACAATAGGTGCCTGACATTTCAGCACAAAACCTCAGACCCAAACATTCCGAAGAAATATGTAAGTGAACCCAGACTGTTTCAGGCTTTTTGAGGAATGTCATGGAAAGGGAGGGCGATTTTAGGATTATTCCTATCTACTACTTTAATTTTATGTACACTGGATGCACGTAACCCAGCTCTGTGTTTTCACTTTCCTTCAGTTGTGTCAAATTCCAGGTGGAGGAGATTTTGTGTCTTTTTCAGTCAAATCTCCCACTGACCTTAAAATTCTCCTGGTAGGCTCTTCCTGTTTTACTTGACTAAGAAGGAAGCACCAAGACCATGAAGTTGAGGAGTCATTCTTATGTTTTATGCCAATACCTAGTTCTGAAGTGTGTGAAAAGATAAGGAAATGTTCTCTGTGATCCTGATGGGTCCTCCCAGCCCAGCACATTCTGTGATTCTGAACAGAGAACTTTGTTTGTGTCAGTCTACGATAACCTGTTTAAACTTGCAGCTAATTCCTGTTATTCCTGATTTCTCCAAGTATTTCCCTATCATGCAACTGTACAACATAAATTTATAGTTTAGTGTCCCATCTTTGAACACAGATGAAAGTAGAGGTGTGCAAGAAATGTACCCATGGTATAACAGACGTGACCCAAATACCACCCAAGAGTGGCAACTCAGAACAGGATGGGGAAAAAGGGAAAAGCAGAGAGGCTGCCTCCAAACCACCTTCTTCCCTGGCACAGGAAATCTCTGCTGGGCAACTCCAGGGAAGCACAGCTGGGAGTGGAGCCGCTCCCTCTGGAGAGTGCAGCAAAGACCTTGATGATAGCCAAGGTATTTTACAACAGTGATTGCTTTGGAGTATCTGTGCAGCTGTGAGGGAGTGAGGAATGAGGCAAAAATTTTTGTAATTTTAAAATAAATGTTTTTTGTCCTGCTTGTGCAGGTTGTTGGTGCAGAATTTGGTCCAGTTTTATTGCAGAAGCTGTGGGACCAACTATTACAGGAAGGGGTTTTTTTGTTCCATCAGCATGTGCCTTTAGCTCTCCAGAATACCAGCAGGAAAACAGCCTCCTTGGACAAATCTGTCTTATCTTTATCATGATGGAGTAGTCCCCCCAACTTCTGTGTAATTACTCACTTGTGAGACAAGTGTCCCAAGTCTCCTGCAAAAAAAGGGAATTGAAAGTACCCATGATTATTCCTCATGACATTGGCATTTCTGCAGCAAAACTT
This sequence comes from Prinia subflava, assembly GCF_021018805.1. Lineage (NCBI taxonomy): Eukaryota > Metazoa > Chordata > Aves > Passeriformes > Cisticolidae > Prinia > Prinia subflava. The sequence continues at coordinate 1,597,925 of NC_086251.1, read as the reverse complement.
CACTTTTCTAATCTAAACTGAGCAAAGTGCTCTTAGGGTGAGAATAATTAGGGAAATGAACTCAGAGAATCTTGTTCTGGCTTTTAAATAATTTCTCATCATTATTCTCCTTTTAATTTGGTTTTGTTTGCAAATGGAGCTTGTTCAGGAAGGCAAAGTGTTGATTAGCAGCCAACACTTATTTAATAATGGAACAAAATTAGTTTTGCAGTGAAGGAGAATTCACTTCAGGAAGAAACAGGAGTAACTTGTAAAGATTAAATCAACCAAACAGGAAATGGAATCAGTCCCATGTGGTTCAGGTAGTCTGACTGCCACGCCAAGGGTGTAAATTACCCCAGAGCTTTTGCTGAGCTGCTCCTGGGTGTCCACCCCTGCCTGGGCCATTCCCCTGGGCTGCCTTCGGGGCAGAATTCCAGCAGCTGCTTGCACTGCTTAGTCACCACTGCCACCAACAACCACTGCCTGAGAGAGCCGAAAAATATTTGCAACGTGTGTTTACAAACAGTTGCTGGACAGATTTTGTCTGCCCAGAGCATTTGTCAAACAATTTCGAGCAGGAAGTAAATACAGATAAATAGATTCTCTTCTGACCAGGGAAAGCAGATTTTATATTGTCTAATATGGTAAATCATGCTGCTGTAATATTAAATAAAGGCAGTGCAGCTGAGATGGGGCAGGATGTGGTGCTTTTTGTTTTTCTTTCTTTCTTTTCTTTTTTTTGTTTTTTGGGGGGAGCCTATTCTGATGATGGCTTATGTCAGTTAAGCATTTTAGGAAACAGAAGCCACTTCTCTAGAGGAAGTTAGCAGCAGAACTCCCAGCTAAACCACAGACAGTCCGTGTATGAATGGGTGCTGATGCCAGCCTTGGGTGAATGACTTTTAAAAGCAGCATCACATAAATGTGTCTGAATAAAATAGGAACAGATTGCAAGTAGTTCCTGAGACTTGAGTGGACGACCTTTCTTGCTGTTGTCGTTTCCAAATTTTTGGCAGACTCTCCCCTGACCACTATATTTCATTTCCATGCACCCCTGTACTTCCCAATTCCGGTCAGGAGCAGAAGCAGAAGTAATAAAATACCACAAGAAAAGCTATTCTTGTGATATTTCCGCTGCTACTGGACGCAGCACCAACAGGAAATCTCATGAGAGACACTGTCCCTTCACAGTTTCCAGGCCCCACTTTGGAAACACAAGTGATTTGGTGGGAATAAGCAGCAAACAAGATGGTGATTAAAACTTCTCCCAGCATTTCTGCCCCAGTCCCTTCCACTCCAAGCTGCACAAGATCTTGTGACAGAGCAAACTCTGGGTGGCTCACAGTAGTCTGAACCCTGCCTCGTATCCAGCTGTGTGAAATGAAGGGACCTGCAGGCCTGCAGCCTTCTCTCTTCTAAAACGAGTTCTTGGGAGCTCAGTGTCTCAGGATTGCAGCCTTGACACCTGCACGTGTCTGGTGATGATGGCTTGCAGGAAGGAGGATGTCCCCCTCCCACCTCAGCCTGCTCCAGGGGGATTTCCAGACTCCTAAGAGACTAAGAAGGTAGAGAGGGAGAAGAGCAGGGGAAAAAAGGGATATTCAGGTGATTCTCTTCTTTCCTGCTATTCCCCCCACCCCTCACTGCTTTGAGCCTTGCACACCTTATGCAGGAATGGCAAGGAGCTGTGTCTATTTTGCCCTAAAAAAAAGTTAAATTTGGGGTGGCAATTCAAGCGGTTTGGCTGCCTGCTTGGAAGGCTGACCACCACTTGCAAGTCCAGGAATTGCCATCTGGAGCTTTCCCTGGGCAGGGCAGCAAAGGAGGCCTGTGGTGGTCCCAGATCCCGGGAGTTCCCCGCTGTCCTGCGATGTTTTGCAGCAGCTCTGGATGATGGACACACACACAGTGGCAGAGATGATGACTCAGATGTGAACCCTTCCCAAAGTGTCACTCTATCTCCAAAACGAATGCCTTCTCTCTCTGTAACTGATACAACAGCCCTGCCCCTCCAGCCGCAATTCCAGATTGCATCTGCAGTGTCACTTGGGCATTAAAAAAATCCACCTCAGGGTCATCAGCACCCAGCCTGAGTGTGGGCCCCTCTGTTCTCCTCACATGCAGGTCCCCAGTGATGTTTGATACTCAGAGCTCTTGGGGATGGAATGCAACCACTTAGAACTGTTTGGTTTGTCACTTTTGGATTTGCTACACAAGGCTCTGTTAATACAAACGGGCCTGTTTATAATATTCATCAGACAGTGGAAGAAATTCCTCTGATGTCTGCATAATGCAGCGAGCAGACTCTTTGATTGTTAACATACTGATTGTGTACTCTTATTTCAGATGTTAGCTCGACACTGGGGAGAGAGGGCTGGGGGAATAAAAAATGCAAGACGCATGACATGCTTGGGATTTGGTCAGCGAAACTGGAAAAAATATTTACACGCTTAGGTCGTGTTTTCAGTGTCATTCTTTCCTTTTATGTAATATTTGGAGGAGCCGCTGAGTTGTCAGTTCTTACCCAGATGAAGCCACACCTCTGAGCAGTGGAGCAATCACTGCAGGAGTGGGAGAAACGCGTCCCCATGGCTCCTTAATCCTCTCATTGATGTGCTCATTAGTGTTGGCACGGGGATCCGCTGGTGCAGCTCGTCCCTCCCCCGGCACTTCCTCAAGCTCGGCATTTCCATAGGAACTTCCAGCCGGGGCCCGGGATGCTCCAGTGATCCTCCCGGCCGCTGTTTGGTGGTTTTTGGATGCACCAGCCCCTCTCACCACCGTGTCTGAGCCCTGAACCAGCGCTGCAGAGGAGGCGATTCTGCCTTGCTCGGTTGTGCATGAAAATACCCCCTGGGACAGAAAAGTCTCAGCAGCCAAGGTACTCAATATCATCTGACCAGCAGTAACTTCGGTGGGCATCAGCTCCTGCATCCTCTCTTACCCATTATTTGCAATCCTTTCATTTATTACTAAAGCCTTTTTGGTGCCTTAGTCATAGAAAATACAACAGATATTTCTTTTCTTACTCAGTGTTTTCATCCCTTGGGTGTTTTATCTTCTCTTCATCTACTCTTTGTTATTTTGCTGGAGGAACTTTCACTTTTGGTTGGTGTCAGAGCCCACCCTGAATCTCCCCTGGATGGGCTGAGATGCAGTAAACAGGACATTAGCCGGTATTAATGTGGAAATTTAGAATCCAAATAGAACTTGTCTTGTTGCCCAACAATGAGTCATTGTCCTTTTTTCTCTTTTTAGCCAACAGTAGATTCAGAAGCTGTGAGACAGTTTCCTGTAGATAAGAGATAAATTGAAGGGAAACCTGGCAAAAAGATGATGGTCAAGCTGCAACATATCATTTCCTCCAAAGCCCCTACATGCTAATTAACCATTCCAAGCATATTTTCAACAGCATTTAGGGATTTCCTCATCAAAATAAACTTCCTCGCGTGTTATCTTCATTTTTGACATCCGGTGTTACAGTCTGACATAAGAGTCAGGGTTACACACCCGTAATATTGGGCCGTGTGTGGGTTTATGCACAGACACTCACACGACTGAAGCCCTGCCAGTGTTACTCTGGAATTTTAATGCCTGATCCAAAGGCCTCTGTAGTCAGCAAGAGAATTTCTGCTCACTTCAATGGTAGCAGGATCGAGCCTCTGTCCTTCTGCATCCAGATTTTTTCATTTATGCCTTATGACTTGTTTATAACAAACTACAGATGGGCTTGAGTCATAAAGTTCGGAGTATTCGCTTTGGAGGCTTTGCTTTGGGCCCATCCCTTTAATGTACTGCTTATTCCAGACCTGCCTTTTAAAGAGGAAAATATTGTCAGAATGAAAGTGTATGTGCAATAAACAAACTTCTCATTTCCTTCCCCTCAAGTTTTTTTTTTTTCCTCCTTTTGAAGCTGATTTTTTAAGCGGACAATTAGTTTTAGGGCTGCAATTGAATGCAAACTTGTCATACCTGATTTGCAGTGCTTTCTGTTTCAGATGCTATCAATTATTTTCTAACTAGATGCTCCTGTGGGATCAGCTGTCACTAAGAGCAAATTTGAACACAATGGGTTGCTTCCTATTTCCAAAAGAATCTGAAGATTGTCAAAGCTTGACAGGCAGCTCCAGTTTTAAGATGAAACAGATAAGTTAGGTTTCCCCGGTAGGAGCTTTTGAACACCAGCAGATAAAGGAAGTATTGTTTCCAAAGAGGGGATGCCATTTATAGTGCAAATTCACCCTTATTAAGAGCAAACTGCAGTTGCTTTAAACAGCCCAGTCAAATACATTTGCACTGCAGAGGTAATAAAATACTTATGAGTCTTTTCAAATATTTCTCAAGAGCCTGCACTTACAAATTTGGCTTTCTTTTTTTTTTTTTTTAATGACAGACTGCATAAACTGAGTAAACCATTAAAAAGATCAGTGGATGGTATAATGTAGCTGTTGAGTAGATCAAATGCGTGGGGTGTTGATTTTACAGCTGGATTCATCGACAATCAGCTAGGAGTTAAACTTGTGTCGCTTTGTTTTTGAAGATGCTTCATGTATTGTATGCCCTGGTAATTACTTGTGTATGTCACACATGGAGCTCAACTGCACGACATTTTAGGCATGTCACAAGCGAGAAGTGCCACAGCTTTCAGCTCTGAGGCACCAGAGGCAGCAGTAATTTCATTTTGTAGAAGCCACTTGGGTATGGTGATGCCACCTTCATGCAAAGAAACGTGAGAGTGTCACTGAATATGCACTTAAGAAATTAAAAAAATATATTTTGGGAGATGATACTGGAATAATAGTCCTGAGGTCTCACTGTGTCTGCTGGGAAGAGTCATTGCTTAACTGAGGGGAATTCTCCTTTCAGCCCTTTGCTGTTTGCAAAGCCAGTGCTGGCCATGGGGGGTGTCAGCAAAGAGGGAAAAGAGCAGAAGGCAAAGCCCTGAGCTGTTGAGGTGACAGATCCAGTGCCAGTGACTCCAGGAATTGGTCACATGCTGCTGCATCTGCTTTTGGCACCAGTGTCCTGCTGGATGGAGGACTTGCCACAGTAGGCAGCAGCTCCTGAGCTCCCCGTGTGAAAACTGGCTGAGGGAGAATCCCTCCTTCCTCCAAAACCTGAATCCATCCTAAGGGGAAATATGAAAGAACAGGACCACTTGTTTTTGCCATTTGTGGGCGGTGGGATGTTTGGAACTTTCTCATCTTGAAAATGTTCAGTGAAAACCGACATTGAGGGAGATAAAATTTCATTTAGGGCCACTACAGCTGGGGGAAACACCAAGTTATGTTAAATATTCTCAGACAGGGAAATTCTGCACAACCTGAGCTGGATTGTACCCAGAAGGGATCAAAAGGAGGAATTCTGGCCACGAGGGCAGTTCATGCAATCCACCAATGGGGAAAAGCAATGTTATTTCCACTTTCAGAATCGTAGGGTTTCATTGCCACACTTTCACAATCGCCAAATTAGAATCAGGTGTTAATTAGCACTTGTGTTTGGCGAGCTCACTTTATTGAGCACATTTGCCTTGGTCAGGCTTTTGATTATTTTGGCTCTGAAACCTGGTTTACATTGATTTAATCATTAGAATACCCTCTTCTAAGGCTTTCAAATGATGCAATTAAGTGCAAATACCACATCTCCTGCACAGCAACAGGGATCTGAACAGTTATGACAAAGCCAGGAGACAGCAGTAAGGGCAATTTTTTACCTTTTTAATGGGCTCTAATCCTGTAGGAGAGCACGTGTCAAATATTTATATAAATATATTGCTTGTCCAGTACTGTACTCATACATTGTAATTCTCGCACATCTTTTTATCATGCTAAATGAAAGTGTTTTCTAAATGAAGTGTTTCTAAATGAAAAATACAGTGTTTGTGGTATGGGAACATGACAGTCCTTACTCCATTTATAATTCCAAGCATTTAAAGAGAAAATCTCAGTCAGGGAGCAAATAGAGGCTGTGGCACAAATGTGGTGCAAACAACAACAATTTTACAACTCAGCATCTACCAGAATTCCTATTCTCAAACTTCCATTCAGAAATAAGTTCTTTAGGTTGTTTCCTTTTAGAAGCTGCTCATCCACTTAGCCATGTCTCCTCTTGGGCTTTGCAGCAGCGTTTCAGAGAACTCGTTTGCACATCTTTGTCATGCACATTATTGGTGCGTGTTTGGAACAATTTGCCAACAATTTAAAGCTGCCTATCTTTTAATTAGCCTTTTTTCCCATTTCTATTTGTTAATATTAGGGTACAAATCAACAACGAGGCTTCCTCTGCAATTTAAAAAGCTTCTGCTTGCTGGATGTGGTAGTGGGTAATACTTTGGTGTAGTCAAGTTTTCGTATGAGTTGAATCAAGCAGCAAATAATGTAGAGGAAAATCAATGTTTTTACTTCTGGAATTATGCTGGGTCCTATATTGTTCATTGTTACACTTCACTGATGGTTTTGAGGCAGATAGGAAGGGCCTTTGTCACTTTTGCTCACCCTGAGCAGCACCTTACTCACCAGAGCTTCCAATGAACCCCCTGACAGCAGCATCCCAGCCAGAGCCGAGGCGTCACGATCCCGCTCTGTCCTTGCTTGTGATTTCATTCCCATATGAACAGAGAAAAACACCCTGAGCAAAGGAAGCAGTCTCTCTAAGGAAGGCTAAATCTGTTTTTTCCCCTCCTCCTTGAATAGCTGTACAATGGTGATTTTTATCAGATGAGTCATCTGCCAGGTTTCGCTGTGGATCCATCGGGGGTTTGTGCTTCTCTCCATGACAGGGAGCTCGGAGGAGTCATGAGGAGGCAGCTGCTGAGAGCAAGTGGCAGTGTCTGTCCACTCCTCAGGCTGGAGCCAAAATCAACACTGTGCCTTTCCAGTCGATCTGGGGAGCGCTGTTAGAGATGGGATGTTTGCACTGATGACTTAGTCAAATACATCTGGAGCCCTTCTCCCTGAAGAAATGAAACTGATGTAATAACACAACACAGTCTCCTGATTATGTAAATCGTGAGGCAGAAGGCTGAGGACGTTATTTAAAGCAAACCCAGGAAAGCTGAAGATTTGCTCAAGTAATTTCCCGTTTTTGCCCCCTATGAGATCTTGCAGATGGCAGGAAGGAATAGAAAAAGCAGCAGCCTCCTGACTTCCAGACTTCTCTTATTGTGAGACAGCTCCCATCTCACAATAAGATTTTACACCACTGGAAACCTGGAGTTTTCCACAACAGAAGTGTTTGGACACGCTGTAAGAAAATCAACCTAGACTTTATCTACACATCCCGTGTGTAGAAAATGAAGGAATCATGTAGGTTGTCACTTGTGATGGGATTTTTGGAGGCATGAATTTGTCTGAAAGACATACTCTGGTTTTGAGCCCAGGAAATCTCTCTAGCTTGCAAATAGCAATTTCCATCTTTTTACTCTGAGACTTGGATGCAGTGAAAAAGTGGGAAAGAACCAACTAGAACATGTTCTGCAATTTTTGGCTAATCATGCAGTACTAATCTTTACTTCCCATGAAGTTCATGGTCAAGTCTTTTGTGTATTTTATTCAAGTTCTTTGTGCTTGTGATGTGTTTTGGATAATTTTTCTTCAATGATTTGTTTTTTCTGTGACTCTCAGAATGCATCGTCTATAGATGAATGTAAAGCTTTGTGGGTTGCTGCTTGGGGATGAAGAAAAATGAACCTTGGTGCCATTCCCTTTCACCCTTAGCAAAGCCAGGCCAGTGCCCTGTCACAAAAAATAGCTTTACTTTTCTGCCACAACAGGGTTTTCCTAAATAGAGAAAGCAGATCTCTGCAAGAGACAACATTTTTGAGGGCATGACTCAGACACAAAGCTCTCTGGGGAGCGCACATCACGGCAGGGCTCCCCACCCTCTGCTCTGCTGTCAAGCTCCACCCTCTCACATTTCATTTTCTGCGAGAGGAGGAGGTGTAGGAGGTTGTGGTGCATCACTGCTTGGTGCCCTGCTGGAAGGGCTCAAATACTTCAGGCCTGAGAGCATGTGGGGGTTTACAGAAATGAGAACAAGGAGGAGTTGCCTCAAGACTTTGAGGTTTGTTGCAGACAACTCATTAGAGTGTTCTCCTGCACTCACTGGCCTGCTGAATGTGCAGGGGATGCTCTGTGGCTCATTGTTCCTGGCTTAGGTATTGGTGAAGGCATCAACAGCTTTCACTAATTCTAAACCAGTGTGACTTTTCTCATGGAAGAATAAAATTTTGCACCCTTAAAATCTGCTCTCCCCCTCCCGTTTCTGATTTATTTTCATTCTTTTAAATTCTCTTTCTCCTTATTAGCACTGAGAAGCCCCTCTTTGGGGACCTGGGCCTTCCAATGCATGAAGGAAAACTGTTTACATGAAAGAAACCCTTGGGGAGAGATCAAGAACCATGACTGTATGTTAAAACTATATGACTGTAGTTTTATATGACCATAAAACTTAAGAGGAGAAGGAAGAATTTTCATTCTTCACTTAAAAAGCCTAAGATTTCATTTGCTTTCTCAAAACCAGCAAATCATCACATATTCTCACTTTCACCTCTCTGGCCCTAGTGATATATTGGGGCTCCAGCTGCTTACCCATATAAATTAATATAAATACCCACAGAGAGTACAAAGGCTCAAATATTACTGTGGTTGAGGGCTGTGAGATGTTTGTGTGTCTTGCACCTCCTAATCCTACAACCTTCATTAATTCCAGGGCCACATGAACATTTTCTTCCTGCCTCTGTGAAGATTCACTTGTACAAACCTTACTGCTCTTAGGGTATTTCCATCTTTTCACTTCCTACGAACCAGATCTACTGGGACAGCTTTTCTCCTAATGTGCATCTTTAATCTTGAATGTTTGTGTGGATTGCAGTTGTTCTGCTGGAGACAGAGAAGTCCTTCTTCCCATGGGTGCAAAAGCCTTTCTCTGCACTGATGAGATCTGGGTTCGAGCAAGAAATTATTATTTCTGAAATATGGAATGCATTTGCTCTTGGAACACATGTCCTTTTTATGCCCCCTGGTTCATGAGCTGGTTGCAAAGCTACAAATTTGCTATAAAATTCCTTTTAAGGTGCAGCGCTGCTAGAAATTTGTAGAATAATAGAGATCCTTTCATCCTTTGTATTTAAACATGCAATTTGCTTTAACGGGATCTGATCAGCCATTAAAACCCACTCTGTGTTTTATGTGTCTAACAAAAAACACACTTGCCCAAGTAAAATAGACTGCGTGCAAGGCTACAATACAGCTCTTTATGTTGAATGTATAACGAGGTCCTGCAGCAGTCCCTTTGTGCTGAGGGGTTTAAGAGCCCCGTGGAAGGTGAGGGGAGCCCGTGGAAGGAAAGCTGCAGCCCAGCACCCCTCAGGTGTGAGGTGGGGTTTTTGGTGGGGTTTTGGGGCGGCAGTCCCAAAGAGGGGCTGCAGCTCCCGCAGCAGGGGTGCTCCATCATCCCCTCCCTGTGCACTCTGTGATGCTGGATGGCTCTGCTGGGGCACTGGGAAGGAAGGAGCTCTCAGGGCTCACGGCTTGGCTAGAAGGCTGGCAGTGAATTTGAAGGCTGACTCTTTTAAAGCTGACTGATTTGCCACAGGGTTGCCTTTTTTTTTTTTCAATGAAGAAACTGCAATTTCTCGCATAGCCCTGTTTGTTTGGCTTAGGCATGCAAGGTTGTGCTGGGTTGAAGGCATCCAGCAGGCATCCAGCCACAAGGGAGAGTATCCTGGCATCCCAGGCCTTTCCACAGGTAGCCCTTGGCTCAAAACACCATCCCATTTGCTTTTCTCAAGGTAATTTTTTGTTTGTCTCTTCCAGCTCTGTGTTCAGCCTTTTTTTGTCCTCAATGCCCCCTTGTTTTCTCTTGCCTTTTTTCCCCCAAACCCACAAGAACTCAACAACTGCTCAGTCTACTGAACTATGAGTCTGTAGTTGGAGCTCCCATGGTTTCAGCTGTCAGATCCTGGGAAGTTGTTTAGAGGAGGACATCATGGACAGAAGCATTAGTGGAAAACCAAGAAATTAACTGCAAGACACATTTCAAAGATGTTTTCAGACTTTGCCACTTAGAACTGATTACTTCTTTGATATCAATGTTTCTCCATAAATTTTGCTGTCATGAACATCCTAAAATGAAAGCGTCAAAATAGGTTTTTATTTTGGAAATGCAGAGTTCAAAACCTCCCCATTCTTAGCTTGAAGATTCTTCTGTGCATTGAATTTGTCATGTCAGAGCTGAAGGTGAAAATTTAAACAGTTTATCAAAACCAGGAGCTACATTTTGATAACATTTCCATCCTTTTAAGTAATGATTTTTTTCCTTTTTTTTTTTTCTGAAGTCTTCATGCATTCTTTTAAGGAAGAGTTTGATTACATTTGTCTTTGAAATATCTTGTGACCGTGAACACCCCAACCTTTCCTGTCAGTTCAGCCAGGACTGCAACTCATTTAGTCACCACAATTTTTAACATGATAGTAAAACCCCCAAAATCTTGGTTTTTACACGTATATATGTTTAATGCTAAGGATTAGGTCTGTGTAACCAGTTTTAAGAGACTATTTTACCATGGCTGTCATGAAAACTAGCACATACCAGATTTGTCTTCTTGTTCTTTTTCAAAGCCCAAATCTTTTGGCTGGCCAAATAATCCCAAGACCTCTGAAATATTCTGTGATCTTTCTAATTGGATACACTGATGTCTGCTGGAAAACAGATGTGATCAAACTGCAGTCATCTGTGAGCTGAAAGAAAACACAGCATGTTTTTCTCAGGAAAACTTTATCAGTGACTCTACCTCCTTCCAAGGCATAGATGTAATCCATAAATAAAAGAGTTGCCATTTGATGAGAAGGAGGAAATTCTATCTCAGTCAGTGACAGGGAAAGTGAAATGTGCTCACCCAGAGTTCCTGCAATTCAAAGCCAACTCATGCCCACTTTAATTACGGTGATGTATGTTCCTGTTCAGCTTTAATAGCCCTGCTTGTATGAGCAAAGGAGCTCAATTGCCAGGGTCACATTTGCTCCCCCTTTTTTTTCCTCTCTAGTTGGGAGTTAGAAAACCTGTAGGAAGGACAGGGATCCTTTGAGAGAAGCATCTGTTCCCTGGGCAAAGCCAGGGTGCTCAGTTTGGGCAGAGCCCTGGACAGCAGCGGGTGGAAGTGAGAGGAAGGGGGAACAGGCTGGGTTTGTGCCCCGGTTTTGTCCTGAGAAGCTGTGGGGTTCAAAGCCAGAGCACAAGGGTGGTTTTGGGAGGGCTGGGGTAGTGTAAGTCAGGGTGGCAGAATCTGTCACAGGAAACCAGCCACTCCAGAGGGATCAGGTGACTGCAAATAATGGTTACATTTTCATGAGTTTAAGAGCTTGCATTTTTAGCTGTAATTTTGCCACAGCTTTTTCAACCTCATTTGAATGTTAGAAAGCAAAAATTGCACAGGTGGAGTTGGGAACAGATCTACAGAGTAGATTAAACTTGTTTGTAGGATTGGAGAGGATGGAGATGACCGGTGCTGTCATTACTGGAGGATTTGGTACTGGGGATAAGTTTAAAGAGTTTTGATTAATCCAGGCTCTCCAAATGGGTTGAGACAACTTTGGCAATCCACTTGTACTTGGGCAGCACCTCTGCTTTGGTGAGGTTCTCCACACGGGAGCTGCCTTCTGTGTGGGATCCTTTTTGGAAATCACTGTTCCTGTCAGCCACTGTCTTTGGGCAGGGCATTGTCTGTCTGACAGCTCCAGGCAGGGACAGGGAGGCCGTGCTGGTGACTCCTGTGGCACTCCTGGGAATGCTGGCAGTGGGAATCACCAGGCTGCCTCTGTTCCCAGCCCATTAAAGGGATTGGCTCAGCTCGGAAACTCAGACATCCATAAAAACATTGAGGTGGGCAATTCTTACCTGTGAGGGCTAAGGCACGCCTTGCTTTTATGTGAAAATTCAAGTCCTGATGTCAGCCCGTGGCTTTGGGAGCTGTGATTAAGCCAAGGACCTATAAAATGTGTGTTTTTATCTTGTGCTTTTATCTTGCTGCTTTCTAGCACTAAGGTCTTGCAGGTGGCTTGTTTCATCACAGGTTTAGAATGGATTTTATTCACAGTTACAGTGCCAATCATCAATCTGAAATCAAAGGCCAGTAAGAATTTGATCTTAGACTGCCCCTGTTAGCCACCTCAAACCTCATGCAGAATAGATTAAAAATTATAACACTAAATGACTGAAACAATATTTTATCTTTTCAGAGGACACGGGCTCCCAATTTCCAGGAAAACTGCTCTGCAGCCCGCTGCTTCTGCAGCTGACGTGTGCTTAGTGAGCCAAACCCATATCTCAGGGCAGACCAGAGGGAATAATGTGTCTGTTCTGGTTCCTGAGAAGCAAAGCAGACAAGGGCTATTTCTAGTGGCCTTTCAGGTCCAGTGTGGGTGGCTGAGAACTTTGAATCCAAGCCTCCCTTTCAAACTGAACCACTGATAGGGATTTTGAACAGGGCTTGCAGATTTAAAGACTTGGCAAAGGCCAAATTTGGGACAGCTTGTGATGAAACAAGCATCTCTGCTTCCCAGAATATTATCTTCAAGAAATGGGGAGAAAAGTAAATAAGAAACAAACTCAGAAGAATGAATTCAAATATTAGAGGACACCAAAATCTAGGGAAAATGTCTTGGCTCTTTTTCTTCAAAACATTGTGATAGAGTTCTGATAAACTAGGAAACACAAATAAAGCTGTCAGCTTGGGCCAACAAACAAACAAAAAATGCTGAGAGATGTGTGGAACACTCTTTTTTTCTTTTCTTCTTGACAAAGTTATACAATAAAATCCAGCCAATGTATGTGACTGTGATATGGGGAGGAGAGAAGGAAGGGAAGAAGGTTAAAGACTTTCAAAGTATGTTTAATGCTAGGTCTCTAAATCTGTGTTTCCTGCACAAATAATTTTGAGAGATGCTTGTGCATCTCAGAACTGCCCCAGTAAAACCTTCCAGGTTGAATTGTCCTTTGGGGATGATGTGTTATGGTGCTCCTCATTCACTGAAGGAAGCAGCTGTGAACCATTTCTTTCTTGATTTGCTTTATTTCTGAATCCTCACTTAGCCTGAATAGGATCTGAAATTTGGGTGGGTGAAGAAGCAAAGGCTGCTCTATTTCTCAAAGGCAGTCTGAGGATAAGCACTAACATATCTTTGCACTGCTAAGAGTGGCAATGTGCTACAGCTTTAAAGCGTTTTCAAAACACGTCCAGGCTGTGAAGGAAGAGGTATTTCATTTTTTTATCAAAGAGTAGCCATTCATAAATTGCTGAACAATGGGAACTGCAGGCACTAGTGGTGCCTGGACTTAGAGTGAGCCATAGCATTCCACGGCCTTGTAGAGCTCGGCATAAAGTGCTGCCTTTGGGAGGCTGCACTACCGAGGGTCTGCTCCCTTAAACCCCAGGGTAGAGGAGAAATTTTCATGGAGCTTATAGTGATTTATAATGGGAAGCATAGGCTTTTTCATAGACATTGTTCTCAGTGACAGTGTAAAGAAAGAGAGCACTAAATCTCTTCTCATCATAACTAATGATTAAGTCAGCAGCTTTTTTGGCGAATACAGAATGCCCTTCTACAATAACAAAGTATTCTATTGTGATGTATTACATTTAAAAAAAAAACCCATAAGTATCCCATAAGGCTATTGCAATATTTTTAACTAGATCTTCCCTCTTTGTCACCATATTGAAATAAATGGAATGTGTCAGACTGAGTAATGCTCTTTCAATAAGTTTTTAGGAGCCCACTTAGAAGTTTGGCAAAATATAAAGAAGCGAGGAAAACTTTCTCAGGATCCTCTCTGGCCTGAATGAATGATTGGTTCATTAAGGAGAAAAGCTTATGCTGATGCTGACACTAACAAATGGGACAGGGCAGGATATTTCATCTTAGTTTGGGCTACCTTGCTCCAAGTTTGCTGCCTCAAGTTGCCCCGTGAGATGAATCAGGCAGCTGAAGATGATTCATTGCATTGCAAAGTTCCCATCAATAGAGTGGGGAAATCAGTTTTGTGTGAATGGCTCAAATGTGAACCAAGCCTCAACTGTTAGGAGTCAAAGGATCAGAGTTGCTGAAAAATTAACTCCTCTGCATCTGCTGTTGGGACCTGGGTTTGAGCTGAGCAATGCCTCTGCCTTCAGAGGGCATTTCTGTCATTCAGCCTGCGTGCTGAACTTGCTTGAGCATCACACTTGGTTTGGAGGAAAATGCCATCATTTTGTGAGGTTGTTCCTTCTCCAGGTCTTTCATTTCACACCTGATCTCAGCCCTCATGAAGTCAGTGGTAACACTCCTGCAGCCAACACCAGTTCCAGGCTTTTTTGCTCTCCGTTTTGACGCTTGAGGCAAATTTTTACAAGGTGTGCCTTCCAGTTAGCTCTAGCTTAGATTTGAAGTCTCTCTTTGAGAATATGAGTACACTGTCTTTTATAAATATGTTCCCTGAATGATTTTCTGCATCAAAATTCTTAAAAAAAACCCCAAACCAAACAACAACAAAAAAACCCCAGTGCTGCTCAGATGGAGAAATTTGCAGTAGTATGGCAATGAGAAAGAAATGTGTTTAATCATTGTCCCTCAGATAAAGGTCAGACTTTAGGGGTCCATTGACTTCCACGTTGCAAGTGCTGTATTTTAATACCCTCTATCTTTCATTCTTCAGGAAAAAAGATGGATGAATGAGAATCCATTTCCAAGAGATTCTGCTTTTGTGACACTGAACCTAGTGTGTTCTTATATTGCTTTGTTTAAACATTTCTGAGATGTTTGGAACTCTTGCCCAGTAAGTCCTTTTTATGCATCTTTGTACTCCAGCCTTCCCTGAGTGCCACATCTGGAATCTTAGCCACGATCCACAAAAGTTACGGGTGGGTAAAGTGGACCCTCCTCAGACTTGAGAATCCTTCAGTTTTCCCTTCTCCCTCCCTCCCTCTGCCTCACAAAGGTACTGATCAAGACTGGGATGGAAGGAAATCCCATTAGAGCCTAATAATGCTGCTTCTTTCCAGAGGGAGTCACTAGAAAGTAATTTATTTCTTCTTCAGCCTGCAACTGGAGGTACTAATTTGTCACAGGCCTGTGCGCGCTGGTGCCCCGGCCTTCGTTATCCCGGGGGCGCGGGGCTGAGGTGGTGACCCAAAAAGCCTATTCTTCTGCCAGCCCAGCCCTGTTTGTTCCTTCCCAGCTCAGACATCACACCCCAGTCCCCGGGCCGGGGGAGGCTCTGCTCGTGGCAGGAATTTGTACAGTGCGAGTAGCGGGCCCTCAGCTCTGCTGCCGTCCCGGATTAGCGTCAGCAGCGAGAGCCCCGCGCCGTCAGCGGCGCTCCCTGCGCTCCTGGGCCCTGGGCAGCGCTCGTTTTCAGACGTGCTCTCCTTCCCCCCGCCCTGCTTTCCCCTATTGTTGTGTCTTTCCCATCGGGGGAATTCACCCTCGAGTTCAGAACACACACGCTCGGGAGGGATGCGGCGGAGAATCGGCCCTTTGTGAGCGTGTGAAGGATGCTTTCCTTGACCTGTCAGGGAACAGATTTTGCTCGGTGAGAAAGAATGCTGGGCCAAATTCCTCCCTACTGTAAGCAGGCTGCTGGAAGTGCCGTCCATCAGGAACGAGCATGGCCTACTTTGGCTGGTGGAAGGTCTCCTCAGCAGATGACTCTGTTTACAGTGCGTTGGCTGCTTTTACTGCTCCCTTAAGTGATGCTGAGTGCTCAGCCCAAACAATGCACATAGGAAGTCATTTGTTTGTGAGGGCCTAATCCTGAAGCCCTTATTTGGTGTTTACTGAGGTTAAATTCAGCCTTTACCCAGATGAACTCCAGTTGAATTCACATGGAGCTTGCCCCAGTGAGGAGGAGAAGAGGGCCGTGGGAGGGCAGTGCTTGTTTTTGGCGCCAGCACAACGATACTTTGGGCTCAAACACACACTGAGGGGACGAGAGGCACACACAATGCCTGTCTGTACACATGCAGCACTCTACGTGTGCACATGAGCACAATCGCACACTAATCTAATCAATACATTCATTTCTTATTAGAACATAATTACACATCCCAGGAGGCTGGAACAGAAAAGTCCCATTAACCCCTCATGCCCTTTTCGGCTTTCCTCTGCCTTTCCATCTAACAGACCTCTGTGTCACTCCACTCATTAGCAGTTACTGTCTATGACATTGTTACATAAATAAGGATGTCGACCTGTCAGAATGGGTCACCCAATTCAAGGGTGATGATAAATATCTGTCCCTCTGAATTAGGCTAAAGACACCAGAGTACAGGACAGCTACTGTTGATTATTGGATAGTTAATGTATAGAGGACAAAAGGTGCTGAGGCCTGGTCACTTTTTGGATCATTAATATGGATTTAGGCCTATTGTTACAAAAAAAAAGCACACGCACACGCAAAACTAGGTTAGCAGGAACATGCATAACTTTGGGTTTGGGATAGAGTGTATGGATGGTGGGGGCATTCGTCGTGCTGAAGGTGTGGGTGGATTTTACATCCAACTCGTGGCACTTTTGGATAAACAGCCAAAATATTTTGGGTCTGGGCTGAAAAGAGTTGAGCTGCCCCCCTGCTTACAAGTGCAGGGGAAGTAAAAGACACATGGATGCCTTTGAATCAGCAGAAATAACTCTGGGAAGGGGAATATACAGTTAAATATATTCAGTTCCAAGCCAACTAGAGAGAGCTGAAGCAGATCTCGTGTTTGCACTGAAAGTCAGTTATTGCCAAGATTCTTTTCTCAAACCCTGCTCTATTTTCAAAACACCTTCTTCTACCTAAATAATGAAGGGACTGCAGAGTGTCTATAACCCCAAATCATTCATTTTGTGATTGCTATCTTCTGGCATTAGTGACAGGTTATTCCTTGCAGGTAACACTGAAGTGTGATGTAACACACTGCTTTGATTTTAACAGCAGATAATGTAAGAACATCAAGGCAGCTTGTAGACAGAGGCTCTTGCCATTCCAAATAAGAATTAATTAAGACCCTTTTCGAAAAGACTCGGTGCTGTAGCTCACATGAATGAATTAAGACTCTTTCCATGTTGTAGCTCACTGAAAATGTTCAATGCTGGGCACAACATCCCTTAGGATCTGGTTATCTGCAAGTCGAATCTCAGCAGCCACAGCTTTCCCTGAATTCCGTGTCCCACAGGATCAGACAGTGTCTAGAATTTATTACAATGCCTTGCTCTGAGCAGCAGATCCAGCCTGGTAGGGAGCCAAGTGTCCTGTACAGAGGCTGGGGTAAGTGCAGGCTGTCTGGGCAGAGTCAGGCCCCCCAGTTTTCCTCCACTTGCCCCAGGCTCTGTGCAGTGTTACAGCCTGTAGATCCTGCCACTGAGCTGCAGGAGAGTGGAGATTTGGAACAAATCCTCTCCTAGGAGAGTGGGCAGGCCATGGCACAGGTTGTCCAGAGGAGCTGTGGCTGCCCTGAATCCCTGGAAGTGTCCAAGGCCAGGTTGGATGAGGCTCTGAGTTACCTAAGACAGTGGAGGGTGTCCTTGCCCATGGTGGGAGGTTTGGAATTCGAAGATCTTTCAGGTCCCTTCCAACCCAAACCATTTTCGCAGTCTGATTCTTCCAGAGCAAAGCTCTGACAGAGGATGCTCCAGCCCACACACCAACTCAGTAGAGCAAGGTGGCTGCAGCCAGCTCTGTTTCGCTGTTCCTCATTTCCTCCACCCTCAGGGAGCAACTGATCCAAGAAGTGTCCGTGTCTCCCCAGCACACTGGTGTGTGGAAAAGTCTGGCTGGTTGTTCTAGTCTGAAAATGCACTGGGGTGCCAGACCTGAGCACAGGGGGACCAACAAGTCAACTCAATCTGCTGATTTGAGTAGAGGCTGTGAGTTCTGGCTTGCTGGGAGAACACTCCCATCTTTATTCATGTTAAACCAAGCAGATCTGATGTTTTCCTATCAGAAATAGGAATTCTTACAGCTCCTGAATTTCCTTTGCTAGAGTAAGACTCTGGCAGCCCTTTGGGAAAGTGTGTTTGTGCTGAATCAATATTGGGGCACAGGGAAATCTGAGCAGATGTGGTTGCACTTCTCAGTTGGGTCTTCCTTTCTGTTTGACAAATGATTGGTCCATTAAAAGGGGTGAAAGAGGAAGGAACAGCAAGAAATAAGCCATGATGTGTTCACTGGACAAAGCACCTGTGTGTATCCTCAGGTTCAAACTCTGGAGTGTGGAGATGTAAACCCATTCCAGATGCCTTTGGATTTCCATGGCAGAGGAAATAGAGGTTTTCAGACCCTCTCTGACAGAATATTGTAAAATCAGAGTGTCATTAAGGTTGGAGAAGACCTCTGAGATCATTGAGTTCAACCATTAAAGGTGGTTTGAATGCATTCTGCCATGTCCTCTGCAAACACGACAATAGTTTGTAAGAAATGTAACAAGACACTCATGGCATGGGTGTTTTATTTCCCCATTCCAGCTGCAGTCCCACATAGCTTTTTTTTTTTTTTAACTGCACTAGTGTTGTAGTTTAAATTTTGGGGAGTGCCCACAAAACACTAGATTCTATTATTTTGTGATCATTATTAGTAAGATTCATGCTACTCCATAAAATAAAATTTTGGAATTAGTTTTCCAGAACAGGTTTGTCTGTAAAATAATCTGCAGATGTGTTTCTGCTGGAATATACATTTTCTCTCCAGATTTAAGTTGGGGAGGGGGAAAAAAGCCAACATTTCAGAATCATTATAACAACTGAAATTTGAAGATATTTCAATCTGAGATTTCCTCAATACATATTTTACTATGTGTTGAAGATGATATTGCAGGAAAGACCAGGTTCTTGCATGGCTTGGAAGTGCAGGGTGCAGCAGAGGTGCTTGCTAATAGCTCTTTTTCTTAAAACAGTGACACCCGTCTGTGTTCTGACTGATATCAGCCACCGTCAGGTATCAGCAGCTATCCTGTTGAAATGACAGATTTGATATTCTGTGGGAAATGTGTAAAAAGCCACGATTCAGGAAAAAACCACACTAAATTACCTTATTTCTTCATATTTGGTTATTTCATAAATATTTTACAGGGCTGGCATAGCTCTGTTAGCTTGATGGAGGAGAACCACATCAAAATATAAGAATGAAAATATATTTCTTTCCTTTTTAGGGTTGATTGTAAAAACCCTTGTGCATACACACATGCTACATTTATAAAAATAATTCCTAGCACCCACTAAAAACCTCTAATCATAATATCTCAAATATGTGGCCAATATAGGTGGGATTATTTTGCAGCAGTGGCTTAAGCATATTGCTGGCACAGAGCTCTGGGACATGATGATATAAATTCACAGAAACAGCACTGGCTAATGCAGTAAATGACGACAGCTGCTGTAACTGCTGGACTCAAAGGGGGCTCTATCCAAGAATAATGAATATTTCCCGTTGCATTTCACAAGTGCATGCTTTGCACGTGTGAGGGGGGGTCATAACTCAGCCCAGGTTCGCCCTCCCTTTACAGCATGGCAGCGCTGAGGGGAATTAATGAGAGGTCCCAAGTTAGCTGTGCACATACTTGGCTTGAGGATTCCAGTGGCACCCAAGGGATCCAATCCCTTGGCACAGCCGTGGGCCAGGTACCCCTGGGCCACCCCAGGCAGTGGCACTGCTGCCAGAACCTGCCCCGGGCGAGGAATTCATCCTGCTGCTCCTGCAGCCCGTGAACAATCTGCCCGTCTGTGCCCGTGGTTTTTGTGCTGCAGCTACCTTTCCAACAGGAACTGGGCTGAGATCACTGCCTCGCTCCAGTCTGGGCTCTGAAAGGCTGCCTGTTTATTGAAACCATACTCTCTGTGAAATGCATCTTTGTCCATGAACCGGCGTGGCCATTCCATAATGAGCTGGTGAGTTATGGTTGTCAGTGTGTTTGCAGTAGGCAGAGCAGTGGGCCTGGCGGGATCAGGATTTGCCAGCCCAGGGCTGTCCATCTCCAGGTGCTTTATGCTTGTTTCTTCACTGGAACACAATCATTGATGGGACTTAGCCTCTCCAAGCATGAGCTATTCCTGCCATCGGGTGAGGCAAACCCAAAGCAGCCGCTGTAATGTAAAACGCATCAGAAGCTTCTGAAGCACCTGGGCACCTGTCAGAGTGACATGAGAACCCACCTGGGCTGTCTGCAGAGCTCAGGAACTGGAAGCAGCCTGGCTGTGGCAGGATGGAGCACCAGGGACATTCATTCACCCTGCTGAGAAGAGCTGGAAGCTGAGCTCCACAAACATTTTGCTCCGTGGCACTTTTGGCTCCAGCAAGTCACTTTGCCACCAGGCAGGGCTTTGTGGCAGTCCCCACACTGCCCTCTTTGTTCTGCATGGGCACGCAGGGGTGGCAGGAGCAGGGAGAGCCAGAGTGGACATGGCCTGCTGGTGCTGACTCCACGTCCTGGAGAAATGCGTGTGTGTAACCACAACCCAAGGGCCGGGATGAATCAGCTTATGTGAAAGTCTGTGACTAAATCCTTCTGGAAAACAGGCTCCAGGCTCTTTCAAAAGCCTTACCCAGTTGGGACTGGATGTCCCAAAGAAAGGCAGAGGGCTGTTTGATGTGTTCCTTTCAGTGCTTATCACCATCTAGCAAAGGGATCACTGCCCTGGAAGAGGTGAGCTTTCTCAACAAGCAAGCGATGGCCATAAAGATTACACTGCCCCTCTGAAGTGGTTCCTGTGTTAATCTGATCAGTGCCGAGGAGCTGCCGCTCTGTGCCAGGGAACTCCCCCATTACCTGGGTTAAGCTATTCCCTGGGTGTTAAAGTAATTTCAGAAGTATGGAAGCTGAAACAAAACATGAAAAAGCAAGCGTGTTACAGGGCAACAGGACAGAGGACTGTTGGCTGCGTTGTATCAGTTGATCTGAAAATTTGGGTGGCAAAAGGCTCCTTGCTCCTTTGACTGTGTGTTGTGGGAGCAGCAGAGGAAGCTGTGAGGGGGTTATGCAGCATGAGCTACCCAACAGCCCCGTGCCAGTGAATTTATCTACAGTGGCATGCGTGTCACCAGTGTGGTCCCAGCTGGGGTCACTTGGGGGTGATGCAATAAATTGCCTAAATAATAAACAATAAAAATTAAAAATAAATAATTATCAAATAAATAAATATCATGTTTAAATATATGACATGATATTATATAACATACATAATAAATGTTATAATGTAATATATAGTGAAAAATCTCATATGTGATATACAGTATGGAATATGAAATTTGAAATATATCATCTCATATAGTATATATTATATGTAATGTATATAATATATTACATGTAATATATAGTATATAATATAAATAAATAACAAATAATATTTTTTCTTCTGAATATGCCTTAAAATATGCCCTAAACTCACTACAGTGTCCACCATAGGTGGCTCCCCCAGTAACAACCTCGCTGTTAACCTCTCGTTGTCCACGTGGAGGTTTCCCCGTCCCTTTTTGCAGAAGTGCCCGTGGTGCTGTAGTTGATGCCTGCCCTTCTCTGGCAGTGGAGCAGGCGGTGCTGCGGGGTGGATCTCACCCCAGCAGCCCAGGGCTCCAGGGTGCAGGCAGCAAGCACAGGGACAGGGTGTCCCCAGCACTGGGCACTCCCCACTTTTGGCTGCAGTGATGGGAAGTGTGGCCATGAGGAGCGAGCAGGGGCAGCAGGCTTGTCCTGAAGCTGTGGTGGACACAGGGGGAAGGCAGAATGACTGATTCTCACTGTGGGAAATGTGTGTGATAGAAGCAGGTCAGCAGTTAGAAAATAGGCAAATAACCTGAGAAAATACAATTTTCCAGGCTACGGAGCCAAGTTCTTTCAGGCACTGGTTGCATTTGCATCCATGAGAGGAGAAAATTCCTGCTCCCGCTGAAATGTGGGATTTGCAGTGCTGAATTACAATTCTGTGCGCTCACACATGTGGCCCATGTCCCCCTGACCCCACCAGGAACAGCTCCACAGCTCTGTCACAGCTGGCCTGCCACGCGGGGCTGGCAGGATTTCCAGATTTGGGACAGACAGCTTCTGCTGCGTGACCCCACCTTTGCTGCAGCCCTTTGGGTACGTGCACAACATCCTTTCCCAGCAGCCTTCCACACCACTGGAACCCTCAGTGCCTCACTGAGGAGCACATCAGCCCCTAGGCCAGGGTTTATCCTCATGGACACAGCACACACCTTTAGCCAGCAGGTAGGACGGACAGACCTGCTGGGTGTGAACGTCAGGGCTGTATCCTGTGCCTCAACTCGGCTAAAAAGCAGCATTTTAGATTTACCTCAGCGGCCAGTAACACCTTTAACCCAGCTCTCACAACAAAGGGGTGCACAGCTCCATCCATTAGCAGCCAGAAATTGTTGAAGCCTAAGGCATTCTTTAAATAAGTGAAGAATCCTACACAGTTACTTAGCACCATTAATCCAAATTTTATTTTGGTATTTTGCCATACATTTCCCAAAGGTGCAGAAACAGATATGGAGACATGCTCAGATTTATGTATCTGTGTGTGTGTGCAAATTCAGATATCTATATATAGATAAATAGATAGATGATATATATCTATATAGATGTATAGATATATGGATATATGGATAGATAGATAGATAGATAGATAGATAGATAGATAGATAGATGCATAGATATCTAGATATCTATAGATAAATAGAAACAAGGAATCAGAAGAAACTAGTGCTGTACTGAATTTCAGAGTCCTGACGCTGAATTTGCTCTGTTTGTGCTGAGATCAGATCTGGCAAGGGCCGTGCTTTGCCCTCAGCGCTCAGTTCAAGGTCCCTCTCAAGTCCCAAAGATGTGACTTGGCTTTCATTCCCATTATTCCCCATTTTCACATGCTTGTTCACATCAAGGTTCTGGAAGAAGCTTCCAGAGGAGCTGCCAGAATCTTGTTAGGGAGAGGTTGTTGTGCTTCTGCCCCTCGAGGAGGCCCAGTGAGATGTGAGATCAGCATCAGGCTGCTGCAGGATGCTCAGAGGGGAGGGAAGCAGACAAAATGGGAAAGTTCATAGGAAGAAGGAGAAGTGCAACAGGGATGTAAAGTGAAAGGAAGTGACAGATGAGCAGAGTGGCTCTTCTCTGGTTTGCAGGGTTAGTGATATCCCTGTCGGCGTTTGTCACAGCGTTTAACCGTGACCTGGGCATGATTATTTTTATTGCTGGTTGATGATTTGCAGTGGAAGTGTAAGAGATAACAGCTTTCTTTCTTTATTTATTTAGAATATAATAGTGGCTGCTGTTCTGTATCTCAGACTCTCTGTGTGCACAGTTTTTGCCAGCACAGCTAAATTAGTTGAGATGGATCCTGGTGTGTTACTGTGCAATCCTTCTCCTGCAGAAACCCAATCCCTCCTCAGCATCTGCTTTGGTCAGGGCAGTCATTTTCAGTAGCTCCACTTTCTGTCCGTAAGAAATGCTCAAACTGTCAAAACTTTTGCTGACAGACAGGCTTTCAAAATGTCAGGAGGAGAGAGATGAGAGAAGCAGAGAGTGGAATTTTACAGGCAATAATTACCACAGCTAAATTTAAAAATGGGGCAGAGGATTTGTTTTCCTGCCTCAATTCCTTTTGCAGTTCACCTTTAAAGGATTTTTTGCTTCTTTTTTAATGCACTTGTACTAATATGCGCATGTTCAGTTGTGATTGTTGTCCAATGAACAGGATATTCATTACATTTAAGCACGTTGAGCTGCCAGAAACAGCTGGGAAAATATTATAGTCATTCATTATGCAGAAGTGAGGAAACAAGCACGAGTGTCTGTGTGTTTATGGGCAAATGTGTATTAAACTCTGCACAGAACATTATACCTGGGAGAGGGCCCACCCAGGACATGGATGACATACAGGCATGATGGATTTAAAATAACAAAGCAAGAATGAGCATAAATCCAGAGATCAGACAGAAAACCAGAAAAGAAGGAACAAACTGAGAGGAAGTTTTAGGTTAGTGGAGGGGGGGAAATAAATATTCCATTTGTACATGTGTAATTGCGGGTGTGAAGAAGAGAAAACCTGTAGCAATAAATATGAGTGTGAAACTCAAAATTGCAGAAGAATAAAGGAAACATAAGATCAGAAGGCAGACCTGTACCCACCAGGCTAATTTTTTTAATATATTAAGAAGAAAACCTGAATGATACTGATCTCCTTCATCAGTTTAAGGTACAGTAAGTTAGAAAGGATAAAACTGGCCTTATTTCAGAAAAAAACCCCAAACCCTCCATATGTTATAATTATCCTTAATAGGGATCATTCAGTGTTTTCCTTTCTAAGAGCAATTTAGTAAGTTCTAACAGGAGCTTTTTAGGCACAAAGTACTGCAATCAGAGTTCAGATCAAAACATCCCTATATCTTTACCCAGGAGTTTTAAAGGATCTCAGAGCTTTTCTGGGGTGGCAGGAGGTATTAACTGGATATAAGCTTCCAAAACCACCAAGGGACAAGTGGCACCCATGACTGTGTGAAAAGGATGCTGGCAAATGAGGATGTTTAAGGCAGGTGCCTTCTGCATGTCCCTAGAATAACACAGTGGAGATTAGGGGTGGTTTTGCTGTAAGTTTTGAAATCAGAGAATGGAACCTCTGATAGAAATCAGTTTAGGAAATTGTATGGAATACACTAAACTGGAAAGGGAACTCTGGGACAAATGCACACACTCTTATGCCTTTCTTTTCTCAAAATCCTGCTGTGTGAAGTGGCTTCATACTCAATATATTGAACTTCCTACGTCCTGCACTATTAAATATGGACATGAAACCCCAATTTCCTGATGGCTTGTGTTGCAAGGCTAAGCTCTCCAGCAGCCCAGCTCCACAAGAGCTCTGGGCTGTGTGTCCTCTGTAGATCTTGTCTTTTATGAGCCACCTGCAATCTCCCAAATCTATCCAATTATACATACCATCTTTGATCTAAACCTGTCCAAGCTCAGTGAGGGGAAGTCATGTAGTTATCTGTAAAAGATGCTGGTCAAAAGATGCTGGTGGCTTCTTTGCCTCTTCCCAAAATCTGATAATTGAGACAAGGAATAATTACTGTTTCTCAGCTCCTTCCTCACTTCCTTCAATGCAACCATATTGATTTTTAAGTAGCTTGAAATACAAGTGTTATATGGAGACATCAGGAAAATGGGGATCAGACATGTATAGGTGGAGATCGATATAACATGGATGTTGTTGGTTAAATTGCATTAATGAATGTTTCCAAATAGGCTTCTGATACCTTTTGAAGAAAGGGGAAAGAAAAGCAAAAGTACCACTGCAGGGAGATAAATTAAAATGTGCAACAGCAGAGAAAAGTAAATATTGTCATTAATTTAGTGGTATCTTCATGGATTATATGAATTTGGGTTAAAAAGCAAATGATTCTAGGCCACCACATAAATTAAATACTTCTCAAAAAACTCTTTTTTTTTCTGAACCTTCTGTCTGTCAGAAACCTAGAGGTGCTGAAAAAGCCCCGAGTAAGCCAGAGATTGAGTGTGAGAATCACATTTGGCTGCTTCAGCCCCTGGCTGCCTGGTGTCCTTGGCAAGAACAAACACAGAGCCCTGACATTCAATACCTGTGATAATCCACACTCTTTAATCCTTCGTATAGCTGCCACCGTGTCACCACAGTTTATTTTAAACTGGTGCTCCTCAGTGCTAATCTCATCCCAAATCATTCATATTAATGTTAGCATCAGGGTGAATTAGGGCATCGTTTGCCTCATGTGTGACACTTAAGCACTTGTAAGTAATTGCACAGGGGAGAAGGGAGTGTTAAGTGGGAAGGGCAGATACAGTATGAAAAATCAAAGAGAACAAATATTAAACTCTTAATAGAAATAACTGCAGCAGAACTTTCCCACAGGCAGCAGAACTCTGATATTTTTAGCTGGTTGAGACCAATATATGTTAAGAATAGCATTCGCTGCAGTGGGAAAATACACAATTTCTATTATGGGGCAGTCAGAATAACAACATACTGATGATACACTGGTATAAAATATGTCATTATCTAGCATGCAAAGAATAAATCACATAAACTGTTTACAGTAGGAATTGTGAAGGGACAATGACACATTGTTGTCTTCTTTGCGTAGCAAAGATGAAGTTTGGCCTCTAAAACTGCAAAATCTAATTTGCTGTGTTTATGTGACACTTCCTGCGAGAAGGCTCTGATAAGATTTTTTTTTTATTGCTATTTCTAATAAATTAGGTTAGATATTAACTTGGTTAAAATGGGAGATAGAAGTGGTTAAAATTAGAAAGATGTCATTTTGGATAATGTCTTGTGTTTCTTCACGTTGTAGCATTAGTCTAAAATTACACAGAATAATCTCCTTTCCCATGCAGCTGCAGATAACTGCAATTTTCCTCCTAGAACCATGTCTTGTGGTTCCTTCAGTGCAAAATTCACAATCATACCTGGAGGGAAGCCCAGCTCTTTGAGAGCTGTGCTCAGAGTGATTACTCTTATTACAGTACTCCTAGTCCATCATATTAATAATTATTAATAATGCAGAGAACAAAGGCACTGAGTGTCCTCACCTATCATCATGTATAAAAATAGTTTTAATTGATAAGCCCGTCTGTTCTGTGTGCTATTATTGTATCACTATAAATTGTAAAAATAGGGTGAAATCAATATTTTTTATCTGTCCTCCTTGGCAGCAAAGAAAGACCTAAGCTTCAGGATTAGTGGGCAGATATGAGGGGGATTTCTTTCTTTGTGATACAAATCTGTATTAATTGATTTTTCTTGATGTGGATTAATTGCAGCTCTTTATTAGGAATAATATCACAAATAAACTATAGACAAGTATAGATTGCTAAGCCTAGATTTCAGCTGAATGAGGCTAATCAATACCTAAGTCTGTAATTTAAAGCAATTCATTAGGGCCTCAGGAAAAGCCAAGTAATATACGTGA